>NC_136500.1:74069973-74672473 GCF_053919585.1 Euprymna scolopes | reverse complement strand
TATATATATATATATATATGCATTCAGTGTCATGACGTCACGCTCACGTTATGGCTTAAATGCTAATGCGACATTACCTTGGTACATGAGCCTTCAATATGCCTAAATGCTTGGTCATTTAATGGTGGGCTCACGACTACGTTGTAGATGTATCAGCTTTTTTTATAACGTGTTGCTTTCGTGTCGTTTCTTGTGGTGGAATAACTTTGCAAGCTACCGAAACGAAAATACGAATCAGGTTATTAACACCTTAATTGATTTTATAGTTCAGAATGATTCAAATCTCACCCTATCGTATAACAAATAAGCGAATAATCGTTGATTATTTTTATTGAGACTCGAGTAAAATACAGCAGTTTAAAATAAAGCATATAGTTACTTGTTAGTGGAAAATATTAGTGTACACCAAAAATTACGGAAAATTGATGAGCAGAATTTTAAGAGAAAATAAAAATAGTTTACTATTCAGAATCCACGAACTGAAAACGACATTTGCGTCAAGACAAGATTGTCACAGAAGATTATTTCTCCTTTTCTAAAACAACATGCTGGCTTGTCATTCGGGAGTCTTGGACTCCGCATAAAAAATTAATTTTATTTTTTTATAACAATTCTACTCGATAATTTTCCATAAATTTTCGTGTTATTTTATTTTGAATTCCCATCTTTTACTTGAGTTTCGATAAAAATAAGCATAATTTTCTTTTACAATTTGTTGCCAGTGTTGAATTGTTTCAGATGAAATAAATACCTTTGCAAGACATCTAAATGAAAGTACGAATGTGATTACCTTTAAATCTCTGAAAGCGGACATACATAGAAGGCTGTTATGAATAGTATTCAACGATCCATTAAGGCGAAGCTTAACATAACGCATTAAATTTGACAGCATAATTATAATCCTCTTAAAGGACCTCTCTTAGCATTAAAGGTGCTACAAACACTATTATGATTAATACCGTTTTATTCTTAACAACATGTGTTTCATCTTATTCCGAGAATACTCAGTGCGATCCTTTAGACACACACACACACACACACACACACACACACACACACACACACACACACACTCATATATATATATATATATATATATATATATATATATATATATACATATATATATACATATATACATATATATGTATGTATATATATGTACATTTCCAATTTTGACCCCTTAACATTTATTGTTTTGAGCTGTGTACATTTCCCTACGCAATAACTGTCAATTTTTAGTCTACAGACGCGAAATTTGATATACAGGGTACTGAGATTTAGGAAAATCTATGTGATCGGTATTCGTTGGCTTATAAGGGCTCAAAGTTCAACGATTTGACCTTTGAGAACTCTACCGCACTCCTCCACCAATTTTGGGTCTAAACACTTGAAATTTTAGATATAGGTTCCTTGGACATGGATCTAACTTAATAACTTGATTTGAGCCCAAAACAATAAATGTTAAGGGTCATATTAGGGGTCAAATTTTTAAAAAAATTGACCTTTTTTTTGCTCAGCAAACACCTCCAAACACCCAGGCTACGCCGGGAACCCATGCTAGTATATATATATATATATATATATATATATATATATATGTGTGTGTGTGTGTGTGTGTGTGTGTGTGTGTGTGTGTGTATGTATATATATATATATATATATATATATATATATAAGTGAAAAAATCTGTCTGTTTGTCTGTGTACATTTTCCTACGCAATAACTCTGTCAATTTTCAGCCTACAGACACGAAATTTGACATACGGGGTATTGAGATTTGAGAAAATCTTTTTAATCGGTTTTCGAACAGAAATTTTGCTGTTAAGGGGTCAAAGTTCAACGATTTGACCTTTGAAAACTCTACTGAACTTCTCCGCCAATTTTGGATATAAACATTTGAAATTTTAGATATAGGTTACTTGGACATGGATCTAACTTTATAATTTGATTTGAGCCAAAAACAATAAATGCTAAGGGATCATAATTGGGGTAAAAGTTTTTTTAAAAATTGACCTCTGCGGTCTCTACCAAATTACTCAGCCAATTTTTTGGTCTAAATATTAGAAATGTTACATACAGTGTAATCAGACATACGGCAAACTTTTGAATCGTTTTTTTCTGAAAATTTTGCTTTTATTCTTTTATTTTAATTTTAAATTTCATCGTAGTAAATATTACTTATTACTAGCAAGACTTAAGAAAATGTATCTAATAATCTATGCATACACATTTTTCATGTCTCATTAATTGAATAGATATATTTCTATATATGCACTTTTTAAAAAAAAATTCTTCCTTTGAATATTGTAATGCTGGGTATGGGGCAGCTAAACCAGTTGCAAACCTTGCCTTGCTTTTTATTGAAACCAACCGAGAGCTCTTTTCAGTATCCTCGTTGTTCCCTTAAGTGCAATTGTCTGGATCTCTTTTGAACTTGGTTCACCAGGAATATTAGTTAGGTAGGACTTCAGATTCTTCTTCATAAGCACTGTGGCACCTATAATAACTGGTATGATTGATATCTCTCTAAGATTCCAGTTTCTTTTCATATCATACATGAGACCTTGATATTTGGTCTGTTTCTTTCTTTCAGCTCTGTTCAGACCTCCATAATTAGGTTGGAACTCTTTCTGACTTATTCCATATAACTATGTCAGGTTTCACAGCAGCATTTTCAAGGTAGGTGGCTGTGGGGATTACATGGTTGTAATGTATCGTATATAAATATAAGTCATTTCCAACAGTTCTTTCAAGTTGATGTTCCCAGGATTTGCTGCTATATTGGATGCTTAATTTTTTTTACAGATGGTCTAGTGGAGGTACTTACATAATCCATCATGTCTCACTGTGCAGTAGCCATCCCCTAAAAGAACCTTGCAACTTGATACCAGATGACTCACACTTTCCAATTCCGTGTGGCAGAATCTGCATTTGTTGTCGTTAGTGAGACCTGCCATCTTCTTGAATGCATTGGTTATCAATCCCTGGTCTTGAGCAGTCATTATAACCCTTTCCTGATCGTGGTGGAGGGCTCCCCTTTTGAGCCAGTCCAAGGAACCTTCTTTGTCTATGGATTCCTGGGAGAGTTCCCCCAGAAAATACTTTGCACGCTGATGTTGGTCCCACTCTTTAAGGTTCCTCTTTTGGAAGGTCTCGGTATATTTCTACTGACTCTTTCTTACTATTTTTGTGGCAGGCTTGTTTAGTGTTTCAGCCTCATCTGTGAGACAGCCCTGACCAAAATACTTGGCCAGCTGGGTGACTGATGTTGTTCTGCTGGCTCTTGTCTCTTGATGTTCATATACCATTGAGAGGGTGTGGTTCTGACAGCTTCTCAGATACTGGCCTGTGCTCACTATTGTTGCCCTAAGTTGGTGGTTGATCTCTGAGAGTCCTAGTCCTCCTTCTCCCCCTGGGCAAATACAATATTAGTAGACACTGAGTTCTATATATTATTTTATGACGCGTTAGTAGCTTCCGTGTCTTGACGGTGGTTGATGTATTTTTGTGGCCAGTCAATGATACCAAAACTATATGTTATTACTGGCATGACAAGCTGATAGACGGCAGTAATTTTATTTTTATTTACATATATATGCGTACATATATGTTTGTGTTTGTTAGTGCATATATATGCGTACATGTATGCTCGTGTTTGTTAGTGTATAAATGTGTATTTGCATGTGTGTGTATATGTTTAGATGTAAGTTCTATGTATACATACATTTTTGCCTACCCCATCTGTTCCCAACTAACTTCTCTTTCTCGTTTTGACACCATCCCCCCACTCTTTATTAGATCATCCCCCTTCCGTATCTTATAACGTTATAACAACACTACCCCTCCTTTCTTTTTAGTTTTTTCCTTTCTTTTTCCTTTTCTTTTTCTTTTTCTCGTTTTTCTACTCTTAAGCATTGCCGTTTCCTTCTGCTTTAGATTTCAATGTGTGATGTCATAAATGTCACTTAATCCTCACCCCTTCCTCTTGATATTAAAGTTTCAATTTTTAAAAATATTCCTTCAATTCTCAAATTTCAGGGCCAGGCTGCTTCAGTGGAGCATAAACTTTATTACGCCGCCTGACGAAGACTTGTTGGTCTTGACCGACTACTTGTCTGAAACATTAGCATGTTCGGTGTAACGATTATGTAATATTTGTTTATATAAATAAAAAGGATATATCTTGCTTTTTTTTTTTTTTTTACTGAGCACTCTTAATAACCTCGTTTTAATTCACGAGTTTTCACTCTTGAATACCTTTAACTTAGTATGTATGCGTGTATGTATGTATGTATGTATGTATGTATGTATGTATGCATGCATGTATGTATGTATGCATAAGTAGAAGCCATTGCTGTACACGCAAGCGGGCATATTTTTGCTTACTACCCTGAAAAATACTTATTTGTGGAAATTTTTAATGCGATATTCGTTTTGAGCACACCTGAAAACTTAATGAAAACAAGTTTTTAAGGTAGGCTTTGTGTTTGTCTACCAAGCCGCAATAAATACCACTCCTAAAACAATAGCAGAACAAAAACAAAGGTGAGTATAAATGGGTGATCATTTTAACGTAAGTTAATATAGAAAAGTGATCCCCCACTTTTTGAAACAGTAATGTGTGACTTTAAGGGCAAATGTCACATAGCCCACTACGATTAAGGTTATTACCTTTCCAACGAGTCTTCATTTGTTAATTCTGATCAATAGTCGCCGAGATTTCGAACTTACAAAATTGCAAAAAAAAAAAAACGGTAGTATATCTCTCTCTATATATATATATGGATATATCTGTACTCGTAGCCAAATTGAATATTGAAATGCTCGTATCTTTGGTTCTATGGGATGAAACTAGATAAATATTTGCAGGTTTTTTGAAGATTATAATAATATTATATGGTTATAAAATTTTATGGCAATTGTAAAAAACAAACAAACAAAAAGAAAACAACTATATTTTCCAACCAATAAAATATGCCCAAATTTGTCTACATTTGTATATATTGTGTATTGGCAGGCAGCTTCAGTTTTGCTATTTTGGTTCTCCCTGTGGTCTTGCCAGGCCACTAATATAAATATATGTTTAGATATACCACCTCTTTTGGCAATTTTTTAAGTTCCAAATCTCAGCGACTATTAATCACAATTTAACAAATGGAGGCTCATTGAAAAGGTAATGACCTGAATTGTGTAGTTGGACTAGTTGACATTTGCCCTTAAGGTCACACATTAAGGGAATCATTCATCATCCAGAGCCTATTTTTGGCACTTTTTACACCCATAAAATGCTTCGGTAAAGTGCACTATCTTTCCACCCTCAAAAAATCCTTTTAAATTACCACTATTATATGTTTACAAGGTGCTGAAACGAAAATAACGTTAAAAATTCCAGGAAACGAGTAGTATCCAAAATATGAATAAATTATAGTTTTAGTATTAAATAGCAGTTCGGTCCGGCTTTGCTCACGCCAAATGTACTGCTCATAACTTTATGTGCATATATATATATATATATATATATATATATATATATATATATATATATATATATATATATATATATATATATATATATATTAAAAAGCTTGACTCATATCCAGGTAAACTACATCTAAAATTTCAAATGTTTAGATCTAAAATTGGCGGAGGAGTTTGGTAGAGTTTGACCCCTTGGCAGATAAATTTTCGGCCAAAAATCGATTAAAAAGTTTGCCCTATGTCTGAATACACTTGTAAATGCTAAATACACATGTAAAATTTCAGATGTGTTACATCAAAAATTGGCTGAGTAATCTGGTAGAAACCACAAAGGTAAACATTTTTTTAACTTTTACCCCAATTTTGACCCCTTAACATTTATTGTTTTGAGCTCAAATCAAATTAAAATGTTTGATTCAAATTAAAGTTCAAATGTTAAGACTCAAAATTAGCGAGAGTTTGGTAGAGTTTTCAAAGGTCAAATTATTGAACTTTGACCCTTGACAGCCAAATATCTGGCTGAAAACTGATTAAAACGATTTTCCCAGATTTCAGTACTCCTGATGTCAAACCTCGAGCCTGTAGACTTAAAATTGATTGAGTAGTTTGGTAGAGAAATGTACACACATACACACACAGAGATAATTTCACTTTTATAGATATACTAGCAGAGTCTACCCGGCTTTGCTCGGGCCCTGTTCATAACTTTATGTGTGTATGTATATATTAAAAAGTGTGCACATGTACTGTAATGCCTTTCTATATAATAGGCTTCCTTAACTAACATACAGAAAAGTTGGTAGACAGCAGAGGTCAATTTCTTTTAACCTTGACCCCAATTTTGACCCCTTAACATTTATTGTTTTGGGCTTAAATCAAATTAAAATGTTTGACTCATGTCCAAGTAACCTACATCTAAAACTTCAAGTGTTTAGCCCAAAAATTGGCAGAGGAATTTGTTAGAGCCTATATATATATATATATATATATATATATATATATATATATATATATATATATATATATTAAAAAGCGTGAGTCATGTCCAGGTAAACTACATATAAAATTTCAAGTGTTCAGATCTAAAATTGGCGGAGGAGTTTGGTAGGAGCCTGAAAAGGTCAACTTTTTCAACTCTGACCTCTTGGCAGCAAAATTCTCGCCCAAAAACTGATTAAAAAGCTTGTTGCATGTCTGAATACCCTTTATGTAAAATTTCAAATGTTAAGACCCAAAATTGGCTGAATAGTTTGCGAGAGATCACAAAGGTCAAATCTTTTGAACTTTGACCCCTTGGCAGCCAAATTTCCGGCCAAAAACTGATTCAAAAGATTGCCCTAAATTTTGACCCCATATGATCCTTAGCATTTATTGTTTTTGGCTCAAATCAAATTATAAAGTTAGATCCATGTCCAAGTAACCTATATCTAAAATTTCAAGTGTTTATATCCAAAATTGGCGGAGGAGTTTTGTAGAGTTCTCAAAAGTTAAATTGTTGAACTTTGACCCCTTAACAGCGAAATTTCTAGCCAAACCCCGATTAAAAAGATTTTCTCAAATCTCAATACCCCGCATGTCAAATTTCGAGTCTGTAGACTGAAAATTGAAATCAAAACCAAAACATGATGAAAAGGAAAGTATAATTTTACAGAAATATATTTTTTTTTTATATCAATTTTATTGTCCTTCGTAGCTAACAGTAAGCAATAAAATACATGTTTTTCGAAAAGCAGAAACAACGGCGATTCTATTATCCGCAATCGTTGAACCATTTCAATTTCTCAATTGCAAATGAATATAAAATCATATAAACAATATAATATTTGCCAACAGTTTGTCCATTCATAGATCTTAGAAATGAAAATTAATCGGTCCTTCTACTTCATGACGAAGCAGTCTAACAAAAAGAAACATTCATATTGACGTGGGTTCACAGAGTAAACTCTTCCTATTGTAGTGTGAAAATTTTACACCTGAATGATCCTCAACATTAGCTTCTCGTTTTCTCCTCGGCATGTGTGATAAGATGGAACCTGATTATAAATAAAAGTTTTTTTTTTTTGCAAAATTATCTTGTTCACAGAATTTTAAAAAATGCAGAAAGAGATGTATCTTTTGGGTTTAGGGCAACTTGACCAGCATTTTTGTTTGTGAAAAAAAAAAACCCCGTCTGACACTTTTCAAGATGAACGTCAAGCTGTTAAATTAGAGGATGCCTTTTATGAATAGGAAACTCCAATATACGCCAAAATGCTTCCTTAGTGCTGATATAACTACCATGTTCATATCGAGTAACTTCCTCACTAACATTTTTTGGAAAGAAAACATGGCTGCACCAGATCCTTTATTTATGCTGCGGACATATTTGATACATTTCAAAGAATTGTAAAATTCAATATTCATGTGAGCCTTGCATTTCTTTGAAAGTAAGGGAGAGTAAAGTACAATCCACCTATTGTCAACTTCATGTCTGCCACCGATAGTTTTAAAGACACCATCTTCAGGCGATCTTCTCCTATAAGACGGATAACCATCCTCACTAAACTGTTTTTAGGATATCTTTTTGTATATTGGCAATCAACCATGCACGGTGGATTTCTATAGATATTATCACAAGACCCACGTCTCATATGACTCTTTACTATTTCAAATAAGGTTGGATCAGTTTGTATATCAGGTAACTCGCCTGATATAATGGAATCAATTTGATTGGAGTCGATTTTTCTGGTAAGCCAAAATAATTTGTGTGCATGAGGCAAGCCTCTTTTTTCCACTCAATTGTGTACATGTAGCATCGTAATGGGCCACCGATTTCTGAGTTGTTTATCAGATTCATTACTTTGATTATCTTCAGGCGAAACACTCTGGCCAATAGATCTTGTCGATTGATGTATGTTTGTCTAGGAAGAAATTCATCTTCAGTTTCCTTCCACTTTGGATTTGAAGTGAATATGATAAATAGGTCTGGTTTTCCATAATTTCTGACATGAGTTATGGCATCTTGGATCCTTTCATGCATACATCGTAAACTACCTGTGGAGCTAGAAGATAATATGCATATCTGACATATGTAGTTATTTATATGATCTTTAAGATGTATGTAGGAATCTACTCTTACCTTGTTTTAATGAGTTTTGATATATCTTTCTACTTCAATTATTGAAAACATATCAACTGCAAACTGATAGAAGAGATTTTGATTCTGTGAAGATGATTGAAGAAATTATCTCTGATCATAAAATGGTATGCATAAAAATCCATACATGAAACCTGTTTTGTGGCTTTTTATTTACAAACTGATTTTGAATCAACTGAGACGTGATTTTTTTTCTATTTCTAAATTATTTTTAGTTAAAAAAAATAAATTCTAATTCGATCAATTGAACTATAAAAATAGCTACGAAAAATAAAGAAATTCCATATCTTTCGGTTGGAAATTTTTTTTAAATCATTAAAAAATATTTGTAAATAAAATGTGTTTTATTTTTTAATAAATAATTCCAAGTGTAGTATCTATCATGAAAAAAAGAATTTTACTTTTATTTTCAAATGAATAATTAAAAATTCAGTATCTGCTCTTACCTCGTCACTTTACAGAGAACAAATCCTTTTCGAGTGAGGTAATTGTTGCTTTCACAATCTTCATTTATACTTCATAAAATCGACTCTGTGTTTTACTTTGGCATACTCTATCTTCCTCATTATTTAATTCTTTTATTTTAAATAAATAAAAGAATTAAATAATGAGGAAGATAGAGTATGCCAAAATAATCGTATCGTATAAGATAGAGTATAACAAAATAATCGTATCTAAAATATTTTTTTCCTAAAATATAGTTTAAGTAAAATGATTTGTTTGGGAGCATTGTCGAAACCAATTTAGGTGACTGAAATTGGATTTGACCAATATTTTAATAATTTATGATAAGAAATGGACGAGTTAAACTAAACGCCTTTAAGTAACTTTGATATTTAAAAAAAATCATTACTTAAAATAACAAGAACACACAAACAGAAAATAATATCAAATAGTTTTATTCTTACATTTTTATCATAAATTATTTAAATATTGGTCAAATCGTATTTCGGTCACCTAAATTGGTTTCAACATTACTCACAAACAACTTATTTTTCTTAAACTATATTTTAGTAAAAAAAATGAAATATCATTCTATGAAAGCTAGGTAGATCCTATAATTTTATTATACCACACCTGTTCAAACTGAAACACACTTATTACAATATTCTTATGTGGATCTAAATTAAAAAAAAAAACTTGTTAAACTTTGTGGCATGTTTCTATTCTATAGAGGTCAGGCGTGAACGCAGATCCCATTATTTTATTATACCATATTTCTTCAAACTGAAACATAATTATCAAAGAGACCAAAACGCGAACACAAACCCCACAATTTTATTATACCATCCCTGTTCAAGCTGAAACATACTTATCAAATTATTCTTATGCGCATCTATGTCAAAAAATCCTTGCAAAAGTTTTGTTTTAAGTTTTTATTTCCATTCTTTGTGGATCTGGTACGTGCGCAGACCCCACAAGTTTAATAAAGAACCCTCGTTCAAAATGTAACATACCTATTTTTACTCCTTGATACCTCTTCTATCATTGTATGTGGGTAGTTTAGTATAATAGTATACCATATAGGAGCCTATTCGTGTACACACACACACACACACACACACACAGATGTTCAGCTTTATTATATATAGTTGGTGGCAGGTGGATGTGGACGTGTCTTTCAAGCCTGTGCAGTGGAGTTTTATGGAGAAGTGCAGTGTGCATGATACTGGTCCCACCCTTTACACCCGTAGCTCATCTGTTATGGCCTAGCAAGCTGGGACCAAATCTATTCGGCCACCGTCAACTGCGAGAAATACGTTGAAATTTAAACATTTATTTTTAAATGTTTTTTTTTAACGTTTGTCAGAGTGATCTAATCATTACATGATGATCTGCGCATGCGAGCTGAAACGAGTTTCTTAAAGGGGCTAAGCAAACATTGTTAAAAAATAACAGATTTTTTTTTCTCCTTAATTATACCTTTTTTATTTTTATGTTTAAAATCTGTAAAATCTACTTCAATTTATCAATATTTACAAAGACATAACTGACCCCCCCCCCACCTGGTCTTCGATTTTAGTCAAATTCGAGTTATTAACACTAAAATAATACATTCCGAAACCGATATGAAATAGACTCGAAATTATCTCCATCGAAGCCAAACAGACTACAATGTGTTAATAAAATTGTCTATCTATCCAGTAACAACATTTTTAAAATGTTTAATGTTATAGGGTTTTTTTTATATCTCATGACGCTAATGCTGGCTTTGGGGATTTTAATTGTTAGTGTCTTTTCTGGAACAGCGTGAAAACGTTCTCTCGGCGTCTGACTTCATGTCCCAGTTTTTCAGCTACCTTTTGAAATTCTCTCTCTCTCTCTCTCTCTCTCTCTCTCTCTCTCTCTCTCTCTCGCGCGCGCGCGCTCTCTCTCTCTCTCTAGATTTTGTTATTAATTTGTTTTAATCAAGGAAAAAACTATGTGTGTGTGTATCTGTGTGTGTGTGTGTGTGTGTGTGTGTGTGTGTGTGTGCGTGTGTGTGTTAAAATCATTTTCATTGTTATTATATAACTCTACTTGAAAGCTTTTGGGTGTGAAATTTCTTCTATCTTGATTCAGTTCTGTCCGATTCTAAGAAGTTGTTTTATCTTATTGATATATACATATAGGTGTGTGTGTGTGTGTGTGTGTGTGTGTGTGTGTGTGTGTGTGTGTGTGTGTGTGTGTCCCCTCTCCGCCTCTCATTCTCACCATTCGCTCATCCGCCCCCCCTCCCCGACTTCGCCCACACGCCATCTTTCTTGATGAAGATCACATTATTTTCTCAATAACATTCAGTCGGCAAATGACCTCCAAAATATCGATTTACTTCCGAATCGCAGAGTACAGATCGACGGCCTCCTGTGCCGGGCCGTTTCGATTGGCTCAGATTGAGTTTACTCTCTTCCTTCCTTTCTTCGGTTTTTCATTTTGTTCACCAAAATTCTGACATTGTCTCCATCCCCATCCGGTTCATCAAATATCCAGTCTTAAAATACATTTGCCTTTCCATTGCCCTTGCCATATACTCTGAGGCATCTCCATTTTGAGTCGACATCAACATTTACATCTATATAAATAAAAACAGATATGTGTGTATGGTGGGTGGGGTGGGAATTTTATTTGTCTGTGTGGATCTGTGGGAGGGCATACATGTTTATTTAATTGTGTATTTATTTGTATGTTCGCAACGGTGGGTAGTGAATATGACATGTGATCAGACTATGATTAGGACTATGATGTCAAGGATTACCACTCCGACAGTCCTAGTACGACACAGAGTCTGTGCAGATTCAGTTCATTTCCTCCAAAATGAGAGGAAGGGGAGATTTTCGGTGGAATATCTATCAAATACACAGTCACCAGTTATATATATATATATATATATATATATATATATATATATATATATATATATATATATATCTTAGTATGTATGTCTGTCTGTTTGTCTGTTTGTCTGTCATATTTTTTCTCGGAAACTACTGAATCGATCTGACTGAAAATATGTATCGGCCTTTGTCATGATAACATGCAGCGAACTGAGTATTATGGTATATGTTCGATGCACAATTCGAGAATTTAACTATATACAGCCATCAATTTGGCATAAAACACTCATTCTGTCAATGGGCTATAACTTTTTCCCGTTTTTAACATTCTAAAATGTCTAATATATATATATATATATATATATATATATATATATATATACTTAATTTACTCACATAAAATTAATATACGAAAGTATAGATTTATGCGTAAACTTTAAGTATTTACTTCAAAAATGCTCAATACGTAGGTAGAGCTAGTTAGTAAGTTATAAAATATATATGGCGATTAAGCTACACTGAATATTCCGCGTTTCATCCACTCTAGGACTCTTCAGGCTTATGCAGTGTAACTTAATCGCCATATACATTTTATAACTTACTATATATATATATATATATATATATATATATATATATATATATATATATATATATATATATATATATATATATGCATGTATGTTATGATCTAATATGATGTGATGATCTTCGATGATCTAACGAGGAGAGGTGTTTTAATGATGATGATAATTTGTTGGTAGCATTTATTTCAGTGGTGCCCGCCATATATATGCGACATACAGACCAATCCCTACGTTGCTATCTTCGATAACATCTTACAATTCGCAGCTCGAAAGGTGAGGTGCTTACTGAGGCCTTAAAGCCTAAATCAAAGCTTATATATATATATATATATATATATATATATATATATATATATATATATATATATATATATATATATATATATGAGCAAACAGTTAATGAAATATGTTAAAAAACACTTCGAAATGAGTTAAAAACATATTTAATCTGAAAAGGAAACACTAGATAAATGGATAGTCCTTAATCTGCGGAGTTTCGAAGAAATACTCTCCTTCTCATCAGAGGGCAGGAATTAGCAAAATGCGGGATCGGATTTTGCATGCAGAAGTATTTGATGAAACAACAAGTAAGTCAAAGATCTTACTTGAAAACAAAATAAGTTAAGCAGAGGGAATATGGTAAAGAAAAAGGTGATTTCACATGAATGGACAGTCTGATGGAAGATAAAAAATCCAGTGACAGTATATATATATATATATATATATATATATATATATATATATATATATATATGTATATATATATATATATATATATATATATATATATATATATATATATATATATATATATATATATATATATATATATATATACACACAGTGTATCACAAAAATGAATACACTCCTCACATTTCTTCAGATATTTAAGTATATCTATTCATGGAACAACAATGTAAAAAATAATTTTTGACACAATTAAAAGTAATTTGTCTGTGGTATATATAACAAGTTAATTTATTTTCCCCTCAAAATAACTCAAAATATATTTATTAAAAGCTAAATCTCTGGCAACAAAAGTGAGTACACTCCTTACAAAAAGTTGTCAATATTAACATACAACATGTCAACTCTCAACATTTTGTGTGGCCACCATCGTTATCCAAAACTGCCTTTACTCTCCTGGGCATGGAGTTTTCTCAGAGCTTCACATGGTGCCACTGGAATGCTCTTCCACTCTTCAAGTGTTCTTCTTCCAAGTGTTCAAAATAGACTTTATAGCCGTGTGGGGGATGTCCTTTTCTCTTCCCTGCAACCTCTTTCTCACAGAAGAGATGTTGCGAGTTTGTCTCTGCTTTATCGTTTTCATGGCAGGTGCTCGGCTGAGCTCCATTCTACTGTCCCCCCTTGCCAAATGTTCACAAGAAACACCCGTCTAGCAGAAAACACTATCACTAGATTTCCCCACTCTTTATCTGTGCCAAAACCTAAGTGTAGATTCCATGAGCAAAGCTTCTTTCTTAGAACTGCACGCCTATGGAATTGTCTTCCTTTTTTCTGCTTTCCAGCTGACTACAATATAGTTGTCTTCAAGTCTAACGTAAACAAGTTTTTGATGAGCCGTTCCATATAAGTTAACAAATTTATCGAATCTCCATTACTAACGGTTACTATATTGTCAAATTTCTACTGTACACTCTTTAACCCTTATTCTCGAGTGGCCTCTTGGCCTTGATAAGTGATGATTCTTATGTAAAAAAAAAAAAGAAAATTATGACGTCACGAAGCTGGCGGATATTTGAGATTTTTTGCACCTACACCTTCTGCTTGAGGATGCCCAAATATGTTCTATTGGGTTCAAGTCTTGAGACATGCTTGGCCAATCTATCACCTTACTCTCAGCTTCTTCAGTAAAGCAGTTGTTGTCTTGGATGTGTGTTTTGGGTCATTATCATGCTGGAACATTGCTCTGCGACCCAGTTTCTGGAGGGAGGGGATCATGCTCTGCTGCAGTATTTGACAGTACGTGTTGGAGTTCATGTTTCCCTCAATGAAATGTAACTCTCCAATACCTGCAGCACTCATGCAGTCCCAAACCATGACATTCCCACCACCAAGCTTGACTGTAGGCATGACACACTTATCTTTTTACTCCTCACCTGATCGCTGCCACACATTCTTAAGGCCATCAGAACCAAACAAATTAAATTTCGTCTCAGCAGACCATAGGACATGGTTCCAGTAATCTATGGACTTTGTTGACATGTCTTCAGCAAACTGTTTGCGGGCTTTCTTGTGTATTGCCTTCAGAAGAGGCTTCCTTCTGGGGTGACAGCCATGCACACCAATTTGGACAGTACAAATATAAGTGCGTCATGCTGATTTAGCAGTATTTTTTATGTATGTATTCCAATTCATATGAACTTAAGTTTGAAATAGTGTGTTGTTTGATCTGTTATGCATAGCTTTGGAATAGCGTCTTTATCGTATATGGATTAGAGATTGTTATTTTTTTACTATTGTGATTACCACATCAAGGCTGAGAGCTACTCGAGGATAAGGATTAATGAAACAAAAATAATTACCAGCCAAAACATGAGTAAAACTATGAAAGTGTTAACATCGATGAACAGTATGCTCTGCGTTTGACTTGTGGAGGCACATATAGAGGGTGAAAAGAAAGCTTTTTTTTGTTATGGTAGAAAGACGAGTTTTTACAAGGAGAAACCAGAAACTGGAGCTCAGTCGAGCACTTTCCAAAGAAATAATGTAAAGAAAGACTTACAACATATTTTCTGTGAGAAAAGGGGTTGTAGGGAAGAGAAGAGATTATCCCCACTAGATTTCAAAGTCGGTTTTGTATTCCTGTAAGCACCTTGTTGCACTCAAGTTTCAAATCGCATCTTTGTCAGTCTTTCCTTAAAAGATGAACGACTGCATCATTGTAACTTTACTAAACACGTTGCAGTCTCAGTCGCAGACAAAGTAGACAAAGAATAGAAAAGAACTTCAACTCGCTTTTTTGTTGTTGTTTTTTTCTTATGCAATGACATTTACTTTCTCATTCTCCTGCCAAGCATGACTTCTCGTTACGGCTGTGACATCTCTCACGTGATCGTCTTCTCGAACGTGTTCTCAAATGTCATCCACATCTCTAACGTGATCGTCTTCTTTTTGTAATGAAAATTAAAATCAAGAGATATTTTTTTTTAATTATCGCTATTTTTTCACTTATGTCTTAAGTGACATGATTGAACTTGTACCTTTAGTAGTAGTAGTAGTAGTAGTAGTAGTAGTAGTAGTAGATCATGATCATGATCATATCGATTATTTCAATGCAAACTTTAACTTAGAAATTCTGCCTTGCTCAAGTTCATTTATAATCTAACCAAAACATCATTTATAATCTAATCAAAACAAAAAATCATTTATAATCTAATCAAAACAAAAAAATAATTTATAATCTAATCAAAACAGAAAAATCAGAATAAAATATAGGTTTAATTTGCATTTAATGATGTAACAGATCAATAAGCAATCTCGAAAATCTAAAGTCTAAACTTTCATTTAAAAAAATGGAGATACTCAATCAGTTCCGCTTTAGAGTAATGGCGGCTTCCGATTTGATGTTGTGCGTGTGATACTTCAAAAAATCTATGTAATATATATATATATATGTAATGTAATATATATATGTAATATATTGAATGCGCTTGAGAACCTCAAGGACAAGCTGAAGAATACATGACCATGGGACGGTTGGAGGTTAGAGAAGGTCGATGCAATAAACAAAATGGAGGTCAATTGTATTTCCCCACCCCACCTCAAATGTTTGGAAGCGATGAAGAAAGAGACAAATAAGTATGGCAAAAGATAAAAGGAAGTAAGTTTATCAGGGGAACAAAAGTATAGGAAATTATGTTCGTGGAAAGACAATGGATTGGAAGTTGTTCACAAAGGCACACAAAAGGAATCTGACATGGAATTGCTTGTCAAGGTGTAGCAATGACGGTAAAAAGAAAGACCGAACAATGAATGTATGTATATTTAGAGTTGTTTATGAACATGAGAAGTTTGCGACGGTTAACGACAGTTATGAGTTGAGGACAGTGTCCAATTTGAGACAGCTGACAGCGCGGACGTTTCCCCGAGAGAAATCAGAGAGATTGGAGGAAGCCAAGCGAGAGCATTAATAGATAGGTCGGAAAGAAAATCATTGGAGTCTGACACGACTAGATAATTATCAACGGACAACATCGAGGTTCCTAGTTCAACCTTGCACGACAGTATCATACACAAACCCAGATCTTAACTTATTTACGTCAAGTACTCGTCTTGTGTTATTATAACATAGCGCGATCATGAAGACGATCATTGGGTCACAAAAGGACGAATATACGCCTATAGAATGAAAAAATTAAGAACATGGAAAGATGTGATTTTGAGGGATTTGAGAATTGGACAACCACAGTGCTATAGTGCAAGTCTAGATATAGATGTTCATACAGAATTTATTTTCTAAATGCTTCTTTTCTGTTTTTACATGAAGTTGGCATTTGCCTCTATTATATAAATATTTTAATTAAAAATTAAATATTCAGTTTTCATTTAAGTAACGCCGGGTGTTAACGGGAAAATATAGTACTTTAATTTAGTTTGTTTTATAACAAAGCATTCAAATCAAGCTAAAAACAATACATAGCCATTGGAGGTTGTGGATTAAGGAAGGTCGATACACAAGGTCAGACAAGAGGTCAATGAAAAATATACGTCTGCAAATGTGAGAAAATGAAGTTACTTGTATTCACTACTATAACTCTAAATAAAGACAATGAAAAGGCATTGTTTATGATTGTTTGGTACATGAGAAACAGTCAACTGATGACGCCCCATGGCCACGAATTCAGAATAAAGGCGTTTGAGCAAGAAAATTCAATATCGTCTCGTTATCTATTGGCATCATCAAAATACACCATGTGTTGTAGGAGACAATGTGACAGAAAAATTTTAACACCTTTTTTAGCAATCTTCCAGTTACAAGAACTTTCGCCAAATATGTTTTTTTTTTTTTCAAAATGAAGATGCAACATTGATGCTATGATATATTCTTGTGTGCAAAATCGTATCTGCAGGTTCTATCTGCATACTTTGCCACTCCTTCATTCCAAAGAACTTTTAGTATATTTGGGTGACTGGTGGTATCGTAGACAAACATCTGCACATCATTGGATCATTGTTAAAAATGCTTATGCAACACGAGTATCATTCTCTGAGTTTCGTAACACGCCAAGGCAAGATAACGAGTAATCACTTTGGCTGCTGGGTTTTATATTTATTAAGCCTATATCTTCCTACCGCTGACTCTTAACAATATATTTTCTTTTTTATTCTTAGTTTTTATATTTTATAATATTCAATTTTGGAGGTGGTGCCCAATGATGTACTCAGTTCGGGTGGGAGTGACATTTTAACCCTTTTAAGACACACCCAGCATTTCCCAAGAATTAATGAGAAGCCCTGTAGAGCCCTGAATTTCATATTACCATTTCTTTTCTTTTTAAATTTCTATGATTTTAAAGTTATATAAGATAAAATAAAATCGTCCAGTGGACAAAAAAAAAAAAAAAAAAGAACAAGAGAGCGATTGTGACTTTTTGATTCTTTACTTGTCAAGCATGTTGAAAGAATCAAGGGTTATATCAGCACTTATAGTGACCTAAGACTGCAAAAAGGAGGCCGAGCGCCTTTAGAAGACATAATAAGAATATGGCAAGACTGTAAGCAGTGTTAAAAGGACTTAGTTAATCCTTACAATTGGAATCACTGGAGACTGCATAAGGACGAATGCAGGTGTAAGTTCTGGGAACATGTTTACCAGAAAGAACAGTTGGAAATAAGTCATACACCATCCATTATGACTATGCAATTCATACAGCTGCACACCTAGAAAACGGAGCCATGAAACTTGGCATAGTGATATGGGACAATAAGGAGAAAGAAGCAACCTTAGTAGAAGTTAGTGTCGCCAATGATGCTGGATTAAACAGAGCTGAGAGGTAAAAGATAACGAAATACCAAGGTCTTATGTACGACATGAAGAGAAACTGGAATCTTAGGAAGATCTTTGTCATTCTAGTAATTATAGGAGCAACTGGACTCATGAAAAAGAATTTGAAAAACTATCTTGCAAATATACCAGGAGAACCAAGAGCAAGAGAGATTCAAACAATCGCACTAAAAGAGACAGTCAGAATCTTAAAAAGATCTCTCAATTGGAATATTGGAATATTTGAGTTAGCGAGTGAATGTTTGGCATCTGGTAGGATGCCCCATTCTCAGCTTAAACAAACTGATGAGAAAAGTTTTAAAAAAAAAACAAAGAGCATTGAAACTCTTGTCAAAAGAAACACAGTAAACCTTGATATTGAGTAACTTAGTGATGGGAGTCTATCTCTATTTTCAGATTATAAATGAAATAAGATGAAATCGTCTGCCATGATAAATGGTCCTACAATATTATACTGCACTCGTTTTCATCAAATCTTTTCTATGGTTTGCACAACTCTGGTGCATGTCTCATCAGACGTCCTATTTATGAGACGCAAAACTTTTTCTTCAATATATGAGGGTCGTTGTAAAAGTAAAGTCTCCTATTTTTTTTTACTCCAAAACTTGAATAGATACGAAGACGGGACTGGTACCATTAAAACGAGCTACCTTTTGTGCTCCAGGATGTATTTTCCTACATAGTCACTACCATTCTCAATGCACTTTTACCAGGAATTCAATGACACATCTTTGCTTCTGACGCACATCTATGAACGGGGTTGCTTTCATAGAGTCTCACACTGTCAATATCTGCAACAGAGAAATGAAACTCTCAAGTCATGAATGTATAAGTTCAGTCATCATAACAATGCAATTTGCAATTCCCTTTGATACATTCAGACGGAATAAAAACATAGGATGCATAACTTTTGGAATAATCCTCATATATTCAACCATTTCTTTACTAAATCTAAATGAAAAAAAAATTGTTTGTGATGATGTAAGAAAATTCTAAAAAAACTAATTCAAAATTTAATTTACTAAAAAAAATCATTTGAAATAAGAAAGATTGAAAAAAAATAAAAGGAAACCCAAATTCAAATATGGAATCAATAGTAAACGAAAAAAAATAACCATAAATGTTGTTTTTTTTATAAAATAATGAACCATTTCTTGGAAGTCGTATTCAACGTTACAATCCTATTCAATTTCAGTGAATTGTGTTTACAATTTTTTTATAGGATTTTTAAAAAATTCCGTTTTAGTTTTCCTTATTGGTCCCCCGACAAAAGGAGGGTGACCCTGTAAATTCACCCTTGTCTATTTGTCCGTTCATCTGTACGAACTTTTCTAAATAACTACACCTTGTAATTTTTAAAAATTTTGTACAAACATTAAACATAATATGAGTAAAAAAGTAACAGAACAGAGTTTCTGGGAAAACTCCGGTTGCCCCCCTAGGGGTGCCTTTCGGGTTAAAATGGCTAAAATTGGATTTTTATACAACTTTCTGAAAAGTTGTAACTAACTGATTTCTATATAATTTTGTTTGTCTATACTTTGCGATAACTCTTGGCTGTGCCCCAGGGGCTCTTTTAGGGTTAATAAAACCACTCTATTCTTTCCAAAATTTTCTGTGTATGTCTATTTAGCAGCTTTGCATGGTGCTAAACTCAAATTTAACTATGTTAAGGCCTTGGGGACTTTTGGAGCTAAATAGGGGAGGGGGGAATGATGGACTTAATTATTTCTTTTTTTGCATGGTGCAGAACTCGAATTTATATATCTTAAGGCCTAAACTGCACCGTTTGTTCATTTTCACCAAGATTCAACGTCCCCTGGGGACTTTTGTGGCTAAATGGGGAGGGGGGGGGGTAAATGCTGAACTTAGTCATGTTTTTATGCCTCGTTTACTGTGCACTCACGAGGGACCATGCATACTTTACTTGTTTTATTTTTTATTTCAATTATTATTCGATGAATAGAAAATTAAAATTCAATGTAGAAAAGTTGAGCAATGCTTTTTTAGTGACTCAAGGTTGTTAGCTCAGATCAGATGAGAATGCGAAAATAGGTGATCAAAGTTTATTCGTGTTATATGATAATATTAATCTGCTTAACTGTTAAGCTAAAAATCAGACAAGGCTGACCTTTCTCATGGCACACTGCCCTACACTATACACAATCAATACACAAAGTTTAAAAAGCAGATTGTAGACCTTTAGCATTCTTATATATATATATATATATATATATATATATATATATATATATATATATAGAGAGAGAGAGAGAGAGAGAGAGAGAGAGAGAGAGAGATATGCTAAGGTCGTTCCAAAAGTAGAGCCTTCTATTGTTTTTACTCAAAAAGTTGAAAAGCTACGAAAACGGGAGTGGTACCATTAAAACAAGCAACTATTTCTGTTCCAGAATTTATTTTTCTACATGGACACCATCATTGTCAATGAACTTTTGTCCGATGTCGCATCTCTGCTTCTGACACATGTTATGACATGAGTTGCTTTCTTAGAGTCTCACACCGTCAATATCTGCAGCAGAGAGATGAAACTTTCAAATCATGAATGCATAAGTTCAGTCATCATGACAATATACTTTGCAATCTCCCTCTGATCTATCTGGGGTAGAATAAGAAAATAGGAGGCATTACTTTTGGAACATTCTTAGTTTATATAAGAGCCACCTGCAAATGAGCAGCTAGGTGATGCTTCATTTTTCTCCAAAAATGTAAGGGGTATCTCTGGATTGTACATATTAGTCTATCAAATTAAGGTGGAACCTGGAATAAATTCAGAATACTATATGATTGATACTATTGGAAAGCTCACTTTACGCAACGCTCAAACAAATCAAATTGCATGCATTCAAATAAGGTTCAGAGTCAATTTCTTGAAGGATTACAATTTCTGAAATCTTGTTACTCAGCAAGTGCAAAGCAATTACAGGCAGATTGAGAGATAATGACTAGTTTGTGTGCAACGAATGCAAGACAATAGAGATGGATGGGCACTCAGAACTGAAAATATTATATTTGGTTAGCAAATGTACCTCATATGCACCTCCACATCGTACTGCATAACGATACTCTATGACTGATTGGGAGAACTTCTGAACATTTATATCAGATATATCTCTGTGCTCTATGTTTAAAAAGAATGTGTCCTCTATAGTATTTGACCTGACACAATATTTAATTGTCAGTATAGACCGCTTCATACCCTCAAAGAAATTCCAGTAAAAGTCCAATAGCCAGCAGGGGTTCACTCCAGAATGGACTGCTGTCATTGAGCACAGAAATCAATATTTCCACTGCTTTCAGTGAAATAGATATGCGGAGACTAAAACTGCCTTCAGGACTGCCAGCAACCACTGTAAAAGAGTAATAAGAAACGAGTGAGAGTTGTATGCTCAGTCCGTCAAGTCCAAAGTAGCTGAGCAGCAGCTTGATTCTCATGAGTTGTGGCGAATAACAAAAACGATCCTAAACCGAAGCATGTCCTCTATCCCAACCATCACCAATGGATCTGAGTAATTTCATCAGCATCTGACAAAGCAAAACTCTTTGCCAAGAACTTTGTAGCAAATTCTACTCTTTTTGACCATGGCCACCTACCCACCGTATTTCCTCCTGTGTCTGAAAATACACTATGCGACCTACAAATATCAGTGCATGACCTTGATTCTAGTAAATTAACTTGCCTCAACGGTATTCCAATCATAGTGCTCAAAAAACTTCAACCAGATACTTAAAAAGCTGTTTCTTTAAGGGGAAATGCTTCCTAACACACTCGAAAACTTCATCAGTTTGTCTCGTATTTAAAAATTCTGGAGATCGGTCATCTGTCTCTCAGTACAGACCAATCAGCGTCCTGTGTATCATGAATAAGTTGCTGGAATATGTGATAGAGAAGTGGTCAACCACCTCAGCAGAAATAACCTACTCGATGATATGCAATAGGGTTTCCATTCTGCAAGATCTACAGCTGTAATATCACATAGGATTAATGAATTTCTCAACAAGGGCTTCGTTTCTAGAGCAATAGTTCTTGACATATCCAAGGCTTTTGATAGGGTATGGCATTAAGGTTTACTTCACAAAATTTTCAGTTATGGAATAACTGGAAATGTCCTCTCAATTATTAAATTCTTTTTGTCTGATAGAGATGAGCAGAACTCTCACAGTATTAATGATGGCATCCATCAGGGTTCCAATTCTCATCTCTCTTCTTGATCCTGAATGATCTCCCAAATCACATTCTTAGATCATTTGTAGATATTTATGCAGGCGGACAACACCACAATCTATGGCAACACTTCAAAGGCTGACAATGACCAAGACCTTTCTGATTCTCTCTTCTCTGATCTCGAACATGTGGTGCAATGGGGAAAAACTTGGATGGTTAATTTTAATGCATCTAAAACCAAGCTTCTCTCCTTTCATCATAATCGCTGTAACCCCCATGTGGCCCCAATTGTAAAAAAATGTAAAAACAAGAGAGTACAATAGAAGCACATAGAGATGCTAATGCTAATGTGATTGCAAGTATTAGGAGTCGATAGAGTAATTTTGGAGAACTTTTGCCATTACTAACAAGCATTACGTGACATGATATCCAATGGTTGTAAACTCTCTAAATATGAGTATAAGAAAATATACTTGGAATTTATTTGCAAAAAAAACGTAAAAATTGGGCCATCGAGAAGAAAATACGATTCCTACTATGAACATTCGTACCAATAGAACGTGAAAAATATGCAAAATTTATCCTATCAAGGTGAAGTGACGTTCCAAGAAATAATACAGATATTAATGGGGATATTTGGGGAACAAAGCTCACTATTTAATACTCATTGGCAGTGCTTAAACCTGGTGGAAAAAATATTTGGAGGATTACACAACTTATGTCAATTAGTGAATAGATACTGTGAAGACTTCCGGTTAAACGAGATAACGTCAGACATGTTTAAATGTCTAATATTCATACAAGATCTAACATCCAAATCAGAAAAAGAAATCAAAACTCTCTTACTAACAAAGATGGAGCAGAATTAAAACATCACTCTCCAAAATTTAACAGTAGAATGCCAAAGAATTATAAACTTGAGAGTGACAATGCAAAAATCGAAAAACTTGACATAGCAAATATTCACGTGATAAAGAACCAAATTCTTATTATAAAATTAAGGATTTTTTTTTTCTAAATCTAAGCCAATGTTCAAGTTAAAAAAAAAAAATGAAATCCCAAAAGATCAGTAATCTGTGCGTTAGTAGAAACTATTTATAAGGAGCTAGGACGACTAAAATAGCAGGATGTAATATAGAAAACGTACTACGGCTCTTGGTCAGCGCCTCCTGTGTATGTAAAGGAAAAAAATAGTAATAAAATTAGAATTTGCACTGATTATTCTACAGGTCTTAATGATTGTTTGAAATAAATTAGCCTTTCCAACAACGGTAAAATTTTTTTGCCAAAACTAAGTAGTGGATGAATGTTTTCTAAATTAGATTTGTCAGAGGCGTATTTGCGACTCTGAATCGAAGACAAGTGTGTCGAATTATTAACCATTAATACACACAAAGGATTATTTAAAAAACAAAAAGACTGCAATATAGAATAAAGATGGCACCCACCATCTTCCAACAAATGATGAATACAATGTTAGCGAACCTGCACTTCACGACCACTTATTTAGATGATATTCTAATAAAAAGCGAAAATTGTGAAGAGCATGCGAAATATGTAATGAAGGCATTAAAAAATGCTATAATTTAGTTTGAACCTGATTTTGGAAAAATGTGATATTTTCTACAAGTAATTGATGACAACGATAAGATTCTTCATTCAAAACGAGCAGACGTGATAAAATACATGTCCGCACCGACTAACGTACCATCATTACAACCAATGTTGGGTTTAGTTAATTATTACAATAGCTATATATGGAATATCCATATTTTAAGAGTCCGTTAAATCATTTACTAAAAAATGTAAAGTGGTGTTGGACAAACGACTAAAACTAAAATTTGCGTTAAAGTCAAACCTTCTTTTGGTGCATTACAACCCCTAACAAGAAATTATATGTTGCAAATGACGCAAGTAATTTTAGTTTGAGAGCAGTTTTGTTACACAAAGAAGATGACAGTAAATGAAAACCGGCCTAATATGTTTCAAGGTCGCTAAAAAAAAACTATTTGAAAATACAGAAAGAGGAATTAGCCAGATTATTTGCGATAAAAAATGTCATAAATACTTGCAAGGTAGAGAATTTAGACAAGTAAAAACACAATAAACATAGTAATTCCCTATTTCAATCCCTTATTTTTCTTACACTTTTTTCTTCTTTAATAAAATATTTTTCTACCAAACTCCCACCCTAACCTTTTCTTTTGCCTTTAAAATTTTTCTAATGCTCTCACATCCTACACTTTGCATTATATTCCCCCACCAGAACTTTTCCATTTCTAATCTAAAATGTATTTAAAATCGGTGTTATCTATTTCGCCCATACTTTTGTATAATGCTGACTTTTTCTCTTCTTCTGATGAGAAGCATTCAGCTTTGAAATGCCAAAAGAGGTTCCCACCCTTATTTCTCCTCCATTACTTATTGTAATCGTCTTTGACCACATTGGCGTGATAATGTAATAAAGTTCTTATGTAATTTTAGTTCTTACACACACACACACACACACACACACACACACACACACACACACACACACACACACACACACAGATATATATATATATATATATATATATATATATATATATATATAAGGTGCTAGTCTAGCCACACTGATGAGTTGTGATACAACGAAACAGTGTATGTGGATGACTATATATTAAGCCCCCCAGTTTGGGCAGGGCAGTGTCGTAAATATATCTCACCCGTTACTTAAATGGCTATAAAGTGTGGCTTGCTGTTTGTTTGTAAATAAACAAACAGCTTTAGCACTGTAAAATTGGTGGGCGAGTGTTTATTTAAATGGACATTTGTTGAGGTCATTTACAAGCACCGCTCCCATGGACCGGTGGGTAGAACTGCCCTAGTCAATGAAACAGTACTGCATGTGGATGACTATATATATATATATATATATATATATATATATATATATATAAGATCTATTGTTATTGTTTTCTATTTATTTTTATTAGCGATTCTGTTTTATTTAATTGCTACGCTTACATTGTTAAGCGTTGAGGAAGTTACCTACCCTTTGTTTTTGTATGCCTTTTTTTTAGATATTTTTTGTTGTTATTATTATTATTATTATTATTATTATTATTATTATTATTATTAATTTTATTTATTTTTTATTTAAATATTTATTAAATATTTTTTACGTGTGCAAAAGTTATCCATGAACATATGTTTATGGGTATCACCCATCGTCAGCATGGCTAAACTTTTAACAAGGATCGAACTCGTAACTGCCTAATCGGCAGCCTGATGTTTTTTTTTTTCTACTGAGCTACGACATGTACGAGCTAAGATATGTCAGAGTTTATAAATTTTTTAATCAAATCAACATAAAATAAATAATGGTAGTTGTTATGACTCGATGGTTCACGGATACATCTCCTGGATGGGTCATAACAACTATCACTATTTATTTTATGCTGATTTGATTCGAAAATTTATAAACTCTGACATATCTTTTAACACATTCTTCTTGCATAACTAAAATAATAAGTCTCTTTCTTTTCTATACTTTTATTATTAACAACTTGCTAGGAGTTCCTACACAGGTCATCATCAGAGATTGTCCACTGATAATAACCGGCGGTGTTTCCTGGAGTCTGTGTGACAACAAGTCTCTCCAGATTTCCAGTACTTTCCACTTCTTTCGATAACCTTTATGAATAATTTTATGTTATCGCAACAGCCACTTACCATTGGTTTCTCGCTGGTAATCACCATTGGTCTTCACTATTATTATTATTATTATTATTATTATTATTATTATTATTATTATTAGTAGTAGTAGTAGTAGTAGTAGTAGTAGTAGTAGTAGTAGCAGTAGTATTGTTATTATTATTATTATCATCATTATTATTGTATAGAATTAAAGAGACATATTATTTTGCTACCTAATTTACATGCGTGTTTGTGATGGGTACAGGCACCCATGTGTAAATTAAATGACAATGTTAAAAAAGAGAATTACTCTTTCTCTAAATGCTCACAGAGACAATAACTAATATTAGAGAGGAGTTAAATCAACACAGTGTGAAAGGTATCAAAAGAAATACATAGTTAACAGAGAGACGAGTGACTTGTTCAATTAATTATAAATTATGGCTAATTGGAATATTTAAAGCAGATTTTTATTCACATATAACTCAATCTCGGGACGAACATATATTTTAGTATGTATCAAAGTATATAGAAAAATAATAGGGAAAGAAACAATGATTAACTCATATTTAGTATAATAATAATTTTCTTTGTCTCTATGTATTTTATCTATCTTTTTCTCGGTCTCTGTCTCTCTTCCTCTATATTCCTGTTTTTTTCCTGCCTCTCTATTTCTCTTTCTTTTCCTTTTTTTTTCTTTCTTTATGTTTCTCGTATTCTCTCTCTCTGTTTTTCTCTCTGTCAATTTTTTGCCTCTCTCTATATTTGTATGATTCTTTTTCCCTAACCCTCTACATATATCTCTATTTCATCTCCTTTTTCTTTCTTCATTTTTTTTTTCTTTTAGCTTATATTTCAACATATTTATTTCTTAATGCATCAATAAATTTATAATCTCTTCCCACATTTCTTTTTTTATCTTCTGTTTGTTCTTATTATCATTATATCATCTTTTTTCTCTCTCTTCTTCTTATTTTTCTTCCCCCCCCCCCCATCCTCTCTTTCTTTTCCAATTAACTTTCAGACAAGGTGACTTCATTTCCAATGACCTTTTTCATTCAGTTCGATATTCTATTTTGATCGAATTCCAAAATCTTATGTTCGCTTCTTCCCTCTGTCTCTCCTCCATTATCATCCACTCTTCCTCTCCATAGCATTCGCCCATTAAATCAGTTAATGGTTAAATAAAATAAACTTTCAGATGTTGAATGCCAAAATATTTTTCAACAATCGAAAACATTCTGCTATGGTAAAAAATGTGAAAATACTTAGTCATTGAATGTTACGTCATATCAACCCTTTCAGATGATGCTTAAACAGCATACATGTCTTTTATATACGAAGTAGAATTTTAGCGTTTAGTTAAAAGTGGCAAAATTGACTTTATATCAATTTT
Organism: Euprymna scolopes; assembly: GCF_053919585.1. NCBI lineage: Eukaryota > Metazoa > Mollusca > Cephalopoda > Sepiida > Sepiolidae > Euprymna > Euprymna scolopes. Next base: position 74,644,667 of record NC_136500.1, on the reverse strand, counting down.
ATAGTTGAATATTGCTAAATTTGTGTCTATTTTTGCATTAAATACTAATCCTTATTAATCTATATTAATCTCTAACTGTAACTCAAGCAAATACCATAATACTTAGTTCGCTGCACCTTATTATAACAAAGTTCCATATAAAATTTCAGCCAGATCGGGCCAGTAGTTTCCTAAAAAAATTGGAATGGGTATACAAACAGATAGATAGACTATGAGAAATATAATATAAATAGTTTGTAGATTATATTTTTTTGTGGTCATATATTTTCTAAATAAAAAGAAAGGAGTTTCGTTCAGTCTTCACAGACTATGGATACCCGCTGTGAAGGGTGCCTGTGCATGAAATTTTTGTGGCAAGAGTTGCGCAATCTCTAACCACACCACTTCTGAATTGGCACTGTTTTAATTCCTGTTCAGAGCATATAAGTTCAAGCTGACTGGAAACATTACAGAGATAAACTGAGAGCACATACAGCGCCTAGTATTCCCAAATGGACACCTATCTGATACTGGCCAGGTTTATCATTGCTTCACTTTGGTGATCTAATATAATCACGTTGATGCACCAGTTCTCATGAGATTACTGAAGTTAAGCAATGTTGAGCCTGGCCAATACCAGATAGGTGACCATTTGGAAATACAAGGTGCTGTATGTAGGACGTAGGAGGACGTCAACACCTTTCTGCAAGAACAGCAAAAACCTAACGTCACCATCTCCCCTAACCAGGATATATATGTGACTGGAGACCGCTTGGGAATTATATGCTATCTAAAAACTTGAAGCCGGTTCAACCAACGTAGAGCGAATACTGCTGTAATTTTTGGTTATTGTTTCTGGCAGTAACGAAAAACTGAAAACATTTATTGATCTTAAGCTTCCAGTAAAACTAAAATCTATAGATCACAAGTGTATTATTATGTTTGCGAAAGCTTATGCGTGTATTACATAGATTTTTATGGTAATCCGAAAGTTAAAATAAAACACAGCATTATAGCTAAATATTTAAAGATTTAAAAAACAATCAGAATTGGAATCAGTAAATGTATCGGAATCAGGAATTCCAAACTAAATTGGTAACCGTATTGGCATCAGGAAAAATATTGGTAGTGTCCCATCACTACTGTGTTGCGATTTTTGTACAATTGCAACTGTTATAGTTATTGATTGGTTTGTTGGTCAGAATTCTTCTCTTGTGCATTTTTATTATGTTTTCAATGTCTTACATGCAATTTCTGTAGTTTTTATCTTATTTTTTTTTTTTGCTATTGGTGTCAAAAGTTTGTAGAGAAAGTTCAAATTTAAAGGTTTAAATCTAAAACGCATCTATTATATGCTACTACTGACACAAACTGTCCGTTCACGGCATCTAGCTTTTATTTTAATTGAAGCGTTGAAAGATTTGGAATTTATAAGAAGCTCATAGATTGGCCAGTGATTGTCTCCCTTGTCTCCTCACGGATTATGTGGATTGACCTTAGAAGTGATGTAAGCCAGCCTATATAAACTCACATGCCTATTGCGTTTTCGTATTTTCCCAGTTAACCTACCATTTTGGACAAGAGTTTAACTGCATTGTGTCAAAGTCCACTGAAGGTTGTTGCAGACAGCCATTTCTATCTTTTTTTTTTTTTTCAGTTTCCCATTTTGGTTGACATCGGCCTGACTGCATTGCGACAAAAGTCTCAGAAGGCAGTTTGTGGCAAAAGCCATTCCTTTCACAACAAAAGGAACCTAAAAAAGCTGTTACCCAATCAATCTTCATGAAGATGTCTTTGTGAAAGCATGTATTTGTAACCCATTATTCTGTATATTTACATTCTGCTCTTGATTATCATTCCTTAGTATTTGCCCAAATAAAATACTTAAATTAATCTACACGTTTGTTTTTCCTTCTAAAGCTACCACTCCTAATTCAAATTTCAGTGCTTGTTCTTTAGTATAATCCCTATTTTCTAATATGCAAGAATTGATCTTTCTTTCAGGAATATAAAACCACAAAAACAGGAAACTAACCTCTGTATAGGCTTTTTGGCGTTTTTACACTGTTAGGACTAATTTTTGTAGCTGATGAATGGAGTTTACAGATAAAAAAAATAATGTTTTCTGCTGATTTTTTTTTGGGGGGGGGGGTCAATTCTGGTAAATTAAAATGGTAGCTTCGAAATTATGCAGTCCAAATTACTTGAATATTACTGAATTATTAAAAAAGAACAATTTTAATCGTGTTAGCAGGTGAAAAATTGCAGCCATCTTGTTTAAATCGAAACGGAAAATTACCTCCCTTCTGAACTCTCCTGTGTCTTACAATCGTTTTCATCAAATTCTATTTTTGTTTTCTTTAATAAATAATCTTCTACCTTAACGATTTTCGTAATTTTTTTATATAATGATCTTAAATATGCGAGGAATACGTAGATACCATTGTTTTCATGTGAAATTCAGTATTACGATTTCCGAAATTTCGTCCTAATAGTGTAGAAGCGCCGGCTTTTTATCTACGAAATTGAACTCATTTGAACTTTGCAGACAGACGATGCAGTGTTCGTTAATTGTGATCGAGCAAGTTTCCATTTTCTGTAATATCATCAAATGATACTCCATATCTATAGGATTACTAAAGAAGTCTCTGCTTTGAGTGCTATTGTTATTATAAGTAACATCTTCTTGACCTTTTGGCTAGGAGCAAAAGGTAGTATCTCTACTGATATAGTACTTCATTTTTTTCTGTTCTTACTCGATAAAGGAGAATTTTTTCTGGACTGATGCAATTTTTCATTTTTTGATCCAATCAAGTGCCCCTTTTGAGGAGCTAGGTTTTCCTCATATTAAAAACTAACACACACATGGAAATTGCTTCGCCTTTATAAACATTAGCCATCCCAATGCTCCCCACCAACCTCATCATAGTTTTCAGATTAATCGTCAGCGACACCCAAACCCTGTCTGTAGGCCCGGAGATGACTTTTCAGGCCAGCATTTGACGTGCACAGTTTGCCACACATATGGCAGACAAAGTTGTGTGTTGAAACTTGTTTGATTTCTGGTTCTGATTTTTTGCTCCCTCTGCTCATGGTATGCGTTTTTTTGTAGTTAATGCAAGTGAGAGGAGCACATGATTACAATCCTCATATTTCGAACTGTTCAATTCAATGAACAAAAGCATTGTCTTTCCGAAGGTTTCTTTTGAGTTCAGCATGATCAATTCTTTCCCTCGCAAAAATTTTAGATCCCCCTCTAACTAGTCTCCTCCATTCAAGCCAGCATTTTGCCAGGGTCTCCCAGTTCTGAACAGGAATCTTGAAAGCTTTAAGATTGTCTTTTATGCAATCCTTAAAGCGCTCTTTGGCCGATATTGAGGACATTTCCCAGTCTTAAGCAGCCTCACATCCTCCGTTCGAACAACATGACCTACCCAGCGTAATTGGTTCCTCATCACCATTGCTTCGATGCTCAAAAACTCAGCTTTCCTTGTCAGGTATCAGTGACTGCCATTTCACATCTAGAATTCACCTAAAGCATTTCTGAGGAAATCTCTCGAGTTGCTTCAAATGCCGACGTTGTGTTGTTCAACATGCAGATGAGTAAAGTAAAACAGAAGAGAACTCTGATTTCAAACCACCACTGTCTCATACATACATACATACATGCATACATACATACATACATACATGCATACATACATACATACATACATACATACATACATGCATACATACATACATGCATACATACATACATACATACATACATGCATACATACATACATACATGCATACATACATACATGCATACATACATGCATACATACATACATACATGCATACATACATACATGCATACATACATGCATACATACATACATACATACATACATGCATACATACATACATGCATACATACATACATACATACAATATTGACACACACAAACGCACACACATGCATTTATTTTTCTATTTCTACTTGATTTCTGTCCAATCATAGTCATTTTTATACCTACTATTCTTTAAATCATTTCTGCTTCTCCTCCTCTTACTCTTTCTTTTTTTCTACCTCCTCCTCATCTTCAAAACAGTCCAGGACTTCCATGTAAACACCGAGGAGAAAAGGGAAACGCACTGCTGTGTCAATTGATGCTGATAACTTTCAACATCATCTTCCGAAATAGATGCAGGCAGTTGTTAACACCCATGATCACGTGAGCGATTTTTGTTTGACGTTTTTTTGTTTGATTTTTTTCTGCAAAAATAGTCAATATGTTTCTTGTTTTACTCATGTTAAATGCATTTTGACCTTTTAGCTGGAAAAAAAAAAAAAAACAATCACGTTGCTTCCAGCAGAAAACCTGTTTTAAATTTATTTCCTTGTTCATAATAACACATTATTCTTCCTATTTTTTGCCATTGCACTACAAAAGAAAATGCTTAGTCAACCACCTCAGCAGAAATAACCTTCTTAGTGACATGCAATATGGTTTCCGTTCTGCAAGATCTACTGCAGATGTGCTAACGGTTATATCTCATAGGATTAGCAAATCTCTTGACAAAGGCTTCCTTTCTAGAGCAATTGCCCTTGACATATCAAAGGCCTTCAACAAGGTATGGCATAAAGGCCTACTTCACAAGATTTGCAGCTACGGTATAACTGGAAATGTTATCTCAGTCATTAAATCATTTCTCTCTTATAGGCTCATAAGAATAGTGGTCGATGGACAAAAATCAGAGGCCCACAGTATTAATGCTGGAGTCACTCAGGGGTCCATCCTGGGCCCAACTCTCTTCCTGATCTACATCAATGATCTTCCTAAACACATACTTAAATCATTCATTGACATTTATGCTGATGACACGACTATCTACGGCAACACATCAAAGGCTGTAAATGACAAAGTTCTCTCTGATTCTCTCTCCTCTGATCTCGAGTCCGTGTTACAGTGGGGGAAGACGTGGCTGGTTACCTTTAATGAATCTAAAACCAAGCTCCTATCTTTACATCATCAACGCTCTGATCCCCATCTGGCATCAATTGAAATGGATGACTCTCGTCTAGGAGAAGCCCCATGTTTTGACAAGCTTCTGGGCTTGACCTTTACTCCTGATCTGAAATGGAACGCGTACATCAAGTCTGTTGCCAAGGTCGCTGGAAAAATGGTGGGATCCTTCTACCGTTCCAGAAGATATCTCACTACTGATGCAATTCTCTATCTATATAAAAGCCAAGTACGTCCAAGGATGGAATACTGCTGTCATACCTGGGCAGGAGCTGCTAAAAACAACCTATCCTGCCTTGACAGAGTACAAAATAGACTTTGTGGCTTAGTGGGGATGCCCTTTTCTCTTCCCCGTAACCTTTCTCCCACAGAAGAGACATTGCGAGCCTATCTTTGTTTTATCGTTATTTCCATGGCAGGTGGTCGTCTGAGCTCCAATCTCTGACCCCCCCCCCCGCTAATCTTTCACAAAAAACACCCGTTTAGCTGAAACCACTGTCAAAAATTTTCCCCACTCTTTATCTGTGCCTAAATCAAAACGTAGATTCCATGACCAAAGCTTCTTTCTTAGAAGTGCACGCCTGTGGAGCTCTGTTCCATTTGCCTGTTTACCACCTGATTACAACCTGGATGTTTTCAAGTCCAACATAAACAAATTCCTGATGACCCACCCCCTTAAGTAGACACTTTATTAAATCTCAACACTAACGTACTGTACATGCAATAACCCTTATCCCTGAGTGGCTTCCGGGCCTTGATAAGTTGTGACCACCTTGTAAAAAAAAATATAGTATTATCATTTTTATTAAAATTAAACTCAATAAAAATTTACATCAACATTAAACAATAAAATTGTTCTTTTAGATAAACACTGAACTCAACAGCATTGTTACCTTTGGATAAATACTAAGCCTATCAGCTCTAATGAGATTTTTATTTTTAAGTCTCTGGAGTCAAAAATCATTTATTCAATAGATAGCTGGTCATGTGATGGGTGTTAACCTTGTTTCTTTTCATATTATTATACTGGCGTCTTTAGTATGCAAGCAAATTAAAGCTGCGGCTAAACTTTAGATATTTCTGTAGTAAAAGATCCGAGCTAAAGCATGATTAAGTGTTTAGTTCTTCATTCTAAAGAGAAGGTTCATGGAAGTTCTTACTGGAAGCTGTTGTGTGTGTATGTGTGTGTGTGTGTGGCATCATTCATTTATTTAAATAAATCAGATTATTATTGTTGGCGTTCATTTCCCCTGATATCTTTCTGATTAAAATTATTAATAAAAACACATTGGATACTCGAGGGACTAACCACGTGAAGGTTGCCAACATATCTAAATGGAAGTGTTTCTGGCGAACAAACTAGATTCGAACTTGGTACACTCAGGTTGTTAGTTTGTGTTGTTAACCACTTCACCACCGTCACCTTCCTTAAGTTGTTGTTGCAATTGCATATGCAAGGTATCCTATGGTAAAAGATCCAGGCCAAAGCATGTTTAATTCTTCATTCTAATGAGAAGGTCCATGGATGTTCTTGTTGGAAGCTCTGTGTGTGTGTGTGTGTGTGTGTGTGTGTGTGTGTGTGTGTGTGTGTGTGTGTGTGTGTGTGTGTGTGTGTGTGTAGTCACCTCCCTGAAGCTGTTATTTTGATCACATATGCAAGGTATCCTATTCACTCCACCACCAAAATAAATTTTATTGTATAATTTTTTAAATTATTCTAAATACTTAAGCACCAAATCATCTCGATTAAGTACCAAATCATCATCATCATCATCATCATCATCATCATCATCATCATCATCATCATCATCATCAGAGAGGTGACGGCAGCTAAGTATTTGATGACACTAACTAAGCGTGCCAAGTTTGAATCCAGTTCGTTCCACAGAAACACTTTCACTCATGTTGGCAACCTTCACATAGTCCCTTCTCTAAGTACCTGATGTCTTTCTAGAAAGAATTCTAACTAGAAAGATACCGGGGAAACAAATGCCAACAATGATCATATGATTCATACGAAAGGGACGAAAGAATGATGCTCAACAAGCAGAACAACAACGGCAGCATCAACGGCAGCATCAACGGTAGCATCATGCTTTGGTAATTGGGCTCCTGCACATGTTCCAGACTTCATGGTGAGCAACACCAGGCAACGTTTCACGTCTGCTCTCCATGAGTTAACATCAGTCTTATTGCATATAATCATCATGTTGCTTCTCACGCATTCAAGCAAAGTCGTCTTCAATCTACGACAAACCCTAATGCCGAGTTTAATTTCCAATATGTTTTCATTCTATTCGTTATAAACGCTGAATTATAAAGTTGAAAGTTTAAAAAAAAAAAAAAAGCAAAAACTGAAGGTAATAACTGCGCGCTTTAACTGCCACCTGTAACACGTATTAACATTTAAGATTAACAGTAATTCTTTAGTTACTCGGATTTCAACATTCTCGGGCAGCGCCAGGTCGGGTCTGCTAGTTGATAATAATTTTAAGATTGATATTTTGCATGACATCAATTCTGACTAAATCCCCCTGACCTTTTCGCTGATGTGAATTATTATTGGATTGCACATTAAACTAATCATATATTGTTGTTTTTATTGACCCGTTCCCCACCCCCTAGCATGTTCGACATAAAAACGTCGAAGACGATCTATATGCACCTAAACAAGCATAAAACTAAAACAAACGCATAATAACGATCAGTGTAAATCCATGTCTAATCCTGTTAATCTTGGATTATATTCAACTGGCCCTTCTTTCAGAACTATAATAAGATTTAAAGATTTAAGTTCTCATATCAGGCGGGCGGACATGTGAAACTTAAGTTTTTTTTTCTGTTGGAATTTTTCTTGTCTATTTTTTTTTTTTTTTTTTTTTGTTACTGATTTAACATTTTTTTCATTTCTGGTCTTTATTTAGTCCCTATTTCTTTGCCTCCCCACGAGAGTAAATTTAGACACAAGATTAGTTTTTAATATAAAGAAAAAATCCGATCGTCCCCACACACACACACAAAAAAAAAGTGCACAAAAATAACTGTATAATTTTATAAATATTTTCTCACTAATGCTCAGGCAACTCTTAAGCCGTCAAATGGAGGATGAATTCCTTGGGAGCTAATAGTCATCTTTTATATAAAAGGCAGCTGTCTGTGTATGTGTGTATGCGTGTATGTTCAGATAAAAATCAAAAACTACAAAACAAAGACCCACAAAGTCGGTATTTTTCTTGATCAGTGTTACTTTGAATGAATCATATCTAAAAATTTAAAAAAAATAAAAATTCAGTTTTGGGAGTTAACTGACCAAGGTTCCTTTAGGGAGCTTGGTTTTTATGTTATTTTATTCAATCATTTTGAAGGGAAGTAATTCTGATTTTTTATCAAGGAGTTAATTTCCTTATACTGATTCATTCCTTTGTGTGCATGTCCAGCTTGAGAAGAATGAACTGGTCAGAAGAGAAAGACGAGTTAGAAAGAGGGGTGGGAAAACCGAGAAGGGAGAAAAGGAGAAAGAGGTACTTCTGCATTTATTGACCTGCGATTTCCACAAAGTTACTGAGGTGTGCCCATCAGATACATGAATAACCGGAAACAACCAGCCGAACCTTCTTTAACTGTTAAACCATTACAAGCAAATGATAAAATGTTAAACAGAAAAACATGAAAATGCAAAAGGCAGGGCATTTGATATAGCTTTCTCATTGCTTATTCGTTTCTACTAGTTAGCTCTGTCTAAGCGTTTCTCGCATTGCATTGCGATCGCCAGTTTCTGGTTATTTCCGTCATTTGCCGGACACACCCGAGTAACTTCATGGAAATTGCAGATTGGTAAATATAGAAGTACCGAGAAAGATAGAAAGGCAGCTATAAAGAGATAGATAGATAGATAGATAGATAGATAGATAGATAGATAGATAGATAGATAGAAATATGTTACAACTTTATGGGTAGCCTTGTAAGTCCATACTAATGGACAGTAGAGAATGGACTTTGTGTTTACTTTCAGCACTCTTGTAACTCTTGCTTCCCTTATTTTGTCCTTTAGACCTCACATTCCATGAACTTGTTTCAGACAAAAGGATGCAAATTGATATTTTCTGGGTTGATTGTTGTTTTGAGTTGGATGGTATGTGGAAATGTTCAATCCTCTCATACTATTCTTCATCGTTCTGTCTATTCATCATCATTCTGTCTATTCATCTCATTAATTCTTATGCTTGAGTTGTATTTTATTCTTGCTAAGTGGTGACTTATTAATTAAAACAAAAGTTATCTTCCTCCCCTCCAAAAGAAGGTGGTAATGGATGAGAAGATGGCCTTCTAAAGTCGAACAGATACAACACTTTGATCCTAGTTTGAAAGCTGACGAACAGTGTTATTTATTGCTATTTACTTGCCCACCTACCCACACCTACACACATAAGGGCAAAGTTAGACACGAGGTCAGTTTTTGATGTGGGGAAAACCAGCTCTCACAAAAAAAGGAACTCCGAATTAGGAAAGAAATAAAAATTGCCTCAATCTAGAAAGATTTCCCATCCTCTGATGGAAAACAAATAGATACTAAAATTTGAAAAATATTATTAGAAAAAAGATAAATACATTTTACAAATTAGGCACAAGGCCTCCAAAGGTGCTGGGATTTGGGGGAGGAGGTGGAGGAGGAGGAGGATCCTCTTCTGACTATCTCACTCTTAACTAAACGTATTTTGATCTATTTGTCCACGCATTCCTTACATTCTTTTACTATTGATCCATCACTTATATTTCAATAATTACAATTACCACTATAGCATATATACTCAATGGATCACCCTACCGAAAATATACTCAATTGTTTAAAATACACAGAATAAACTTTACTCTAGGATAGAGATACAAAATAACTTTTAAATTAACAATAACAATAGAAAATAAATAAATAAATAAAATAAACATACATATACAAATATTATAATATATATGTTAGTTTATATATATATATAATAAGCCTGACGAATCCTATAGTTGGATGAAACGCAGAATATTCAGTGTAGCTTAATCGCCATATATATTTTATAAATTACTAACTAGCTCTACCTACGTATTGAGCACTTTTGAAGTAAATACTTAAAGTTTACGCATAAATCTATACTTTCATATATTAAATTTATGCGAATAAATGAAGTAGTTATATATATATATATATATATATATATATATATATGTATATATATATATATATGTATATGTACATATATATGTGTGTGTGTGTGTGTGTGTTCTTTGCAAAATTTTCTTTTCAGTTTGCCGACATATTTCTTTTCAGTTTACCGATATATATATATATATATATATATATACATATATTATGTGTTTTTTTTAATATTAGTTTTTATATATATATATATATATATATATATATATATATATATATATATATATATATATATATATATATATAAGTAAATTTTTGGTACAGCAGAATGGAAGGAGAAATTTCAGAGGAAACATAATTTAATTTAAATACCAAAAAAAAAACAAGAAATGGGCAGGTGAAATTAAAATTTTCCCTAAGGCCTTATCGTCTGACCCTCTAAGAGGAAACGTCAGAATGATAGATTAAAAACTAAGAAAACGAATGAGGGAAGAGGGGAATTTTGGTTTCAGTTGGAAGAACAGTGGAGAAAAAAAAAAAAAAAAATCTCACTGTTCAGGTGGTTTTAAATCAATGAATATCTCCAACTGATGTCTCAGAATCTTTTGTCTACACAGGCTAGGTCGAGAGTTGTTAATAACTAACGCCTCAATGATATTGAGATGATAGTTCGACCTAGCACTGTATAAAACAGAAAACCACCCATCGGAATATTGATCGGCACACCTATTTATACTCAACAGGTGATCGCCAATGGCAGACTCATGAGCCTGGGAGTGCCCGGATGCTCTCGAAACCTGGTGTAGTCGAATATCCCGAGGGATATGTTGGGATATTCTCATTTCTAATCTTTGGGATGTTTTGCCAACGTAGTCAGCTCCACACTGACAAACGAATTTATAAACAACAGAGTTCTTTTGAATGGTTGGCAAAACATCTTTACGAAAAGAAGAGAAAAAGGTTCGAGTTGTGTAAACTACTCTAAGCATAGTAGCTGGAAAACACCGTTGAGTAGCAGAAGAAATCCTTTTAACAATATGAAGGCCATCAGGACCCAACCATGGTAATTTTAGATAAATGGGACAACGTGATGGACCAATATGTTTACCGCTATTAAATGTAGTAATTTTACGTTCAATAGTAGATTTTATTATATTAATGGGATATCCATTATTAAGAAAAATATTTGTGATTTCACCAAGTTCCGTATCAAGACTGAGGGGCAAAAGAAAACCAATTAAGATAGAGCCCTGTAAATGTAGGTTTTCTATAAACAGAGGTCTCAAACGTAGTACCAACTTTAGAAACACGAACGTCGAGGAATGGGAGAGAGCTACAGTCTTCAACCTCCATAGTAAATTGTAAAGATGGATGCAGGTTGCAAAGAAGACGAAGAAACTGTTCAGCTTCGCTCCGAGAGGGAAAGCATGCAAAAGTATCATCAACGTAGCGTGTGTAGAATGCTGGCTTAGTAATTTTGGAAAATAATTCGTTTTCCAAAAATCCAACGAAAATGTTGGCTAACGAAGGACCAAGAGGGCTACCCATTGATATCCCATCAATTTGACGGTACATAATGTTGTTGAAACTAAAGGAGACTGATTTAGTAGCAAGTTCCATTAGTTCAACGAAAATTCGTTCAGGAAATTGTGGAGATTTTAAGGGGCCACGGTATAGATAGTCAGCACAAATACCAATGGTTTCATCCAAAGGTATATTAGTAAAAAGACTATTAATGTCAAAGGAAGCCAAGAACTCGGTATTTTTAGATAAAGGTAATTTTTGTATCTGAGATACGAATTGAAAAGAATCAGAGATACAATGGACCGAATAAAAAGAAAGCACAGGTTTAAGAAGATCAACTAGCCATTTACCAAGTTCGTGTTGTGCAGAACCCAACATAGATAAAATGGGTCGCAAAGGAATGTTGGGTTTATGGACCTTGGGTAAACCGTACATTCTAGGCCTTTGAGAACCGATGGGTCGGATTCTATCATAAATCTCCTTAGAAATAAATCCGCTTTTATGAAGTTGAAGAAATCTTTTCTGGATTTTTATTTCCATACGAAAAGTATCATCATGGCTTAAATCACCCAAACGGAGAAATTTACTTTTATGGTCCAAGATTTGTAACATTTTGGAGATATAATCCGTTTTGTTAAGTATAACAACGCCCGATCCTTTATCCGGGCGAGAAAGGTAAATGTCGGGATTAGACCTAATTAATTTTGCCGCTTCAAAATGATTTTTCTGCCAAACAAAATCACTAGATTTAGTATTTATGGCAGAAAACCTCCGACCTAATTCGCCCAACTAAATTTTAACACTAGTTAATTCATCAGTAGAGATAGGCGAATGGTGTTTTAATTGAGTATACAATAATTCAATTTCACTAAATACTGAGATTTTATCAACAGAAGGGGGAGGAATGCAAAATTGTAAGCCAGCAGATAAAACAAATTCTTCTGTATTGGACAAAACATGAGAAGAATAATTAAATATATGTTTATCCAAATTTGTTATAATCCCAAACTTCCTAGTAATTAAATTTTTTAAATATTTATCATAAGAAGAAGTACATTTAATACGGGTAAAATTATCGCCGATGGATAAAAACCTAGAAAAACGGAGTTTATCAAAGAAAGATAGTTCTTTCCAAACCATGGCCCAAAGAAAAAGGTGTTTACTACGTAACGAATTATATGTATCAGAATTAAACAGGATTTCATCTTGTAGGAAAACACGTTGAACTGCCAATGTATTTCTACATTTAATTTTAGAAATACGATGGCAGATATAACCGGGAGCAACATGATTTAGGCGGCAAGATTTAAGAAATTCCATCCTACACTTCAAAACGATTAACTTATTTTTAATACGTATAACTTTGTTTAACGTTTTGATAAATTGTGAGTTGTACCGACCTCGAAAATATGTAAGTAAATTTTTGGTACAGCAGAATGGAAGGAGAAATTTCAGAGGAAACATAATTTAATTTAAATACCAAAAAAAAACAAGAAATGGGCAGGTGAAATTAAAATTTTCCCTAAGGCCTTATCGTCTGACCCTCTAAGAGGAAACGTCAGAATGATAGATTAAAAACTAAGAAAACGAATGAGGGAAGAGGGGAATTTTGGTTTCAGTTGGAAGAACAGTGGAGAAAAAAAAAAAAAAAAAAAAAAAAATCTCACTGTTCAGGTGGTTTTAAATCAATGAATATCTCCAACTGATGTCTCAGAATCTTTTGTCTACACAGGCTAGGTCGAGAGTTGTTAATAACTAACGCCTCAATGATATTGAGATGATAGTTCGACCTAGCACTGTATAAAACAGAAAACCACCCATCGGAATATTGATCGGCACACCTATTTATACTCAACAGGTGATCGCCAATGGCAGACTCATGAGCCTGGGAGTGCCCGGATGCTCTCGAAACCTGGTGTAGTCGAATATCCCGAGGGATATGTTGGGATATTCTCATTTCTAATCTTTGGGATGTTTTGCCAACGTAGTCAGCTCCACACTGACAAACGAATTTATAAACAACAGAGTTCTTTTGAATGGTTGGCAAAACATCTTTACGAAAAGAAGAGAAAAAGGTTCGAGTTGTGTAAACTACTCTAAGCATAGTAGCTGGAAAACACCGTTGAGTAGCAGAAGAAATCCTTTTAACAATATGAAGGCCATCAGGACCCAACCATGGCAATTTTAGATAAATGGGACAACGTGATGGACCAATATGTTTACCGCTATTAAATGTAGTAATTTTACGTTCAATAGTAGATTTTATTATATTAATGGGATATCCATTATTAAGAAAAATATTTGTGATTTCACCAAGTTCCGTATCAAGACGGTTTGGTGAACAAATCATAAGTGCACGATGCGTAAGAGCCCTGATGAGGTTTATTTTTCTAGACTGAGGGGCAAAAGAAAACCAATTAAGATAGAGCCCTGTAAATGTAGGTTTTCTAACGCATCGTGCACTTATGATTTGTTCACCAAACCGTCTTGATACGGAACTTGGTGAAATCACAAATATTTTTCTTAATAATGGATATCCCATTAATATAATAAAATCTACTATTGAACGTAAAATTACTACATTTAATAGCGGTAAGCATATTGGTCCATCACGTTGTCCCATTTATCTAAAATTACCATGGTTGGGTCCTGATGGCCTTCATATTGTTAAAAGGATTTCTTCTGCTACTCAACGGTGTTTTCCAGCTACTATGCTTAGAGTAGTTTACACAACTCGAACCTTTTTCTCTTCTTTTCGTAAAGATGTTTTGCCAACCATTCAAAAGAACTCTGTTGTTTATAAATTCGTTTGTCAGTGTGGAGCTGACTACGTTGGAAAAACATCCCAAAGATTAGAAATGAGAATATCCCAACATATCCCTCGGGATATTCGACTACACCAGGTTTCGAGAGCATCCGGGCACTCCCAGGCTCATGAGTCTGCCATTGGCGATCACCTGTTGAGTATAAATAGGTGTGCCGATCAATATTCCGATGGGTGGTTTTCTGTTTTATACAGTGCTAGGTCGAACTATCATCTCAATATCATTGAGGCGTTAGTTATTAACAACTCTCGACCTAGCCTGTGTAGACAAAAGATTCTGAGACATCAGTTGGAGATATTCATTGATTTAAAACCACCTGAACAGTGAGATTTTTTTTTTTTTTTTTTTTTTTTTTCTCCACTGTTCTTCCAACTGAAACCAAAATTCCCCTCTTCCCTCATTCGTTTTCTTAGTTTTTAATCTATCATTCTGACGTTTCCTCTTAGAGGGTCAGACGATAAGGCCTTAGGGAAAATTTTAATTTCACCTGCCCATTTCTTGTTTTTTTTTTTGGTATTTAAATTAAATATATATATATATATATATATATATATATATATATATATATAAACTAATATTAAAAAAAAACACACATTTAAAGTAATCTCCAAGCTAGGGGCATTATACAAGGTTTGAATCTTTTTCTTACCAACATCTGATTTTATTCTTCAAGTATTAGCTTGTCACAGTAAAAGATTTAATTCATAGAATTCACAAAGGATGGTTTATAGCGAGTAAAATCTTTGTTTGAATGGACGAATAATCCGTATAGAAATATGTTATCAAGTTGAAATGCGAAATGTTCTTTTCAATTTGCCGACATATTTCTATTACTTTTGTGCATGTGGAAATTTCAATCATAGCTAAAAGTGGTTTAGTTTTAAATCTTTTTATCTATCTGTCAATAGTTTAAATGGAAGGGGGCGCAGCTGGAGTGCTAAATGTTTTGATTTCGATTCTAGCTGAAGTCATTTTTTTTAACTTTCGAAATCAGTACTCTCTCTCTCTCTCTCTGTCTCTCTCTCTCTATCTATCTCTCTCCCTCACTTTCTCTCTCTCTCTCTATCTCTCTCTCTCTCTCTCTCTCTCTCTCTATATATATATATATATATATATATATATACTTCATTTAATCACATAAAATTAATATACGAAAGTATAAATTTATGGATGAACTTTAAGTATTTATTTCAACAGTGCTCAATACATAGGTAGAGCTAGGTAGTAAGTTATAAAATACCGTGATGATCAGTGATGATGGAAATTGGATCAGTTAATTTATTTTAGAGGGCGGCTCATTAAGAACGTCTTTAGTTTGGACTTGAAAACGACCATATTATAGATAGCTGGGAAGCAGCTCCCCAGTATTTTGTTCGACAGATGAGCAGTTCTAAGAAAGAATTTTGCTCGGTTTTAGGCACAGATAGAGAGTAAGAGAAATTGCTGATAGTAATTGTAGCTAGGCAGGCATTTGCCATGAATGCCTTATAAGGGGGAAACCATAGAGTGAAGCTCAGTCGAGCAGCTGCTATGAAAATAATGATAGAGCAGAGATAGGCCCACAACATCCCTTTTATGAGAAAGAAGTCGCAGAGACTAGAAAAGGGCATCGCTCACGACACATACTGGCAACATGTAAACACTTTCATTTAGTGATGTTGGTAACCTTCATGTAAGTACCTAATGTCTTTCTACAAAGAATTCTAACTAGAAAGATATCGGGGAAATGAATACCAACAATGATCATCTGATTCATTCAAAGTGTGTGTATATATATATATATATATATATATATATATATATATATATATATATATATATATAGAGAGAGAGAGAGAGAGAGAGAGAGAGAGAGAGAGGGGGGGGGAGAGAGTGTAATAGACAGGGTCTAAATGAGCAAAGTCTCAGTAAAATATATTTAAAGGTGCTATGCTCGGAGTATTGCAGTTATGATTAGCTCAAAAGGTGTAATTACCTAGAGCTATATAAATAGAAAGTGTTAGAGAATTGTGACATTATCAATCAAGTTTCCATAGCAGGAAACATAAGAAAATCATCATCATATTTATATATATCATATGATTTTGTTATGTTTCCTCCTATGAAAGCTTGATTGATAATTTCGCAATTATTAATCTCTCACCCTTTATATATATATATATATATATATATATATATATATATATATATATATATATATATATATATATATATATATATATATATGCCTAACCAACATTTTCTTTGAATTGTACTACATTTTTCAACTTTTCCTTTTTCAACTTTTCCTTTTTCAACTTTTCCTTAAGTGAGCCTGGACTTTATATGGCATATCCTTTTAACAAATATATTTCTGAATTATGATCAACTTTTATACAAATATGACTTCCATCATAATTTCTAGTTGTCAATTTATGTGCTAACCAGCAAAATTACAGCTTGCCTAAGAATAATATTTTGTTAGCTACTTTCATGTGAGGATAAGTGCCATTTTTGAAACTTCATGGAATAAGGGAAATTTTAATTTTTCCACTCTTGTTTCTTGTTGAATAATAAATTGTTATAACTTCTAATTTATAGAGTTTCAATTAAATTCCTTATATATATATATATATATATATATATATATATATATATATATATATATATATATATATATATATATAGTAATTTATAAAATATATATGGCGATTAAGCTACACTGAATATTCTGCGTTTCATCCAACTATAGGATTCGTCAGGCTTATGCGCAAATTCTGTGGTTGCTTCTTGTTTTTATATATGTTGAGGATTTCTAGTTGGCCAATCAGCTTTCTAGTATCCACCGCGCCCCTTCCTATCAGCCAATGGGCATGCATTTTATCAAACAAAGGATCTGTTTTAGAACTAGGTTAGTGGTTTTAGGTAGACGTTCTCCTTTTTATTTATTTATTTTTTTTACATATAAATATACCTATGTGTACACACATACATAAATTAAGGAAAAATTATATATATATATATATATATATATATATATAATTTTTCCTTAATTTAGCCTTGCCTCGGCAGTCGAGTTTTAAATTTCTTCCATTTTTTTATGCACATCTTATCTTTCTTTTAATAATATTATTGGAATTCATTCTCTTTTCCTTGTACCAATTTGTGAATTATTCCACAGATTTCTGCCTTTTGGGTTATTTTGGACCATCCTCCAATTACGCGATTCCCTTGGATTTTACGAGGGGCGTGCAATAAGTAATGCCCCTGACCCACTTCCAATTGTCTAATCTAGCTGAAATTTTGCATATGCAATGATTTACATCTCTACGGGTTATGTGGCAAATTACAGCTCTGAACTATCATTCATGATCATTTGCATATGCATAAGGTGTCTGTCAGATGGATTCCCAGGTTGCTCACACCATTCCAGAAGCGAGAACGTGTCGAGTGCTCGAGGATGAATTTGGAGATGTGCCAAGAAGATGAGTCAAAGTTTATCAAAAGACTGATTACACAGGATGAAACCTGGGTCCATCACTATGATCCAGAGACCAAAGCCCAGTCAATGCAGTGGAAGCACTTGGACTCACCACTTCCAAAGAAGGCAAGGGTACAGCCCTCCGCTGGCAAGATCATGCTCACAGTTTTCTGGGACCAGGAAGGAGTAGTGATGACAGATTTCCTGGCAAAGGGTACCACAATTACAGGAGCCTATTATGCTTCACTTTTGAGGAAATTAAGGGAAGCTATCAAAATCGAGAGGTGGGGCAAGATCAGCAAAGGTACCCTCCTCCTGCAGGACAACGCTCTGGTCCACAACTCACATGTCGCCAGATCAGAAGCACGGGCGTGTGGTTATGAAATCCCTCCCTATCCTCTCTACTTTCCTGACCTTGCACCTTCTGACTTTCACCTCTTCCCAGCCATGAAGTTGCTTTTGAAAGGAAAGTGTTTCCCAGATGATGCAGCCTTGATTTCTGAAGTCACGTCATGGTTGGAGAACCAATCTAGAGTGTTCTACAAAAATGGTCTCCAGAGCTGCATCAAATGATGAAAGAAATGCATAACTCTGTGTGGTTCTTATGTAGAGAAAGACTAATAACTGTGTGAAGTTTCGTTGCTCTACTGCTATGGGAAGAGGGTCAGGGGCATTACTTATTGCACGCCCCTCGTACTTGTGCGAATGGAAATTTAACCAACTTTCCTGGATTCTGCATTTTTGAATTTTACCGTCATTGGATACTTTACCCTTCACCAGACTATTCATTCACATTAAGAACTATCCACTTATTTAGTGTTTCCTTTTCAAATTAAATATGTTCTTAAGTCTTTTTTAGTGTTTTTTAACATGTTTTATTAACTACTTGCGCTTATATATATATATATATATATATATATATATATATATATATATATATATATATATATATACTTTGGTTTAGTATTAAAAGAATGGAAAACATGAAACATGATACTTGATATATTATTTAACTGGAATTCATTATTGAGATGAGTATTATTAATTTATTTATTGCGGACTATTATCCTCATCTTTCTTAATTGTTGTTTCACGACGTTTCGGTCAACTATTCCTACGGGATAGAAACTCCAAATCTTCTAACTGCATTCTCAGCAATTACTGCCATCCATAGTTGTTGTCGTCTCACCACGTTTTTGGCCAAGTAAGCCTATCTTCAGACAATTCTCACCTGGAACCGTCGAGATTTAACGTCTATCCACTGCGCCACGGACTCCAAAGGGCGATCAAGGTTGGATATTTTTTTCTTATAAATCCACGTTTATTCATAATCTGATCTTCCATGGTCGAGTCCGAACCGAATGGTATATATATATTATTTAATTGGAATTCATTATTGAGATGAGTATTATTTATTAATTTATTTATTGCGGACCATTATCCTCATCTTTTCTTAGTTGTTTCACAACGTTTCGGCCAACTATTCCTCTGACCTTCGTCAGGTGGTAACTATTCCTATCCCATCGCGGTTACAGGTTTTGTTTTATTGTGGAAACACTTTGTTGATCGTATCATCAGTAGGAGGTGTGATCTTGATGAGACAATCTTCCAAATTTTTATCTTTAGGGTTATTGCAAGGATCATGTCTGTATAAACAATCTCCAGATTACTCCTGAATTGAAGAGGGCCATCACAGCCCAAATCAGAGCAGTAGCAAGAGAAGTGGGGAGGGGATCAAGGAGGATTTAGTTCTCTCCCATTGCAAGAACTGTAACACCAGAGTCAGAAAGTGGGATTGAGAAGTCAGCAAAGAGGTATTCTGATCTGTGAAAGTTGACGTCGGCATTTCCCCGTAAGGGCACCTCAGGCGTTTAGCAATAAACTAACCCCCTTCTCAAAGAGAGAAAGCAAAGCCTGAGAGAGTGAACCGCTTAGAACTGCACAGAACCAGCATTACACCGTAATCAACAGGGATCAAGTCATTGCAGGAATGGTCTAATTTTTTTTATTTTGGGGGCCAAAGAAGAGTGTGTCAGAGTTTTAAAAAATTGTGCTCGTCGTATCAAGGTGTGTTTTATCTTTGAATGAAGATAAAACAAAGACTATTGGACGTTCGTAACTAGAATTTGGTGGACAAGTCATACACAGATTTAAGTACATTTGAACAAATTTGGTTAGATAGAATAAAGGAATATGAATTTTTATTAACAACTTCATGGGTGGTATAAGGGGAGAGGGAATATGCTATATTATGGTTCTTCATGTTTAATGGTGAATAATGTCTAATCAGTTAAACGTCCATCAACCATGCACATGTTTGTGCATAAACATGTTTTACAATCAACTTGCAAAGAAAAAATAAAGTGTATACTCAACATGTTGAAGATGACATTGAAAATTTGCAATAGGAGAAATAAATCGACGTTGAATCAAGATAACAAGAGATAGTCGTGATTTGGCCGATTTCTCACTGACCTTTGATGTCAATGTGAAACTCCATAATTTTATACAGTTTTCACATCATTCGTGTTATCAAATCTTATCAATAGTACTTGTTCAACCAAATGAAATAAATAAAAAAGAATGCAATAATAATAATAATAATAATAATAATAATAATAATAATAATAATAATAATAATAATAAAAATAATAATAATAATGATAATAATAATCGGTGTAACATTCATTTTACATGCTGGCATGCGTTGGATGACTTTAAGGAAATAACTTCCAAACTAATCTATCTCTCGTCATGTCTTTATTTATCGCTTTTTTTTTTCTCTCTAGACAATTTTTATCACTATCTCCCATCCCATGTTTTTAAAGTTTTCTTTTTTGGACGGTTATAGTCAGATAACGTGCTTCCTAATTTTCCATGTAGAGCTGCCGGAAGCAGTGACAAGGCAAATCAGTGTCTTCGCTTTTTTTCTCTCACGCCTATATCTCCCCTGTGCATGCACCCCTTCTTTATCACGTTTATTTATTTATTTTTTTATTTCAATAAATTTTTTATTATTTTTTTTTATATACTTTCATAGACATATTTATATAAATTCAAATAAAAAACTTTTATTTTCAAAATTAGAAAATCAACTTCTTATTTTTATAATTTCAGAAATATATTTCTTATAAAATTTCAATTAAAATAAATAAAAAAAACAAACTTTCATACTTCATTATTAAAAGTGCAAATAAAAAAAGATTGTGTTATTTTTATCTGTATAATTTTGTTAATTTTTATGGTATCCTTTTCAATAATATCCTTTTCTTATATTTTATTTTACTAAAACGCTTCATAATAGAAATACTGCAGAACAATAAAAGTAAAGGAACTGATTTTCCTTGTCACTGCTTCCGATAAGTCTACGCCGGAAATTGCCACTGGGATGTACGGAGTTACTTAAAGACAATTTTAGAACAAATTTTAGGATCCTTAAACGTGAGACAGGTAGTATGGTCAGAAGAATAACAACAAGCCGTAATACTTGGAGAGATTCAAAAGTTGGGTATGGCTGACTATATATGGAAGAAAAAGGTAAACCATCTATTCGTATTGGACGAAGTAACAATTATAGAAAGAGAAGAACGGTGGAGACTAAGGCGACTCAAAAAACCAGCATATGTGTTTGGTGGTTATTAAATAGACCTAGTATAGAATTTAACACGATATAGGAACCATTAATTATAAATAATAGATAATATATACAGTAATAAATTACATTCCCCTATTCCGTACAATTAAATTTTCCTATGCTATCAGTTCAAAAGGGACTACAATATTTCGGGATAGGGAAACCTCTTTAGGCCATGGCATTTCGAAGCCAAACGCTTCTCTTCAGAAGAGGGGAGTAAAGACACATATTATACAGAAGAAATATTTTAAAAGATAATATTGCCTTTCTGGAAAGAGGATCAAAGGAAAAACATGAAGCTGTACTGAGATTAAAGCCGATTCTAGGACTGCCAGCAATCACTGTAAAAGAGTAATAAAGAATGCGAGAGAGGTGTATGCTCAGTCCATTAAGTCCAAAGTAGCTAAGCAGCAGCTTGGTTACCACCAGTTTTGGCAAATAGAAAACAGGATCCTGAACAGAATCTTGTGCTCTATCTCAACCATCATCAATGGACCTGAGGTAATCTCGTCAGTATCAAACAAAGCCAAACTCTTTGCCAAGAACTTTACAACTAATTATAACCTATGCGACTAAGGCTGTCAACCCCTCATATTTCCTCTTTTATCAGAAAACACACTATGCGTCATACAAATATCTGTGCGTGATGTTGCCAAGCTAATAAAAAACTTTGATTTCAATAAAGCAACTAATCCTGATGGCATTTCAGTTATAGTGCTGAAAAATCTTCAACCAGAACTAATTCCCATACTTACAAAGCTGTTTAAGCACCGTCTTAAAGAGAATTGCTTCCCAACACCCTGGAAAACCTCATCAGTGTGCCCTATATTTATAAATTCAGGTGATCGGTCATCTTCCTCTCAGTACAGACCAATAAATCTCCTGTACGTCATGAGTAAGTTACTGGAATCTGTGTTAAATAGAGAAGTAGTTAACCATCTTATCTAAAATAACCTTCTTAGTGACATGCAATATGGTTTCTGTCCTATTAGATCTACAGCAGATGTGATAATGGTTATATTTCATAGGATTAGCGAATCTCTCAATGGAGGCTTCCTTTCTAGGGCAATTGCTCTTGACATATCAAAGACCTTTGATAGGGTATGGCATAAAGGCCTACTTCACAAGATCTCCAGCTACGGTATAGCTGGAAATGTTTTCTCAATTATTAAATCATTTCTCTCTGATAGGCTCATAAGAGTAGTGGTTGATGGGCAGAAATCAGAAGCTCACAGTATTAATGCCAGAGTCCCTCAGGGGCCCATTTTTGGCCCAACTCTCTTACTGATATACATCTATGATCTTACAAATCTCATCCTAAGATCATTTGAAGACATTTATGCTGATGACATTACCATTTATGTCAACACATCAAAGTCTGTAAATGACCAAGTTCTCGTGATTCTCTCCTCTCTGATCGTGGTGCAATGGGGAAAGAAGTGGCTGGTCAATTTTCATGCATCTAAAACCAAGCCTTTATTTTTATATCATCAACGCTCTGATCTCCTATCTGACATCAATTGAAATGAATGGCTCTTGTCTTGGGGAGACCTCATGTTTTGACAAGCTTCTGGGTTGGAAAAATGGTGGATCCTTCTAGCGCTCCAGTAAATATCTCACTGCTGATGCAATTCTCTACCTAAGTAAGAGTCAGGTACATCCACAGATGGAGTACTGTTGCCACATCTGGGCAGGAGCTGCTGGAAAACTCTTATCATGCTTCGACAAAGTTCAAAATAGACTTTGTAACCTGGTGGGGGTGCCCTTTTCTCTTCCCTGCAACCCCTTTCCCACAGAAAAGACGTTACGAGCCTGTCTTTATTCTATCACTATTTTCATGGCAGGTGCCTGTCTGAGCTCCAATCTATGGTCCCTCCTCACCAAACTTTCATGAAAAACATTTGTCTCGCTGAAACCACTATCAATAATTTCCCCCACTCTTTTTATGTGCCTAATCCTAAACGTAGATTCCATGAACAAAGCTTCTTTCTTAGAAATGCACGCCTGTGGAACTCTCTTCCATTTGCCTGCTTTCCAGTTGACTACAATTTGATCATATTCAAGTCCAACATAAACAAATTCTTGATGAGCCATTTCCTTAAGTAATCCAATTTACCAAATTTCCACTACTAACGATTACTAGGATTACTAGGATATTGTTCCATTAACCTCTGTACACTCATTAACCATTATCCTCGAGTGACCTTTGGGCCTTGATAAGTGGTGACTCCTATGTAAAAAAGAAAAAAGCTATAAAGGGCTATAGTGCCATGGGTTGCTCCTTATTGATTTATGCCTGTTATTTTTTATAAGATTGTAATTCTGGATTGATCCCGGACTAATCCAATTACTAAATTCCATTTGATTCAGTAACTGGATAACTTTCACATTACAATCCGATTATTATCCAATGTAATCCACAGTGATCCTACTCAAAGACAGAACTTTCATTGATTTTGTGTGACATCACAACCAAAATGAAAACAGCTGTTCTGATTGGATTTGCAGTGATCTGACAGACCGAAATATCTTGATGAAGTGGAAGCATTACAGTACAGTACAAAATATGAGATATCTCCAAAAGTAAAAGTAAAACCATGCAAAATCTGCTAAATTGTGCAAACCACTGCTTAGGAAGTAATTAAGTTATTGCTTATTCACCAAACCGGTTTTCCTGCTCTTATTTACTTATATTGCTTCCCTCTTAATTTCTCATTCTATGACTAAGTGCAATGTTTAAGTATAAGGCCTATACTGGCCACATATATATTGTTACTGATGTATGTTACTAAAATAACTGGCACAAATGTCATTTCTAAATGTCTGCTTCAAAGGGATAATGCTTTGCCTCCAAGACTCCTTCCTGTCTGTTTTGCATGATAAACATTAAAAATCCTTATACTCTTAAATCCTCCCCAAATCCCTGTATATCTATATTGTATATTGTATATTGTATATTGTATATTAATGCTGTATTCTTGTAAGATAGTATCTCCCCTGTTTCAACTGGACAAAAAAACAATTGTTGTTCTTCTCCCCAAGCTGATATAAAATCACAAACTTTGCATGTACTTTGGGAAGAGGGTTTAGCTTCCGGCCTTAAACCTCAGTAGGCTGACCTTTTCAAAATCGATAAATACTAAACATCTATAGATTTCTATTGCTAAAGCATGCATTAGCTTAATCTATATTTATACTCTATAGAATATCTATAAAATAGATAACTAATAGCGACAGTTTGTGCCCAGATTCTAAGTGATCTGTATTAACTAGCAACTTTATCTTTTTCTTACATTAGATGGGATAAAGTGCTGGTGATTATCTTTACTTGAAAACTAACACCTAAAGTACATTTCGAAACAGATCATACCCCTTATACTATAATTTTCCAATTAGTCTCTAATCCACAAACCATATTTGATCTTTTCTTAACCCTAGTAGATATTCACCTTTAATCTACACTCCACACTCATACATACCTCTTTAAAACCAATCTTAATCCTATTCTGAGGAGTATAACTTCAAAGCAGATACTAATTCTTTAATACTAACTCTATCAATCCTTACTATCCATGCGGGAGCATAGAAATATCTGGCTTTGAAACCAGGTGCAGGGAAAACCCTCTCAATGCTGATGAACCAGTAGATTTGGTTAGGTTATCCATCTAGGATAAGGAAACCTCCGATTTGTAAACGTGTGCCACTGACCTCATACGTCTTGGCATCAAACAGGGGAGGGAGGCCCCCTCATTCCAGGACAACAGCCTCCCTAGAGCTGGTGACTTGATTAAATCACCGGTTTGCAAACCTAAACTGCTTAAAGAGTAGATAGGCTCTGTCTATCTATACTTCATACTCCTTTTTTGCCTATTAGTCAGGAGCAGAAGTGCAACCAGAAGGACTCATTAGAGATGCCCAGTGCTTGGCCTTGTTTCCTGACTAGGGCAATGAATGCCGCCCTCCACATTTGCTTTATTCCCTTCTCCTATAACTGGGCATCTTGGAGGTGCTAATTTACCATATATGCTAACATGATTGGACCGGGCCACTCCTATCGGACAGGTTTGAGGGTACCGGTTTGACAGTTGCTGGTTGCTGTTTCCAACTGACAGTACAGAAGCCCTAACTCGTTGATAGCGCTTAGAGCGACTGTTCTGTCATCAATTGTGTAATATTGGGATATTTGTAGTGCCATGTCACGCATGGAAAGGCACCCTGCACTCATCTCTGGTGGCCATTCTGATGGTCTACTCGTGTTGCATGATGGGGCTTGCATTTACACATATCCGAGGACTAACTTAGATGATATAGAATCATTTCTCCTAGCAAACTTCCCGGATATCTTAGCACTAAGTGAAACTAACTTGCACTCCTCCAATCCCTCTAACATCTTTAACATATCTAGTTATCTTCCATTTTTTCATAAGGACTTTAACAGAAACGGACTTGAAGTCTATATTTGTAACCCCCTCCCCACGTTTAGGGAATCTAAACTAGAATCAGGTGACCAGGCCTTCACGTGCTTTAAACTAAATTTACAACATAGCGTTAGCTACCAGTATTTTCTTTATTGCTCTCCATCAAACCAGGACTGAACTATAATCAATCATGTCTCTGACAGTATAGATGTAGCACTCTCCCTTGACACTAGTGCCAAAATACATGTATTTAGTGACTCTAATGCCCACCACAAAAATTTGCTTGGCTTCTCTAACTACACTGACACAGCTAATAGCATCATCCATAACTTTGCTATATCTCATTCCTTGACAAAGACAGTAACATTCCCTACCCGTCTCCCAGATCGCCAGGAACAGCAAGCCTCACTTGTGGATCTATTTCTGACAAGAGATCCTGAGAATTGTGTAACAAATGCTGATTGCCCACTTAGGAATGCTGATCATGCTGTGATAATGATAGAATCATTCTAAACTCTCGACCCCAAGTTGAAGAGCCATTGCTCAAAATGACGACATACTAAAATAAGGCTGATTGGGATGCCATTAGCGATCGCATGAAGAAATATCTTTTTTCTTCCTGCAGAATAGTGCGCATATGAGACTACTGAATATTTCAAAGCAGCAATTGAAGCATATGTTCCTACATGGAAGTTCTATCGCAAACCCCACTCTCCCCAATTGTTTACGTCTACTTGCGCAGCTGCCATTGCTTAGAGGCAACATGCATACTGTAGATTTATCCAGCATAAATCCTGTACAAACAGACAGAGTATATAGAAGCTAGAAGTAATTGTAAGAAAGAAGCAGCAACAGCTAAGAGTGAATATACTGAAATCATCAGGAAATGCATTGAAATCAGAAATTAAGAACTCGTGATTTCTGGAAAATCTACAATAGTGTAGTAAATAATGGGCAATCAATAATTCCCCCACTATCCAACAATCATGAGGTTATTTGTACAGCAACTGAGAAAGCTAACATGTTTTCCCGTTATTTTCTCTCAAACTCTACCTTGGACCCAGCAAACCATTCCCTTCCTGATTTTCCTCTGTGGGCAGAAACCACACTAGATGATCTGAAAATCATGACATCATAAAAACCTAAACACTTCAAAAGCATATGGACCTGATCTCATCCCAGCTGTGCTATTAAAAAAATGCTCCACTAAGACTGCTTCAGTTCTCTCTAAACTCTTTAATAAATGTCTTAACGAATCTTGCTTTCCTGACAGCTGGAATACTGCTTCTGTGATACCAGTTTACAAAAACTCTGGCGAACGAAATGACGCATTAACTTATTGCCCAATTAACCTCCTCCCGCTTTTCGCCAAAATGTTTAAGTCCTTAATTAATCAAGCTCTATTCCACCACCTTGCAGCTGCTAAACTTCTGTTTGACCATCAATATGGATTTAGGCAAGCCCGTTCTACTGCAGATATTCTAACTGTAATCTCTGAACGTATATACCAAGCACTGGATTAGGGAGGAGAGGGGAGGGCAGTAGCCCTATATATATCTAAGGCTTTTGACAGGGTAGGGCACGATGGTCTTCTCATGAAAATAAAATCTATGGTATTACTGGACGAATGCTTAACCTAGATATATCTAAGGCTTTTGACAAGGTATGGCACAAGGGTCTCCTCAGGAAAATTAAATCATACGGTATAACTGGTAGAATACTTAACATAAATAAATCCTTCTTAGATAAGAGAAAAATCCAGGTTGTCCTCGACGGTCGTACATCTAAACAGTGTGATATAAATGCGGGAGTGCCTCAGGGGTCTATCCTTGGACCTCTTTTGTTCCTAATATTTATTAATGACCTCCCCGACAAAACTGCCTCTGAGATGGGTATATATGCTGATGACACTACACTCTATAACAGGCATGACAGGAAAACAAATGAACACATATCTAAAGAAATGGCAAAAACACTAGAGGATGACCTCCAATCTGTAGTGGAATGGGGACTTAAATTGATGGTCACATTCAATGCTGCCAAGACTAAACTGGTTTCATTCAATCATTACAAGAAACCTTCTCTGCCACCAATAGCAATGGCCAGTGACTCCCTGTCTGAGAGTACATCTTTCAAACTGCTTGGCCTAATGTTCACAGGAAACATGAGCTGGAACAATTATATTAAAAACATTGCTAGGACCGCTGCGAAAAAGGTAGGCTCTCTCTACCGTGCTAGAAAACTACTGACACCTGAAAGTATCCTGTACCGCTATAAGGCCACCATTCGCCCATGTATGGAGTATTGTTGTCACATTTGGGCTGGTGCATCTGCTACTAGTCTCTTACTCCTAGACAAGGTTAAAAAAAGAGTCACCAATCTGATAGGCCCTGAACTGGCATCTAAGCTTCAGCCTCTGTCATATCGACGAAACGTTGCATCCCTCTGCCTGTTCTACAAGTATTTTAATGGTGAATGCTCTGACGAACTGCAGACACTTGTGCCCCCACGACGTAGACACCCTCGACAAACCCAACAGGCAGCTAAATCCCACCCCCACACAGTAGAGATCCCTAGATGTAATAGATCTTTCTACTCCAGTAGTTTCTTCCCCAGAACCGCTAGACTCTGGAATTCCATTCCAGGTTCCTGCTTCCCTAACTGTACTGACATGCAGAAGTTCAAGTGCAACATGAACCGACATTTTGCTGCCCAAATCCCAACATAGTGCCCCAGTAGTTGCTGCCCCTGCTACACCAAAGTGGCAATGCGCCTTGTTTGGGGTGAAAATGTAATAAAAAAAATAAATAAATAAAAATAATTAAATCCTTCTTAAATGAAAGAAGAATCCAGGTTGTCCTCGATCGGCGTACGTCCAAACAATATGATATAAATGCAGGTATACCTCCGGGACCAATCCTTATCTGATAAAATTGTCTCTGACATGGGTATATTTGCCGATGACAACACGCTCTATAGCAGGCACGAGGGGAAAACTAATGAGCACATATCTAAGGCAATGGCAGAAACCCCAGAGGAAGACCTTCAGTCTGTATTGTAATGGGGTCTTAAATGGATGGTAATGTTCAAAGCTGCCAAAACAAAGCTCATTTCCTTTAATAATTACATGAAACCTTACCAACCACCAATAGCTATGGCTAAAGATACATTACCTAAAAGTATTTCGTTTAAACTCCTCGGCTTAACGTTCAGAGGGAACATGAGTTGGAATAAATACATTCAGATCATTGCTAAGGCTGCTGCAAAGAAGATGGGCGCTCTCTACCACGCTAGAAAGTTACTTACGTCTGAAAGTATCCTGTACCTCTACAAAGCTACCATCCGCCCATGTATCGAGTACTTCTGTAACATTTCGGCTAGTGCATCTGCTACTAGTCTCACGCTCCTGGACAGTGTTCAAAAGAGAGTCGCCAACCTGATAGGTCTTTAACTGTTATCTAAGCTTCAGCCCCTGTCCCATCGACGAAATGTTGCATCCCTCTGCTTATTTTACAAGTATTTTAATGGTGGATGCTCTGACGAACTCCAAGCTCTTGTACCCTCTCAATGAAAATACCCCGACAAACCCGACAAGAAAAATCCCACCCCTACACAGTAGAGATCCCCAGAGGTAAGAAAGCCTTCTACTCTAATAGCTTCTTCCTCAGAAGTGCTAGACTTTGGAATTTTCTTCCGGGTTCCTTTTTTTTTTTTTTACATGTGCATCACCACTTATCAAGACCAAGAGGCCACTCAAGGATAAGGGTTAAAGAGGGTACAGTAGAAATTGGACAATATAGTAATCGTTAGTAATGGAAATTCGGTAAATTTGTTGACTTATATAGAATGGCTCATCAAAAACTTGTTTACGTTAGACTTGAAGACAACCATATTGTAGTCAGCTGGAAAGCAGGAAAACAGAAGACAATTCCATAGGAGTGCAGTTATAAGAAAGAAGCTTTGCTCATGAAATCTACGTTTAGGTTTAGGCACAGATAAAGAGTGGGGGAAATTAGTATTAGTGTTTTCTGCTAGACGGGTGTTTCTTGTGAAAGTTTGGCGAGGAGGGACCATAGATTGGAACTCAGCCAAGCTCTTGCCAAGAAATAACGATAAAACAGAGACAAACTCGCAACATCTCTTCTGTGAGAAAAGGAAGAGAAAAGGATATCCCCTACGAGGCT
Organism: Euprymna scolopes; assembly: GCF_053919585.1. Taxonomy (NCBI): domain Eukaryota; kingdom Metazoa; phylum Mollusca; class Cephalopoda; order Sepiida; family Sepiolidae; genus Euprymna; species Euprymna scolopes. The sequence continues at coordinate 74,614,488 of NC_136500.1, read as the reverse complement.
ACAAAGTCTATTTTGAACTCTATCAAGGCAGGATGTCCTTTCTAGCAGCTTATGCCCAAATGTGGCAACAGAACTCCATCCTTGGAAGTATCTGGCTCTTATATAGATAGAGAATTGCATCAGAAGTGAGATATCTACTGGATCGGTAGAAAGATCCCACCATTTTCCAGTGGCCTTGGCAACGGATTTAATGTATGTGTTCCATTTAAGATCAGGAGTAAAGGTCAAGCCCAGAAGCTTGTCAAAACATGAGGCCTCCCCAAGACGAGAGCCATTCATTTCAATTGATGCCAGATGTGGATCAGAACGTTGATGATGTAAAGATAAAAGCTTGGTTTTAGATGCATTAAAAGTAACAAGCCACCTCTTTCCCCATTGTACCACTTGCTCAAGATCAGAGGAGAGAGAATCAGAGAGAACTTAGTCGTTTACGGTCTTAGATGTGCTTGCCCAACTGTACTGATATGCAGAAGTTCAAGTGTAATGTAAACAAACATCTTGCTGCTAAACTCCCTACATAGTACCCCTGAAACCTAGATCCCTGATAGTAGTCCTCTACATCAAAGTGGCAATGTGCCTTGATTGGTTAGAAAATGTAATAAAAATAAAACTAGTAAAACCAAACAGGGAAACCATGTAAAAAATAAATTCATTGGACTTAAGGAGTTGGAGTCAGATAAAAAATTCCGACTCCGACTCATTGTATTCTTAGAAATCCGACTCCAACTCCGACTCCAACCCGCAACCCTGCTAAAAACCATCAAATCCTTATCAACTGACCAGCTGACCCAAATTTAGTGACATTTGGCCATAGCTGGAACACCCCTAAATGACCTCAAATTTGATCCTCACTATCAGGCTCCATCGGTAGCCATACGAACCTTGCTACTCTACCCTCCATTCTCTTCCTCCACTGCCCTCACATCCCATCTCAGTATTACTATATTACCCCCCTCATTACTAATTCCTTAACTTTAAACTACCCCTCCTCTTAACTAAAACTGAAGAATCTTCTGAATTAATATATACTCATAAGAACTTAAATTTCGCCCATCGCCACACATGGCAAACTTTCTCTTTTCAAAATTTGAAAAGGTGTTAAACCTTTTCAGTTTTTGTACCTTAATTTTTCTTGCCTGACGATATCTAATATGATTGAAACGGTCTGCACATCATAGCAAGATATGACTGTATTTACATAATATATATATATATATATATATATATATATATATATATATATATATATATATATATATATATATATAAAGAGAGAGAGAGAGACATAAATGTACTACCTTTTTGGGGATTTTATAAGTTCCAAATCTCAGTGATTATTGATCAGAATGTAACGAATGAAGGCTCGTTGGAAAGCTAATGAGCTGAATTGTATAACAGCCTATGTGACATTTGCCCTTACTATCGCACATTAAGGGGATCATCCATCATCCAGTGCCTATTTTTGGCACATTTTACAGCCATAAAATGTTTCAATCATAGTTATTTGTTTAGCATATAAATTACAAGATATCTCATATTTCTCTAAAACCTCTGGCCTTGATGGAGGGGGTGACTAAAACTTGCTACCTTGCTGTTATTTCCGATCTTTTGAAACCATAGTAGCAAGTTTTAGTCTTCCTTCGACGAGGGCCAGAGATTATGGGGATAACTTTCATCTAGAAATAAAATAGGTTTAAGGTTCCTAAAAATTTGTACTAGAATTTTCCACAAAGGACCTGTGCCGCAGTGGTTAAAGGACTTGTAAAAATTCAATTGTAAAGCGATATTCTCTTGAAGGTTCACTCTTCAGTGTGGACGACCGAAAATTTACAATTCTGAATTACTTAAAAACCTCTATCAGTCATGGCTGATGGAACGAGAGCATGCTATATCCATGAAGTAAATATTGAGTTTTATTTCAAAATTCTGTGCAGATTTCCGGGTTCAACAGAAACATTACCAATTTCAACAAGATACACCTGAAGAAGGTCGGAGGTTACATCGATCGAAACGTCGTGAAAGTGACACTCAAGATGAGAGCAATAGTTCAAAAGATCCAAATAATACAAATACCCAGTCCTCATCTCAGAAATGTACTATCGTTATAGTAACATGTGCTAAATCGCACACACACAAAAAAAATCAACTTTCCACATTTAAATTAGAGTACATAAGAATAAGGAATTTCCACTAGAAGTCAAGGTTATAATTTAAGTTGACGTGTTTAAGGAAATGACGTTACATACATGAAGTGAGATGTAACACATAAACTAGTCTAATCTACCTTTCTTGAGTTTGAATCTAAAAGGAGAGGAGACTTGCTTGAAAGATCTGCTCCCTTTTCCAATCAGGGGAAGAGAGAGAGAAAGGGTGAGATAGGAGCAGAATTAATACACATCACAATTATGACTGCTGCTATTGCTACTACGTGTCAACAAGACCTCTGCTATCATTCAAGCTAGGATCAAAATATAGCATCTGCTCTGTCCTCAATCAAAGGAGAAAAAATCCTTTTTGACTGGGGCAATTTTTTTTATTTTTGTCCTATCCAAAGTACCACTTTTTGGGGCGATCTGAACATCCACAACATAAATAACAACCTTGTGTCTAACTTTACCGTTATGGTTAGGAAAGTAAACTGTATAATGTTTTCATGCCTTTATACATGATTATTTTTAGTCACTTTCTTTTATACCTCTTTCGTACATTCATTAGTTCCTTAATTCTCTGCTTCTGTCTTTTTAATCGCCAAGGGAGCAACTTAAATGTTTTTATATTTATAGTGCCTGAATTATCTTTTTCTCGCTGTCTCTTCTTCTTCTTCTTCTTCTTCTTCTTCTTCTTCTTCTTCTTCTTCTTTGCTGTCATCACAGTTTCGTCTTGTGAGTTCTACATTAATTTTTTTCTTCTTCCTCGTCTGCATGGTTGTAATTCGTCATCACTGGAGCTAATCAAATACTACTTCTTAACGTGTACAGAAAGGAAACCTAAGACGTTCGTTGTAAGTTTTAGTTAAAAGTTTATTTTGAAAAAAAATATACTTCACACACGAGAGAAATACTAGTATTCTCTTAACTAATTAATTAACTATCTTATTAATGATAAATGGACGGACACTGCGAACATGGATCTTAAGGGGACATTTCACTCTTGGCGATCATCAAAGTTTTCCTTTCAGTTATTGCAGCATTATTTATAGTATTCCACACATATTCCATAAACCAACTGATTTGAAACCTTCATTTCTTCGTCAACCTCGATATTTATGACGTCATGTGTCATGTTGACTGGCGTTCCTTTGTTTTTACTGTATGTTGACCTATTTAATTTCCCCTAATATTATCTTTCATATTATCTTTTCTTTTTTTTTTTACAAGGTAGTCACCACTTATCAAGGCCCGGAAGCCACTCGGGGATAAGGGTTATTGCGTGTACAATATGTTAGTATTGGAGATTTGATAAAGTGCCTTACTTAAGGAGGCGGTTCATCAGGAATTTGTTTACATTGGACTTGAAGACATCAAGATTGTAGTCAGGTGAGAAACAAGCAACCAGAACAGAGTTCCACAGGCGTTCACTTCTAAGAAAGAAGCTTTGTTCATGGAATCTACGTTTTTGGCACAGATAAGGAGTAGGGAAAATTTTTGACAGTAGTTTCAGCTAGATGGGTGTTTATCCTTTGTCCCTTTGAGACGTTTAATGCCCAAATGGAGGGGGGGCAAATGTTATTATCATTTGCAAACACCAATGCCCTTATGTTGGGCGAATTATTATATTCTTCACACACTGTTGTGCTCTGTGAATCAATTGAATTTCTTCATTACAATATAATGGCTGTCAGAGACGAAATAAAGGTCTACAGTTTGACCTGTCATTTGTCCGCCATTGGACAGTTATCTACAGTGGACTCCTCGAGACTATCCGACTTGCAATCTCCATCTTGGAAGATATCACTTAACTCTTCAACCTGTGCAGTTCTTCGTCAGCAGAAGTTTTGTACCCAGCTTTCATTAAAGATGAACTATTATCCTTTGGGGATGTTATCAGCCCATAGTGGCAGATAGCTGAAGATGATGCATCTTTTGCAACTTGGATTTTTTTGCTTTAATAAAATTTACGTTGAAGTTTAAAGGGTGAGCCTGCTGTAATTCTGTTCGGTTTTCTTCCATTTTGCCAGGGCTAAAACCTAAAACTTTCTACTATTTACTAATAGGAGTTATCGTCAAGATATACCCGAAGAAGATGGGAAGTTACATCGGTCGAAACCTTGTAAGAATAACATCCATAATGAAAACAATGGTTTTATTTCAAATGAACAAAAATTAAGGATTATTATTGTCTTTGTTATCCTTACCTATATCATGCTAATTTCATTCCTACGTTCCTTTAATTACATGCAGTCATATTTAATCAGATGCGTAAATTGATGTTCAGACAATGAAATTCATATTCAATTTGATAACTTACTTTTCAGTTTTATTGTGCACTAGCAGGCTTCCCGGCGTTGCTAAGAAACTTAGTTGGACCTTTGTTCTTAGTTGGACCTTTGTCAAGATTAACACTGGCTCATGTAATCAGTATCTGATATAGAGGCCATCTCTAATGTAACAATAGGAGACTGCTCCTACGAGATGCTTTCAGCCAGATATTTGTAACAGTGCGAGGAATATAAGGAATTACGACACGATAAAACATAGTATCAAAACATTAACTCCAATTATAAATCAAAGTATAACATCATTTTAATATTTTACTTGAATAAACTCATCAAGATTTTAACAAACATTGAATTATAAGTAAATGAGCAATTAGAGAAAATTTAAAATTACAAAAAAAAAAGAAAAACTAAAAAAAAAAACCGAATACATACCTTAATTTACACTTTAAATCTTTACTTTTCATAGCATTTCTCCAAATCTTTAACTTAACAAGTATGTCGTCTACTGATTCCTAATAAAGTACTAAATCATCAGCATACAGCATCTCTTCAAGACAACCTATACACAAATGATAAACATATACAGTGTGGAACGATAAAATTTTCGTCCTAAAGAAAACACTACAGCTTTATTTTAAAACTTTTATTGAAAATATCATTTCAAGTAACTTGATTATGTAGTAAAGCTGACATCTATTTAATGTAGCCGCCTTCAGCTTCAATCACCATACAGGTCTGGAACTGAGAGCATGCCTTTTCCACTAGCACCAGCAAGAGCTCAGCGAATACTCGGCAGATGACGTCAACCAGACTGGCTTTGGTGTTGTGGGAGGTCATGTTGGTGATGTTCTCGACATATGACTAAACGAAATAGTCCAGTGGGTTCAGGTCGAGGAAGAGGGGGCCAGTGAGAGAAGGGTACAAAGTTGTAGCACTCCTTTTGAAGCCAAGCCTGGGTCTCCTTGGACTTGTAGACCAGCGCCAAGTCCAGCTGCCACACCCAGGGTTTGCCAGCGGCCACCTGCTTGCACCCAAGGATCATCACATTCTTAAACAGATCCAGGTACACGTTGGTGTTGACTTTGAAGCCAACTTCAAAGATGTGGAACCACACCAAAGATCATAACCATGGGTCGGTCGATACATTGAACTATGCTCTCAAGTGTTGAACTGTCCGGATTTGCATTTTGAAGGTGTTGGCAATGGTCCTGTTGTCATAACTTGTATTGATAGCGAGCATGAGTAGTACAGTGGCACATCTCCAATCTCGTCCGTTGAACATTGTGTCACTTTCAGACATGATAGAAGACTCCTATCGCTCTTGGGATTTGTACATAACTGGTTAACTAGTAGATGGTCTGCAACAAAAAAAAAAAAGAAAGAAAACCGGTTTTCATTAAACGAAAATGGAATCATGTCGTTTTTTTTCTAGGGCGCCCATTTTATCGTTCCTCCCTATACTCCTACCTTAACCTTAAAGCTGTGACTAAATGTGCTATTAATTCTAATACTATTTTGAGCATTTTTTAACAAATTTTTCACGCCAACAAGGCACTATGTCGTAAGAGGCTATTATTTAGGACTAAATTTTCAGGGATACTATGTAAAGAGTTGGGCATCGAGATGTCTGTTTACATTACATTTGAATTGCTACATGTCAGTACAGTCAGGGAAGCAAAGGTTAGGGCGGGAATTCCAAAGTCTAGCAGTTTAAGGGAAGAAACTATTTAAGTAGAAGGTTTTTCAGCATCCAGGGATCTCTACAGTGTACATTTCTGTGCATTACTTGAACAACCTTCATCAAACACTCGTTTACCTCTAATTTATGCAAAGTCCGTTAGACAACCTCTATTGGCATTCTGTCAAAAACTTTCTAAAGATCCACAAAAGCAAGGTTCTTTTCTTATCAAAGTACTTGTCTTCTATTTATGTAAGGATAAATATCGCATTAGTGAAAACCAAACTGCATTTTATCTATATCCATTTGACTTCTTTATTTGCCGTTCAATCATTTTTAAGACCTGATACATCAACTTTAATCTCTATCTAGTGCTTCCCTTTTGTCCTTGGAAGAATTCATAATCCTACTAAGTTCCAAGTCTTTTGTGATTTCTTCTATGATCTGATTTGTCAAGTCTACGATCATCTCAATGCCTATTTTATCCGCAGACTTCACTATTTTTGCAATAATGCCTGAGGATTCTCCAGCCTTGCCCTTCTTCAGTTTACTCAAAGATTCCCGTACCATTCTTCTTTTTCAATTCTTATTACTGAACCAGATACTGCTTCTGCAACTTCTAGATTCTCAGTATGAAGCAATCCTTATTGTGACATTTCCAAACAGCCCTCTTGTCCTGTTCATTTGTTGCTAATACTCCATTATCATTTCAAATGCACTCTACAAAGACACCATTTGTTCATGCATGGAGTATTGTTGTCACATATGGGCTGGGGAATCAACCACTAGTCTCTCTCTATTAGACAGGATCCAAAAATAAAGTCTGCAATTTAATAAGCCTTCACTGTAAGCTAAGTGCCAAGCGCTGTCACATCACTGCAATGTTGCATCCCTACGCTTGTTCTAGATGTGCTTTAATGGAATGTGCTACAACGAACTCATAGCACTGGTGCCCCTGCAGAGTAAATACCCCGTATAACACGACAAGCAGCAAAACCCCTCCTCTTCACTGTAAAGATCCTCATGTACCGGAAAGCCTTCAACTCTAATAGTTTCTTCCCTCAAACTGCTAGACTTTGAAATTCCTTCCCTTTTTCCTGCTTTCTTGATTGTACTAACATGCAAAAATTTTAATGTAATGTAAACAGACATCTCACTGCTCAACTATGCACTTAGAGTGTCCATGTAGGCATTATTCCTAATTTACGGTATGGTGACAATTTTTCCCTCTTTGGGGTGAATATTAATTAAAAAAAACAAACTAAAAACATTCACTTCAACAGTATCCAGTTTTGTCTTCGTCATTCTAAAAATATGTTATTTATCTTTCTAACCTGTTATGGGATTATTGTCATAACAAATCACCCAACTTGACATTCAAGTCACTTTTTTCTTTCTTCAAGTGACGACTTTGAAGGACTGGCTTTCCTATGGAAAAATTTTATGAACAAGTCACATGGCGCCACTTGAATCTTTTAATGTTTGCCCAGGGGAGAGCCGGCATTGTCAGGAAGCCATATACTAAAAGCTGATGCTAAGCTAAAATAAAACAGTTTATTGCTTCACTTCAACAAGACGAGATTGAAACACAGGATACTAGTTGTCTCTACCCGGGTCTACCCGGGAGCCTTTTAAGTTGATTTGTGTTTTCCTGGTGCTACCAGATCAGGCTGTCTGAAGATACTAGCTTCCTGACATAAAATGCACCAAACATTGATGTTATTCTTTTTGTTTCTTTCGCTTTGTAAAACTCAATCATGTTCGGCAAATTCAAAAACAAAAACAATAATTTTCCTCTACAAAACAACCAAACCAAACGCCATGAATAAATATTTGAAGATATAAAAAAAAAAATTGCAGCATAAAAACTCTTTCCAAAATTACTGGATTCGGCATTAAATAATTTGAAGAGTGTTGATCTGCCATAAAACAAAACAATCAAACTAAAAACCATAAATATATATTTGAAGATATAAAGAACTTGAAACATCATTTTTTTTTTTTTTCAAACTTACTGGATTCACCATTAAATGACTCGAAAAGAGTTGATATGCTGTAAAACAAAGCAATCAATCATCTGTGTTTCACCAAGGAAAAACAAGTGAAATAAAAACAAATGTGTAGTTCCCACAAAAGAATGTTGTTGATGCATCGTTCTACCACACCAGAAGGTATCTCACTCCCAATGCAATCCTCTACCTGTATACAAGCAAGATGCACCATAAGAGTACTAAGTAGGAGTAGGAGCTGCTCGGAGTACCCTATCGTGCTTTGACAGAATTCAGAACCGGCTTCAAAGTCTATGAGTTTTTTGTTTTTTTTACATGGAAGTCACCACTTATCAAGGCCCGGAGGCCACTCGGGGATAATTGTTATTGCGTGTACAGTAATCAATGGGACAATATCGCAGTAATCGTTAGTAATGGAGATCTGATAAAGTGTCTTACTTAAGGGGGCGGTTTATCAGGAACTTGTTTATGTTGAACTTGAAGACATCCAGGTTGTAGTTAGGTGGGAAACAGGCAAACGGAAGAGAGTTCCACAGGCGAGCACTTCTAAGAAAGAAGCTTTGTTCATGGAATCTACGTTTTGATTTAGGCACAGATAAAGTGGGGAAAATTACTGACAGTGGTTTCAGCTAGACGGGTGTTTTTCGTGAAAGATTGGCAAGGGGGACCAGACGAGCACTTGTTATGGAAATAACGATAAAACAATAACAGGCTCGCAAGTTGCAGAGAAGAGAAAAGGGCATCCCCACTAGGCTACGAAGTCTATTTTGTACTCTGTCAAGGCAGAATAGGCTGTTTTTAGCAGCTCCTGCCCAGATATGGCAGCAGTACTGGTGATACTAGGTGATTCCCTTTTCTCCTCCTTGCAACCTCTTTCCCACAGAAGAGATATTGCAAGCTTGTCTCTTCTCTATTGTTATTTTTATGACATGTGCTCGCCTGAGCTTCAATCTATAGTCCCCCATGCCAAATATTCACTAAAAGCACTCTCCTAGCCACAATCACTACCAAAAATTACCCCTTCTCTCTATCTGTACCTAAATCTGAACACAGATTCTATGAACAAAGCTTCTTTCCTAGAACTGCCCGCCTGTGGAATTATGTTCCCCTGGTATGCTTTCCAGTTGACTACAATATGGTCGTCTTCAAGTCCAATGTAAACAAGCTCCTGGTGTCTCGGCTCCTTAAATATTAAAATTCTACCCTTCTCCCACCAACGATCACTAAACTGTTGTTTCAGTGATCGCCTTACACTCAGTAATCCTTATCCTCGAGTGGCCTCCGGGCCTTGAGAAGCGGTGAGCCCCTTGTAAACAAATAAATTAAAAATAGTAAAAACTGTTGGAGTTGTTTTTTAAGAAAATGTTATTAAATTATCGTTTTCTTTTAAATTAGATTTTTTTAAGTGCAAAATTTAAATGAAATTTATTAACATAACATTTTGTTTTAAATTAATTGAATAAGGTTTTATACAATTCAAAGTCAATTTAAATGGTCATTTTATTTATATCCTCTCAAATATGAGATGGGTGACCAGTTCGGAGTACCAGGTGTTGTATGTGGGAAGAACGGTTAAACTTCCTTGCAAAAAAATTAAATTATGATGTTACCTTTAGTGGGTACTTTAGTATAACAATGCTAATGCACGTGTGTTGATAAAGCAGCAAAGCGAAAGTTTTGTTCTTGATTATGTGGCGAATCTCTCTGGAGAAAGTATGCAATTCACGTTGTTGTTTTTATTATATATAAGCGCAGTTGCAGCTTTACTCACGCAGGTGGGTGAATTGAAAAATTATTTCCACCTAGAATTTAGGTAAAATACTTTTCTGTATAAATAGTTATTTACGTTCAAGGCATTATCTGAAAAATTATCAAAATAATATCCAAGATGAGAACAGTAGTCCGAACAATCTAAATAATACAAATTATCAATCCTCATCTAAAAAATTCTGAAACTTCAGCATGACAGACAAATCATTGAAAGAAGTTTTTTATATTTTGGAATTAACTATTATATATTTCTGGAAATTGGAGAGTGCATTCTCTCATTGCTAGCAATGTTCAGGGAAGATAACTTGGATATGATCTAAAGCAGATCATTCCTGATGATTTCACCATTACATTTTTAAGTAAAAAAAAACGTAAATTGCAGCGTACATGTTTTAAGACATTGATAGTGATATGGAAAAATACCATGATTGAAAATTGTAATATGAGACCGTTTCTATGATAAATTTAAAACTGTTAAAATTTCTAGAAGACGTTGTATCCACTCGCTGCTGTTTTCAATATTTGGTTTTCTCTGCTTGTGTAAAGTAGTCGTTAATCTTCTTCAACGGTGTCGTTACATTTTAACATTCAGATCTAACATGTTTGTGTCTGAGACAGTCGCAAGAAAACAAACAGACGAAGAAATTCGACACGGGTTTTTTTTTTTTCAGTTTTAACAAAAGGCATTTATTACCGGTGCTTTCCAACAATACATTGCATATTGTTTTAAAAGTCTCTTGTTTTGTCATGTAGTTAACAAAACCCTGCCATCTCGGCACATAAAAGTCTCTCACTGCCACGGGCCACACATTCATCTTATCCTTGCATGAGCTTTCTCTGGTCTTCACTAAATGATGTATTTTTTCTCTCCTTTTTCTTTCCATCCACTTCCTCCGCTGTGACCGCGCACTGGCTTGGTCATTTGCATTTGTGTCATATGGTTGCTGCTGCTGCTGCTGCTGCTGCTGCTAACACACGTCAGTGACTCTGTTACGCTTGTTGCAGTTGGATCGTTTATTAAAAAGAATATTCAATATGGTTTCATGGTTCAACTCTTTTATTATTCCACTGGACAGAAAAAAAGAAAACATTTTATAAACCATAATATTAATCAGTGTAGATGTACTCAAATTTTCCTGTCTTCACACTGGGTGGGTGGGAGGTCTGCCTTATGATTACTCCTATTATGTCTACTTTCTTTTTAGTTTATCCGGGTACAGAGAGCGTTAAAGTTTCTCATTTTTCGCCCCTGACATCATAGCCACAAGAAGTATCCCCACTGTCTTTCAATATAAGTAATACAATAATAGTTGGAAGTTAATTAATTCACTACAAAGTGTAGGTTTGTTACATAAGCAAGGAGTTGATGGGACTCTGAGATACTCATGTTACTAGCCTCCTATAATACAGTTCATTTATTAATCAAAAGACATATCTGGTTCTCTTGATCAGTGTCTAAGTGCCTCCACATGTTATCTCCATGTCCTCTCACACTAAAAATATAATCATGCAATCAAAAGTTGTTTCAGGAACATTACCATATGAAAATAGATGATTTATTTGGCCGTGTTCATCTTTGAGCTGTAAAGCAACGCAGAGTTGAAGGGGGGGGGGGGTAAACCGGAAAAGAATGTTTTTTAGGAGATCTTGAAAGACGTCCAGTTACTTTGTGATTTCTAACCAGACTGTGAGAATCTCGTGTTCTAAAGCTCTTCGTTGGTTCTCTTGCCGATTGCCCCAAAAGGTTAACAACCTAGACCCTATTTATGATGCATATGGTTTACGACTAAACTCGAGTTAAACTCCCCTACGAATCTAATTCGACCAAATGAACACTAGTTGAGGTACCCAATCAATTTCATAAAATGGAACATTGTAACTGATGAGTTTCTTCTTTTTTTTTTTAAACCAATACGCATTAGTCAATAAATAACATTGATGTAAAATGATATTTTCAATATTTCTGCAAGGCATACAACGCCATGTGAGATTAAATGCTTCTTGTTCGAAAAAGCAGCCTTTTCTTTATCTGTCACACATTTACCAATCAGGTGATCACCGCGCTAAGTCCTTGCCCCAAATATATGTGCGCATTGACCTTCAAGTATTATTCATTCAATTTGAGCGCGGACAATCTGTCATCAAAAGGCAAGTATCAACACATCAAGATATGTTGATTTTTAATTTGTACAAACGAGATTCATAGAAATTTCATGGGTAATTAAAGAAAGTAGTCTTTATGATTTTTTTTTACACACTTATTTTTTATTATTATTTATTTAAACCAATGAAGAAAATTCAGTGTTGTTCGGGGAGTAATGTTTTCAAATTTCATCGTTTGGTGCAAATTTTTCAGCAAATATTTCTTCTTTCTTTTCAGGGTTCAACTATAAATTTATTTCAAAATTGGTAACGACAGTAGATAACGACACGAACTGAAAACCTGAGTTTTCCAAGTTCGAATCCAGTTCGTTCCACAAATTCACATACATCAAACGTATACTTGACTCCTTGAAAGCAGGTAAATAAAATAAGGTATTTGCAAATATCTGACTTCAAACGTCTTCTTTCCTACAATGAATATTTTTTTAAAGAATTACATACTTTTATTAACTTAAAGTAGGGGAACTGAGCTCTCTAAGCAATCAGTGATCTAAATAAATATGTTTTAAAATATACGAGGGCGTGCAATAAGTAATGCCCCTCACCCACTTCTTATAGCAGTAGAGCAACGAAACTTGGCACAGTTATTAGTCTTTCTCTACATAGGAGCCATCCAGAGTTATGCATTTTTTCCATCGTTTGATGCAGCTCTGGAGACCGTTTTTGTAGAACACTCCAGGTTGCTTCTCCAACCACGATGTGACTTCAGAAATCAAGGCTTCATCATCTGGGAAACGCTTTCCTTTCAATGGCTGGGAAGAAGTGAAAGTCAGAGGGTGCAAGGTCAGGAGAGTAGGGAGGATGGGGAGGAATTTCATAACCACACACCCGTGCTTCTGATCTGGCGACATGCGAGTTGTGGACCGGAGCGTTGTCCTGCAGGAGGAGGGTACCTTTGCTGATCTTGCCCTGCCTCTTGATTTTGATAGCTTCCCTTAATTTTCTCAAAAGGGAAGCATAATAGGCTCCTATACTTTTGGTACTCTTTGCCAGGAAATCTGTCATCACTACTCCTTCCTGGTCCCAGAAGACTGTGAGCATGACCTTGCCAACAGAGGGCTGTACCCTTGCCTTCTTTGGAGGTGATGAGTCCAAGTGCTTCCACTGCATTGACTGTGCTTTGGTCTCTGGATCATAGTGATGGACCCAGGTTTTATCCTGTGTAATCAGTCTTTTGAAAAACTTTGACTCATCTTCTTGGCACATCTCCAAATTCATCCTCGAGCACTCAATGCGTTCTTGCTTCTGGTATGGTGTGAGCAACCTGGGAATCCATCTGGCAGACACCTTATGCATATGCAAATGGTCATGAATGATAGTTTCTACAGACCCTGTACTAATCTTGACATCTTGGTCTATTTGGCGAATAGTAATGCGCAGCCTCAACATGACGGACAGATGCCTCATTAATTGCAGAAGGGGGCGACCAGGTCTGGGAGCTGTTTCCACAGACTTCCGGCCATGTTTGAATTCACGATGCCAGCGTTTTACAAGATCATATGATGGGGCATTTTCACCATAAGTTGCTTTCATTTCATCAAAAGTCTCCTGTGGTGTGCATCCTTTCAAATACAAAAACCGGATGACTGCTTGGTATTCAACAGGCTCTATTTCACATCTGACTCTGTTCAAACACCTGTAAAACAAAAGCCACAATTAGTTCAGAGCTGTAATTTGCCACATAACTCGTAGAGATATAAATCATTGCACATGAAAAATTTCAGCTAGATCAGACAATTGGAAGTGGGTCAGGGACATTACTTATTGCACGCCCCTCATATATAACTTCCCTTACTTTCGTGACAAGCTTAATAGGTTATGGGTAGGATTTCTGAACTGCTGACGAAATGATTGGGTTTGAATCTCAGTATGAAAAAACACCCTGTTTACTCACACTAAAAAGCCAGTGATATAGTGAAATAGCTGTCTGTAGTTAAAATTATATATTTTTGTAAGTATGATCTCTTGAGAAATGTGTGGTCGGATTAGAGAAAATTTTGCAGTAAGAATAAATGTATATCTGAGCAAAAATTATGTTCAGGCTATATGCAAAAAGCTGCTTCATATTTTTAAGCACTGCGATAGAAAAAAAACATATGTAGAAAGTGGGAAGATGTCAGGGTCGCCATTTTGTACTAGAGGTTGCTGCGTAGTTATCCATCCTTCTGGCTTTGTTGTGCATGAAGAGAACAGGTTACCAAGTTTTGGTTTAAAAATAAACCATTCGTCCCTTAAAATTCAATCTATTTTATTCAAACAATTTCCTGAAACCAACAAACATGGTTCGAAAAAGAATAATAAAAAACAGGAATATGAAATATGTTGAGTCAGGAGACTAGTCATGGCGAGAAAAGGGATATGACGTCTTGTCACAACAATGCTGAAAACCTCACTGTTTATAAATCCTGGGAAAAGGTTTGGACAGAAATACTATCTTGCATAAAAGTCTTCTGACTGAAACAAACGGATCAATCACTCTATTTTTTTCTTTTTGAATAGTAAAACAACATGCTATTGTATTTAATATAATTATGCAACTCCTGTAGTATTAGATTAGAATGCTGGGGCAACGCCAAGCAACCTGGGCGATTATTATTATTAGAAAAAGAAAACAATTAGATTTTGGGAAATGTGGATTTACAGCTTGGAATGTTTAGTTAAGAATTTAACTTAGAAATAAAATAAATAAAGTCGATTTAGGAATTTTGGGAGTAGTTCTGGAATTTTGTTTGAAGAAAATAGATTTTGGCTTACGTGAGAGATCATCTATTTGTGTCCTTGAACATGTGATTGAAGTTTTGCTGACCAAATAGGTAGTTAGTCAGCAGAGGTCAAGCTAGATGAGTTGGCAAGACATGCATTAATAAGCTGACGTATGGACGATCCTGGTGAAAGCACCAAAAGGAAGTACTATTGAAAATGTAGAAAGAGACTTGGCGTGGCAAACAACGAAAAGGCTTGTGTAAAATATAACTCATTGTCATGGCGTTTTTTTAGGGGGGGGGGGCAAATAAGAAGGTATGTGCCTTCAGTCATATTGTTATCCATTTGATTGTAAAGAAAGCTGTCCAGAAAAGTTTATGTGTCACGATTGTTATCTACGTGTATTTGTGAATGAACAGTTTATATACATGCAAGACACAATGAATATTTCTATACTCTGTACACACGCATTCATTAGATATCAAAGACACTGTTATATATACCACGACAATAAGCGAACCCATGTAATATATATTAACAGATGTAAGAAATACACACACGTATATATATATATATATATATATATATATATATATATATATATATATATATATATATGCAAAACACACACACATATATATATATATATTCAATGAGAGATGAGAAATAAAAATTATATATAAGTTTATTATATCATCAGAACAATAACGAAACGTTAAGGGGAAAATTAAAAAAAACTATTTAGGCTATGGCATTTCGAAGTTAAATGCTTCTCATCAGAAGAGGAGAAGAGCTATAATTATACAAAATGCAAATATAGAAAAAACTGGTTTAATGACATTTAGTTATGAAATGAGAATGAAGGAATAGGATAATATGGTAGATAGTAATTAAAAGTAGTTACAACATATAGGGGTAAATCGGAAGAGTAGCATATATATATATATATGCATATATATATTATATATATATATATATATATATATATATATATATATATATATATATATATATGTATATATATATATAGCAAAACTGGTAAATAGTAAAAACTTGAAGAAGGTGCTCAATACTATTGCAGAGCAAATATATATTTTTTTATCTGTTTAGTTACACATGTTTCTGTTACCGAATCGTATCAGCAATCCAGTAACTTCGTCAGACTTAAACAGTCTGACGAAGTTACTGGATCATTGATACGATTCGGTAACAGAAACATGTGTAACTAAACAGATAAAACGGTAATAAAATAATATATATATATATATATATATATATATATATATATATATATATATATATATACAGAGAGAGAGAGAGGGAGAGAGGGAGAGAGAGAGACTCCGGCTATCCAACACTGCTACACATATAATCCAAACAGGTTCTTTTGTCAATAAAATTCCCAGCAGTCTATATTTAAAAGTTGCGTTTCGAAATTTGATATTCCAAATTTCTGATATATAATTACCATTCAAATCAGCATGTTTTGTTTTGAACATTACTTGGGAGTGGCGTTTGCTGATATATCTCACAGGAGGTTTCGTTATAAATTTTCTAATGAGATATTTTATTATTATTATTATTATTATTATTATTATTATTATTATTATGACATTTCATATTAACATTTTATTGTATCAAGAAATCTCAGGGAGTAAATTAATCTAATGTCTATTTTCAGTTATAAAATAACTAGCAAGGAAACCCTACCTTGCCTGGGATTTAATAATGATCAACGAATGTTTCACCCTCTCACATTTTTATTGTCATCAAAATTGGTGAAATTGCCATTTTTTAGTCAAATCGATTGATTGCCTGCTCTAGTAGGGGATCCATCGTGGTGCACCGGGAGGAAGTTTAACATGCCTCCACGCAGTAACTTAGTCCACAATATATTGTAGTCTACATTGCATTATACAGAACTGTTGATTTTATAAAATTATGTTTGTATATGTAATGGCTTGAATTAAGGTTTAAAATGAAAAAATCAAGTATCATGCTTCATATGTGCTCTAAATAGAAACATTCATTTCAAACACGCCTTTGTGATATCAAAGAACTTACTGTTGATTTCACATGTCTGGCCTTTCTGCTTGTGTGATAATAAAACTCCTCAAATGCACTTGTGAATTGGGTTGATATAAGATGTTAACTTTAGTAAAAATCCCCTGTTCCTTCTTTCATCGGATTTTTTTTGATTATCGATACTTATCGAAGACATTCTGATACAAACCGTATCTAAAAACACTGCCAGATGCATAAAGTACATTGACCAATGGCGTATGTGGAAATGCATAAGCCATGCCCAAAAATTGTATCTAAAAAAAAAATTGCATTATTATCTCCTGCAGAAATATTTGTAAGCAGGCAAAAATATGGTGGTCACATCCGGAATTATTTACGTCCTTCATTATTGTAATTGTAAATTTATATATATATATATATATATATTGTTTTTTTTTAGATATGTTTTATCTCCGACCCCCTGGAAGACCTCATCAGTTTGCCCTGTATTTAAGAATTCAGGTGATAAGTCATCTCCCTCTCAGTACAGACCTATAAGTCTCCTGTGTGTTATGAGTAAGTTGCTGGAATCCATATTAAATAGAGAAATAGTCAACCACCTCAACAGAAACAACCTTCTTAGTGACACACAATATGGTTTCCGCTCTGCAAGATCTACCGCAGATGTGCTGACGGTTATATCTCACAGGATTAGTGAATCTATTGACAAAGGCTTCCTTTCTAGGGCAATTGCTCTTGACATATCAAAGGCCTTCGACAAGGTATGGCATAAGAGTCTACTTCACAAGATTTCCAGCTACGGTATTACTGGAAATGTTTTCTCAATCTTTAAATCATTTCTCTCCGATAGGTTCATAAGAGTAGTGGTAGATGGACAAAAATAAGGAGCCTGCAATATAAATGCTGGAGTCCCTCAGGGGTCAATCCTGGGCCCAACTCTCTTCCTGATCTACATCAATGACCTCCCTAAACACATACTTAAATCATTCGTTGACATCTATGCTGATGACACGACCATCTACGGCAACACATCAAAGGCTGTAAATGACAAAGTTCTCTCGGATTCTCTCTCCTCTGATCTCAAGCGCGTGGTTCAGTGGGGGAAGATGTGGCTGGTTACCTTTAATGCATCCAAAACCAAACTCCTATCCTTACATCATCAACGCTCTGATCCCCAGCTGGCATCAATTGTGATGGATGGCTCTCGTCTGGGAGAGGCCCCATGTTTTGACAAGCTTCTGGGTTTGACCTTTACTCCTGATCTGAAATGGAACATGTACATCAAGTCTGTTGCCAAGGTCGCTGGAAAAATGGTGGGATCCTTCTACCGCTCCAGAAGATATCTCACTACTGATGCAATTCTCTATCTATATAAAAGCCAAGTACGTCCAAAGATGGAATACTGTTGCCATATCTGGGCAGGAGCGGCCAAAAACAGCCTATCATGCCTTGACAGAGTACAAAATAGACTTCGTGGCTTAGTGGGGGATGCCCTTTTCTCTACCCTGCAACCTCTCTCCCACAGAAGAGACGTTGTGAGCCTATCCTTGTTTTATCGTTATTTTCATGGCAGGTGCTCGTCTGAACTCCAATCTCTGGTCCCCCCTCACCAATCTTTCACAAAAAACACCCGTCTAGCTGAATCCACTGTGAAAAATTTCCCCCACTCTATATCTGTGCCTAAATCAAAACGCGGATTCCATGAACAAAGCTTCTTTCTTAGAACTGCATGCCTGTGGAACTCTGTTCCGTCTGCCTGCTTCCCTCCGGACTGCAACTTGGATGTCTTCAAGTCCAATGTTAACAAATTCCTAATGAACCGCCCCCTTAATTAAACACTTCATCAAATATCCACACTAACGTAATGTACTTGCAATAACCCTTATCCCTGAGTGGCTTCCGGGCCTTGATAAGTGGTGATCACTGTGTAAAAAAAAAAAAAATCTCTATTATTTAACATTTATATCTTATTTGTTTTTATCTATTTTCAAACATTTTATTACAATTTAATTGTCAGCATGGATTTTAGCATCTTTTCTAAGACCCAACAAAAGTTTACACCTTGGCGAAGCTACAGTCTGCACTGCTACAAATTTGGTTCCCCAACTCTATAACCCTACTCATGCAACCTCACTCACACAAAAATACCCAGAAATCGTCTAAAAGGATATCTATGAAACTTGACATATCACTAATAAGCACAAGGCACGTGTAGGGCAGAAAAATATTGGCCTTTTACCACCCGCATCTCATTTACATAATCAATGATGGTTATCAGAACAAGTCGGTTGAATTTAATTAGCAGTTCTGTCAACTACCTATAGTCGAGTGAAATGCTTTCACCATGTGTCTACAGCGGTAGTAAGACTGTTTTTTCGTTTTCTTTTTTATTTAAAAAAAAAAGCAAGCTAAGTTGTTACAAATGCAAATATGCTTGTATGTAAGCAAATAGTCAAGTCAACCTTGTCATTACTTATGCAAATTAGTTGTGTCGTGTCACTGGCTATGCAATCACAAACAGCTATTGGGCATTGTAAGCATAATTAAATGGCTGAAATTTCGCTCGTTGGTAGGGATGTCTGGGACGTATGGTCGTGTTGACATCTCTTGTAAATTCATGTTTCGTGCTATTAGTCATACTTCAAATTCTGTCCTTTGTAAAAAAAATTATTTCTATTACTAATTGTCTCTCATACCATCTTGCTGTTACGATTATGTTATTAGTCTACCGGAAAACACCAAAAACACCGGAAAGCAAAATAATCGATTATTATGATGAGTATTATAATGGTCATTTATTATAATTGTAAAAGTAGAATATCAAAAGAAATGTTATTAAAGCGAAATAAAAATTTACAGTTGAAATATTTACATTAAATGGTTTCCAGGAATGTAACTTGGTGGATGGAATATCATTCTGATAGTTATGTTTTTCACTAAGAATGTATCGGAATATTTTGGGAATTTAGAACAACGAAAATGGATAAACAAAATACATTTTGGAAAAAAACAGATGATGTGTTTTGATGTTACGTAGAGAGTGATGTCAGAAAAGGAAGTGAGTTTTAGATTACATGTAGAATGTAAAGAGTTAGATTGAACAGCTGGTAACTGAGAGTTGTGTAGTAGAGACAGATGAGGGCAGTCATGGAAGCACTGAACTAGGAATATGAACATATGTAGTTGGGAGAAGAAAATGGCGCGCCACCTTGAACCAAGAACTCACAACTAACAACTCGCAACCACGATAAATGTAAATATGAACTTGGTTGTTGGAGATTTTCTTGAGAGACATGGCTACATTTCAGGAGCACGTTAGAACAGAGAAAATAGTTGTGATTCAAGGTATGTCGTTCTTTTTTTATTTTTTACAAAGGAGTCACCACTTATCAAGGCCCGGAAGATATCAGAGGATAGGGTTAATGAGTGTACAGTAGTCAAAAGAAACATGTTGTAGTGTAAATTTGGTAGTGGATTACTTAAGGGGATGGCTCATCAAGAATTTGTTCACATTGAACTTGATAGGCAACTATATTGCAGTTAGTTGGAAATCAGGAAAACGGAACAGAGTTCCACAGGTGTGCGGTTCTAAGAAAGAAGCTTTGTTTATGGAATCTACATTTAGGTTTAGGCACAGATAAAGAGTGGGGGAAATTATTGATAGTGGTTTCAGCTAGACGAGTGTTTTTCATGAAAGTTTGGCGAAGAGGGAGCATAAATTAGAGCTCAGACGAGCACTTGCTATTAAAATAACGATAAAGCGGAGACAGGCTTGCAAGGTTTCTTTTGTGAGAAAGAGGTTGCAAGGAGGAGAAAAGGGCATCATCCACTAGGTTACAAAGTTTTTTTTTTTTAACTCTGTCAAGGCAGGATTATCTGCTTCTAGCAGCTCCTGCCTAGATGTGGTAACAGTACTCCATCCTTGGACATACTTGGCTCTTATACATGTCGAGAATTGCATCAGCAATGAGATATCTACTGGATCGATTGAACGATCCCACCATTTTTCCAGCAGCCTTGGCAACGGATTTGACATTCAGCACAAATGTAAATGATGTTTATCCGTCCTTCTGTTTATAAACTGTTTAGTATGTCGATATGTACAGATAACTATTCCACACACATCAACAAGAGAAACATTTATACACCAAATGATAACATATTAGAAGACGTCACACACATGTAAGAAATACAGACACGTATATATACAAGACCCACTGTATATATCACAACGTTAAAGAGAATCAGTTAACTAGATGTCACACTGTTTATATACATGCACCCCGCTATATAACATTGCTGCATATTATTTATGTCCATCTTTTATGTTATTCCTGTTTTTCGTTCCTGCACGTTTCTGAAGTTCAAAAATATCCCTCGTTCGTTCCTCAATTTTTGTGTAACTCAATTCTTGACCTGATCAGAATTGTCAAATTGCAGGAAATAGCAATTAAAGAATGTAGTGCTGTTTGGCTTCTAGCCACATAAGGTGTTGTTTTTTTTTGTTGTTTTTTTTTGACATTTTCACTAGTTGGAAAAGTCAACACGTTTCTTGTGTGTTGGCTGAAAGACAAAACAATGCATGTCCTTACCCAGAATTTGGCAATAACAACTGAATTAAATTCAAATCTTGTTCTTTCTCATATTATTTTATCTGATAATTGCAACTAACAGGCAAGCATAAATTGGCAAGGGAAACATTATTGAATAAAACTATAATGGTTAATTATTAAATTCTAGCGGGAGGTGACGGTAGTTCAGTGGTTAACGACATGGACTGACGATCTGGGTGTCTTAAGTTCGAATCCAGTTTGCTCCACAAAAATCACTTTCACTTAGGATGTTGGCAACCTTCATGTGGTTCTTCCTGTAATCCCTGATGCATTTCTAGAAAGAATTCTGACTAGGAAAATACCGGTGAAACTAATGTCAACAATAGAATCTTCAGATTCATACAATATGATGATGATGATTAAATGCTAGCAAAATCAGAGGTAGCATATTTTTGCTAGTATATAACTACCAAGAAGAGCAGGTAATCCCTCTGAGGATGGTATAATGAGTACAAAGTAGATAATACTCTACCTCCCTTTAAAAAAAGAAGATAATACATGGGAGAATGCTTTCATGACGAACGAACGCATATTACACTGCACCCCCCAAGAAGTAGGTAATGCCTTAGGTGGGTATCATGATGAACAAATATATATAGACAACACAATCAGAATGAACTATATAAGAGCCAAGATGAACAAAACCCAAGAAAACAGTAAATGTGGACTATGTGGAGAAAGAGACAAAAAAGTAAATTGCATAATAAGTGAATGCAGCCTCTTATCCCAAAAGGAATACAAAAACAAAAACAACTGCGTTGGGAAAATGGTATACTGCGAACTATGCATATGAGTGCTCTTTGAACAAATAGTCTTCTCTTCTTCTTGTATGGTAGCATGTTCATGCCATAGATGAAATCATGGTTAGTGTTCTCCATAAGCTTTGGTCGATTGTTGGTCTGATTCCTCTGAAGACATCACATGATTTTGAACTTGGCAGATTACATGGAGTGGGTTGCCACAGTGCAGTGGCATCTGACTCGTCTGTTTGCACCTATCTGTTGTCCTTAGATTATCCACATAGCTGCAGTCGAATAACGCAACTTTTAATACCATAGAACCGTTGATCAGCTAGAGATTCATCCTCCTTCATGGCCATCCAACGTCGTGCTGCCGACGTCATCAGAGTTGCCTTCTCTTAGATGAATGTCTTTACTATGACTAGGGGTGCATCTCTCCTAGTGAATTAATGGGCCTCCAGATACCAACCTGGAAATTTCTTATGACAGTGCAGTACACACAGCGCCTAACCTAAATGATTACCCATCTGGTTACTGGCCGAGCTCATCGTTGCTTAACTTTGGTGATCTGGTGGGAATCAGTGTGTAAACACGATTGTGCCGTATATGCAAATAGTACAATCATAAAATTTTTTGGAACATGAAAATACAGCAGGACACACTTTATTTGACAAAAGTTAACATACAAAAACTCTTAAATAGTAGGTTTTTTACCATTCCAGCAAGTTACAGGATGAAGACCATGAAAGCAGTAAATACATGAAGCTTGCCAAAATGCTGAAGAGCATATGGACATAAATAAAATAAATCTAATGTTAATAATCATAGGAAACTAGTAATAGTTGTCAAAATGCAAACTGAAAATAGGAGAATCAAAGATACTATGAAAACAGTCGAAATGTTAAGGAAAATCATCAACAATCTTTAACTCTAGTCCTGCTAAAACCCGAAAAATATACAACAAACACCCACAAAGTTGGGATTTTTTAAATTAGCATAACACCGGATGTATAATATCTAAAATTTAAAAAAAGAGTCATTATTTGGAGATCAAATAACCATTTATATCATTTAAGATTAGCAAGATGCACTCGCATCTATTTATGTTATCATGTAAAGAGAAGTAACTCTGATATTTTTCCACAAAGTTATTTCCCTTATGCTGATCCGAGTTATGTGTGTGTATGCCCATAGAAAGGAATGGGCTGAGCGAAGAAGAAAGAGGGGGTGAGGTAGAGAAGGTGGGGGAAAAAAGAGTGAAGGATAGAAGTTAAGTTACATTTTTGCTCTGGGCAACGCTGGGTAGTCCTGCTAGTAACAATATGAGATTAACCTCATTTCCTAATCAATCTCATTTAATAAATAGACTCAAATCCAAAAATTCACAGAAGCAGATGTTTGAAGCTAATATGTTTGAAGTTCATTCCAGTTAGTTCCCATCTCTTTCTCACATGACATGAAGAGGAAATTGCTATTGAAGTACATGTTTGACTTGTGTTTTCTTTACTAATCAAATCCATCTGCTGAAAAAAAGAAAAAAGGTATAATAATTATATTTGGTATTTCAGATAGAGTAAATTTGAACCAAAAAAACAAGTTCCAAAAGATATTACTTTATTTTTATTTAACTGGTTGTGAACGTTTCAGAAATGTGATTAAACTGGATACGAACATTTCATGTTATTTTTGAAGACAAGATGACAATTCCAAAAAGTTCAAGATTGAAGTCAGATCGTACGAGTAAAAAAATAAAAAATAAAATTCTGAAATCAGATCACAAGACGTGAGTTAATAAAATTTTATAAAGTAAAAAAGTTGGTGCAAGTCTATAAGTGGTCCACAAGTAATTTTTTTACTATAAAAATCTGAAAAAAATCTTTATAATGTATGTACTTGTCACTGCATGAAAATGTCATATTCCAAAAATCACGTAAATCGATCAAGTAGTTTTTTTTTATTTAAGAAAATCAAATATTATGAGACATTTTATTGAAGAAAAACTTCACGCCATCTTGTTTTTTAATGATACACTGCTAGCGACACCTATTGGGAATGTTTGGAATATAAGATCAGCAAGGGGCAGACAATTGATTTTTCACGCTATAGAAAAAAAAAAACTTGGAAAATTAAGACATAAGTTTTTGAGGATGTTGAAAACGAAAATAACGTTTAAAATTCCAGCAAACAAGTAGTTTCCAAGATATGAAGAAATGTTAGTTTAAAGAAAGTGGGGGATCACTTTACTATAATAATTTAACATATAATGATCACCTACTTTATGGCCACCACTAGTGTAAAACTTGAATTTACGCTGCTGAAATACACATTTGCCGAATTTTTGTTGGAGTAGCGTCAACGTGTGGGTGCTCAATTTACGTAAAATTCTTCATATCTTGGAAACTACTCATTTGCTGGAATTTTAAACGTTATTTTCGTTTTCAACATCCTCAAGAATTTATAAATGTCTTAATTTTCCAAGTTTTTTTTTCTATAGCGTGGACAGTCGATTGTCTGCCCCTTGCTCATCTTATCTTCCAAACATTCCCAATAGGTGTCGCTAGCAGTGTATCATTCAAAAACAAGATGGCATGAAGTTTTTCTTCGATAAAATGTCTCATAATATTTGAAATATATTTTCATGCAGTGACAAGTACGTACTTTATAAAGATTTTTTTTCAGATTTTTATAGTAAAAAAGATTACTTGTGGACCATTTATAGACTTGCACCAAAAAGTTTTATAAACCCTGCATTGTAGTTTTCATTGCACTGTAGAGAACCTACTGTTAATTTCATAAAATTATTTTTTATATATAATCGCTTGAATTAAAGTTTCAAATGCAAACGTTTAAGAATCATGCTTCAATTGTGTTCTAAACAGAAATATTTTGAATGCGCCTCGGTCCTAGCAAAAAGCCTACTGTTGATTTTATATGCTAGGTCTTTCTGGTTGTGGGGTAATAAAACTTCTCAAAAGCACTTGTGATATTAGTAAAGTGTAAGGTGTTAACTTTGGTCAAAATCACCTGTTCCTTCTTCCATTGGATTATTTTGATTATCGATACTTATCGAAGGCATTCCAATACAAAAACTATCTGAGAACACTGCCAGGCACATAAAGTACCTTCGTGTTAACTATAAAAAAAATCAGCCCAGCCGTTTTGGAGTCCTTAAAGAACAAACCCACACACACATTGACAAAGTTCCTTTCATATAATAGTAGAGATTTTTAATAAAAGTTTAGTAAATATTAAAGATAAAATTAAATATCATTGTCGGTCGTAAAATATGCTTAAATATAGTTTAATTCACACAGATTTTGTATCTATTATTACAAAGCAAATTCTCTATTGAATATTATATATATATATATATATATATATATATATATATATATAGTACTGATTTTAAAAGTAATAAAATGACTTAGTGCCATCAGCTAGAATTGAAACCAAAATATTTAGCACTCCAGCCGCGTTCTCTACCGTTTGAGTTAGCTCAACAAATAGATAAGAAAATTATAAAATTAAATCACTTTTAGCAGTGATTAGTTAATGCATGCACAAACTAATAGAAATGTCGGCAAGTTGAAGAAATGAACATTTTGCATTTCAACTTGCCGACTTCTGTACGCGTTATTCATCCATCCAAACAAAGATTTTACTCATTATAAACCGTCTTTGGTGTTTGATTACTATTTCCTGTTAATTTCAGTGTTATGTGACCAGTAGTTTAATAGTTTATCTGTTAAATATTTACACACAGACAGACACACATACATACATTCACTGTTTTTAAATATTAAAGACTATCGAGGTTTTTTAGAAGTTTTGTTACCTAGGTGACACTAAGGCACACTAGCAGATACTGATGAAATTGCAAGAGTTAGGAGAGGATGGAATAAGTCAGAGAATTTCTGCCATTACTAACCAGCATAGTGGCTACTGTCTACCAAAAAAAAAAAGAGTTTATTGGGCATGTGGGAAGAGAGTCAATGTGTATGGAAGTAAAACCTGGCCAGTGTGAGTGGAGATATGCGTTGCATGTATAGAAATAATATTACGAGCAGCGTTCCAAAAGTAATACCTCCTACTTTTTAATTCCACTCAAATGGATCAGAGGGGATTGCAAATTGCATTGTTATGGTGGCTGAACTTATGCATTAATCACCTAAATTTTAATCTCTCTGTTGCAGATATTGACGGTGTGAAACTTTTAGAAATCAACCTCCGTCATGGACATGCATCAGAAACAGATATGTGTCATTGAATTCTTGACAAAAGTGTGTAGCACCCCCCCCTAATGAACTATACTCTCTGGCGGATCAATGCTTCCCTATAAGTTCTTCGGCCATAGACTGGCCAATCGACAGGCAGGGCGCATTGATCCTACTGTCTCCAAAAAGAGCGCAGGGGACATCCAACGTTACAGCATGTTTGGCCGCGAACTCCTAGAAATGTACCTCACAGTGAAACACTTCCAACATTCACTCGAGGGCCGTCAATTCGCGATCTACACCGATCACCGTCCGCTTACATACGCACTGCGTGCTAAGCCAGACAAATATTCTCCCCGTGAAACTCGCCACTTGGATTTTGTTTCACAATTTACTAGCGATATCCGACATATTACCGGTGAACAGAATGCTGCGGCAGATGCTTTGTCTCGCCTTCCCGTTAATTCTCTGTCCTCACCATCGGATATCGACTTACAGCAAATGGCCCTAGACCAGCCAAGTCTGGACACTTTGAATCCATCGTCACCTGAATTTGCAACTTGCAAATTCGCATACCTGTCTGTGCCTACTTCAGGCACACAGATCATTTGTGACACTGCAACGGATTCACCTCGACCACTAGTTCCAATGACTCATCGTAGAGTTGTTTTTGACACCCTACACAATCTGGCACACCCCGAATGCAAAGCCACAGTGAAGCTGATTACAACTAGATTTTTCTGGCCAAATATGAGGCGTGATATCACTGCCTGGACACGTTCCTGTGTATCCTGCCAAAAGTCAAAGGTGCACAAGCATATCCGTGCACCCCTAGGAACATTCAGCACCCCAGACGCTCGGTTCAGCCATGTTCACATAGATCTGGTTGGACCATGGCCGGTCAGTCAGGGATTTACTTATCTCCTGACCTGCATAGACCGTTTCACACGGTGGCCTGAGGCCATTCCCCTCACAGACATTTCGGCTGAGTCCGTAGCGCGAGCCCTTATATCAGGCTGGATATCGCGTTATGGAGTTCCCACCACTGTAACCACGGATCGTGGTGCACAGTTTGAATCCCACCTATTCCAGGAACTTTCCAGAATTCTAGGGATCCAACGTATTCGCACAACAAGCTATCATCCAGCTTCGAACGGGATGATAGAGCGCTTCCATCGCCAATTAAAAGCTGTACTACGTGCTTATCCTGATCAACAGAGATGGAACAAATACGTACCTGTTGTTCTCTTAGGCTGTTGTGCTGCCATTAAAGAGGACCTGGGATACTCTCCAGCCGAACTAGTTCATGGTACACCTCTATCGTTGCCAGGTCAAATGCTGAGCCTGATAGAGTCTGCACAAATGGATTCAGCTCTGTATATTGACAGACTACGAGCTTATTTCAATAAGCTCCCACCTATGCATACTAGAGAACAGACCATAAAATCTTCGGTCCCAAAGGACATTTCGTCTTGGACTCACGTTTTCCTTAGGAAGGACTCTGTGAAAGCCCCTCTTACTCCACCTTATACCGGTCCTTATCACGTGCTAACAAACTTTTCACCATAGACATCAGTGGTAAAAGAGAAACTGTCTCTATTGACAGAATAAAAAAAAGCCTTTCTGGACACGAAAACGCAAGAGCCACACATTCCCCCTACATACATGCATCATCAACATACACCTGAAGCAAGTACTCCCAATGCAGACAACTACGTTACTACCACGCGTAGTAGTCGTAGAGTGCATTGGCCAAAGAAGTTGTGCAAGACTTTATATATAAAAAAAAAAAATTTATATATAAAAAAAAAAAATTTTTTTTCCTCACACAAAATTTTTTTTGCACAAAGACATTTTCTTCTTTTATAAAAAAATAAAATAAAATCCTTTTTCTTCATCCTCAGCATGAAAACCCAGCTTTTCACTGAAAAGCAAGAACATTTTCTCATAAAAAACAACTTTTGTGAACATTTTTTTTCTCTCTTAACAACTGCTACATTTCTTCTTTATCGGCTTTCCGCCTAAGCAGGGGGTGATGTAGCAACCCCCCCCCCCCTAATGAACTATACTCTCTGGCGGATCAATGCTTCCCTGTAAGTTCTTCGGCCATAGACTGGCCAATCGACAGGCAGGACGCATTGATCCTACTGTCCCCAAAAAGAGTGCAGGGGACATCCAACAGTCAGCACAGAGCCGCGAGCGAAGACACACCTTCCTCTCCTCCTC
The DNA here is from genome assembly GCF_053919585.1 of Euprymna scolopes. Lineage (NCBI taxonomy): Eukaryota > Metazoa > Mollusca > Cephalopoda > Sepiida > Sepiolidae > Euprymna > Euprymna scolopes. The sequence continues at coordinate 74,585,909 of NC_136500.1, read as the reverse complement.
ACCCAGCACCGACAGTCCGACGTGGACCTGACTCAATAACTTCGAGCTCCACCACTATTATCCCGTTGAATAAATACTTGCAAATGTTTAATGTTAAAAGGAGTTTGTCGTTTTTATCGAGGGTTCTAAAAGATAAATAATTAGCTGGGGTACAACTACCCCACTAAAAGTGTAGTGAGAATAGTTGAGATTACGTAGAAAAATAAATTTTGGAGCACAAATAGTCCCTCATTTTAATGGTACTACTCCTGTATTCGTAGCTCTTCAATCTTTTTAATTAAAAAATAGGAGGCTTTATGTTTTTACTTTACTTTTTTTATTAAAATGATACAATAGATGTCTAATGTGAGTCTTAAAGTCTGTTGATCTCAGAGGAACATTAAACCTGGACAGCATGAGGAGATATTTGCAGAACAGGAGATTTCGGTGGTATGGCTACTTTGAAAGAATGAGTTAGTATATCTAGTACAGTTGAGGTAACAGGATCCGTTGGAAGGGTAAGACCAATGAAAACGACAGGAAAAATTGGTAAGGAGTGACTTGAGAGAAAGTAAAGACCTGATCAGAGGTAGATTAGTTTGGAAGTCGATTTCTAAAAGCCGTTCAACACATGTCAGCATGTGAAATGATCATTAAACCGACAATGACGATGATGGCAAATTATCAATTTCTTGTGTTTCCAACAAATGAAAAAACATACTTTTTTTTATCAAATTAACTAATTAAGGCAAATGCACAATAACTCAATAAAAAGAAAAAATAGAAAATAAATTGATTTAATAGAAATATTATTTACCTAGGTGAAGAAAGTATTAATTTGAAAATTTAAATATTTCCGATTTGCATTAAATTTTATCCATAATCATTAAATGTCATTTAAGCGAGATTTTTAAATTTCTTCTTAACAACCCATTAAACCAATTAAGCTTTAATTTTAAACATTTTCTAGAATGAAAATCATGTAATGGGTTTTGATCAAAATTGAAATAAGGTTCTAGGCATGAGGTGTAGTACCTTTAAAATATCTTGATTTTAACCTTCGTAATAAAACATAAAAGTGTTGCAAAACTTTTTGTCCAGGCAATATATATATATATATATTTATATATATATATATATATATATATATATATATATATATATATATATATATATACTAGTAGGCCGCCTGACATTACCCAGTCATAAAATACGCTTAAATATGATATTTTGATTAATGCAGATTTCGTATTTATTATTATATTATATTGGATCCAATATATAGTAATGATTTAAAAATTAAAAAAAAAAAAAATGACCACCACCAAGAATCAAAACCAAAACGTTTAGCTTATGATTTACGTTTTCCTTTGACCTTAATGCCTGAGCTATAAAGAAATGTTTGCTGCAAGGCTAAAAATTAAAACATGAACCAATAGCTATTACATTATGCATGAATATTCCTAATATCGTCGTTGAACCTTCACCTGGCAAATTTCATTTGTTTTGCACCTTTTGCACCGATTTTCCCCAGCTAAAACCCAAAATATAAAGTTTTACATGGGTTCAAATACCTTATATATTAAGTTTCATATCGGTAGACTAAAAACTGACAGAGGAGTTTGGTAAGCAATTGCTGAGCTTCTCTCGAACACTTACCTGGTCGACCTCTACCTGATACATTTTCTTCTCCTTTAGTGTGGTGCATCTTTTGTGTAAGGGTGTCAAATTGATAGGTGACCTTATGTGCGTGATTGAAATATTTTTTCTATTCTTTTTTTTTTTATTCGTTGCTGCTTTAGATATTGATTTATTTTATTTTATTTATTTGTTATGCCTATAGTTATCCTAAAATGAAGTATATTATATCTCCAGTTAGGTGTTATTTTGCTTCTACAGTTTAGTAAATTTGGGAGAATCTTAAAAAATTTTATTTCCAGCTTCTTACTCAAGCATAGTCTATGCATGTTGCCTAAATATTTGACATATGCAAACCAAATTTGTAATTCTAATCTATTTCATAGATTATATATTATATCCGGCCCAACATTTCCTTTAGTAAGACAAAATTCTAGATTTACAGTTTTTCATTGACTAATCAGCTATGTGTCTTAGCCAATCACATCGTTCCTTTCATTTGTTATTAATAAGAAAAATGCTAATGGCCACCACAATTTCATCGCTGTCTCACTATTGGATGCATAAAAGTGAAAGTTTTATGTGAAATGAATGCATTTCATTTCTGGTCAGATTCAAATTTTAACCATTATTCTAAACTAGCCTGGGTGCCCGATGTTTCCCGGATGTTTGGAGGTGTGTGTTGCGAAAAACAAAAGTGGTATTAGGCAGGCAGGCTCGAACCCATACCGTGAAGGAGGAAAAGAACCTGAAAAAAAAATTGTGACGTCTTTGCTGTTGAGCCCATCGCCAAACCAGAAGTGGTGAATGTTTAAATTAAGGTTAGTCAACCAAAAAGAGGGGATAACTTTCGTAAATATCGGCAAAAAAGCGACCCCTCCCTGTAGAAAAGTGTCCAGTTGAGGGTGAAGGAATTAATGTTTTAGCCAATTTTTCGATATTTGTCGTCCGAAGGATCGAGCTTCAAAATGATACTGATTTTGTGAAAATCCGTCGCCTCTGTCTAAAGTTTTAGGCAAACATACATACATACATTTAAACAGACAGGTAGGATTTATATTATTGACTAGCCTGGGTGCCCGGAGTTGCCCGGGTGTTTGAAGGTGTGTATTGAGCAAAGAAAAAGTCGTAGTTGGCAGTCAGGCTAGGACCTGTACTGCGAAGGAGGCAAAGAAAGAGAATTTAAAAAAAATGTAACATCTTTACTGTTGCGTCCATCACCAAACCGAAAGTGATGTAGGTTTAAATTAAGGCTAGACAATCGAAAAGAGGAGATGACTTTCGAAAATATCGGCGAAAAAAGCGGCCCCTCCCTGTAGAAAAGTGCCCAGTTGAAGGTGAAGGATTTAATGTTTTTAGCCAATTTTTTTTAATATTTGTCGTCCAAAGTGTCAAGCTTCAAAACAATACTGATCTCGTGAAAATCCATCACATCTGTTGAAAGTCTTAGGCAAACATATAAACATACATATATACATTTAAACAGACAGGTGGACTTTCTGGGTGAAGAAATACTAAACCTGTGAATAATAATGTTTATACTCGAAATTAAATATTTGAACAGATGTTTAAATTAGTGATGGAACCATTCCAATATTTTTCTCGTTTTCCATACAATTACTGATTCTTTACTAAATTTCTGCTTCAGATGCAATTACCGATTCCAACTCTGATTCTTTTAAAACCTTAAAATATTTAGCTATAAAGTTGTTGTTTTATTATTTTTATTTTTAATTTCCGAATTACCGTAAATACCAATATTATATGTGCTTATATTTTCGCCAACATTACATTGATACTTGGATCTATAGATTGTAGTTTTACTGAGAATATAAAATCAATAAATATTCAGCATTTTAGTACCAGCAATGTAAAATTAAATTTTTAAAAATACATATAAAAGGATCATGTTTGATATCGGAAAATAGGGAGAAAAAATTTTCCAATTCCGATACCCCAAAAAAAGTTCCGATTTTCCCCGATTCCGATTCCGATTAATCGACCCAACACTAGTTGGAATAAAAATTTTGAAAATCTTATTTTACTTAACTTTTGAAAGGAAAGGATATGAGGCGAAGAGAGAGGAGAGGGTGGACATATTCCCTTGTTTTCCTCATACTCTCTCCTTTAGTTTCAGGATCATCATCAATTGTTTCTTGTATAATGGTATCTGTTTCTGTTCAATAAAACCCGTTTACACCAAAGATTAAAGTCATTGGAATCAACTAAAATAATTGTTGGATTTAGAGATGCGTTTGGGTTATGAGTTTTACTAGTCTGTTTTATGATTATCCACTATTCCGTATACTAGACTTATAACCTTTATTTTCACTGAAATTTAATTTCATGTTTTAACCTCACAGTAATAAGCAGCACAAAGACACTTCTTTTTCAGTATTAAGGATGCTGCAAATACGTTAACATCAATCACGTATGCATTTCACATCAGAAAAAAAAAAAAAAAAACTTCATCAAGGAAACCAAATTTACGTATCCGTTTCAATAATATGTAAGAGTACGTTTACATCCTACTAATCGCCATAACTGTTGTTTCACCCTACAGTATATATATATATATATATATATATATATATATATATATATATATATATATATATATATATATATATATATATAATGTATATATATATATATATATATATATATATATATATATATATATATATATATATATATTACAAGATTTGTGCCTCCTGCAGGCGTTTGTTGTTTGATCTGAACAGCATGCGATGCATCCTGTTTCGATTATGTCACAAAGATAACAAACATTCAGTTTTTAACTATTACTTTCGTTTTTCTATATGTGTGTGTGTGTGTGTGTGTGTGTGGATATATATATATATATATATATATATATATATATATATATATATATATATATATATATATATATGCCGTACTTACCCGTCATAACGAAAATGTCGTATTGCCATAATTACCTAAATTGATCAAGTAGTAATATATATCAGGCAGACAAGAAAGTTCTTACGGTTTTTAACTTTTAACTTCAGATGACCATATTACGGCTCACACAAAAATTTATTGATCGAAGTAAGCATCATCAGAATCAGCATACTTTCGCCAACGCAAAACAAGTGGATTCATATCAGTAATGTAAAAATCTTGCGTTCTGGTGGCGATGAAGTCGATGAAGGCGTTTCTGATACCGCTTAGGTTTTTGAAGCATTTCTCATGCAGAACGTTATTGAGATGCTTGAAAAAGCGAATGTCTGTAGGTAAGAGGTCGGGAGAGTATGGCGGGTGAGGCAGAGTTTCGTAGTCCAGTTTGTTCAACTTTTGCAAGGTCGGTTTAGCAAAGTGCAGTCGGACATTGTCATGGAGGAGAATAGGGCCTTTTGTGTTGACTAATGCTGAGTGTTATTGTTGAAGTTTCTGGTCCATTTCATCCATTTGTTGACAGTACTTCACCGTCGTAATGGTTTCGCCTGCATTCTAAAAACTGTCATGGGTGAGACCGGTCACAGACCACCAAACAGTCAGCATAACCTTCTTTTGGTACAATTTTGATTTTGGGAAATGTTGTGGATCTTCGTCGGCGTCTAATCACTGAGCTGAGCGTCGCTGAATGTCGTAAAGAACCCACTTTTCATCGCAAGTCACAACCCAATTGAGAAACAGTTCGTTCTGTTTGCGTAAAAGAAGAGAAGATGACACTTCATAACGGCGTTTGCTTTGGTTGTCATTCAATTCGTGAGGCACCCATTTATCAAGTTTTTGGTCTTCCAATCTCTCTCAAGTGGGTGTAAATCATCGTATACGTTACATCTAGTTCAGAAGCAAGTTCTCGAACAGTTGTGCGTTGATGGCCTTCAACAAAGGCTCTTAATTGATCGTTGTCAACATCCGATGGCCGACCACTACGCTCATCATTTTTAAGACTCTCGTCGCCGCCACAAAAATACTTAAACCACCATTGTGTTGTGCGTTCAATAGTGGGCCAAATGCTTCCTTAGTATAGCGAGCTATTTCAGCAGTTTTTTTGGCCTAGCTTGAAATAAAATAAGAAAATTCTGCGAATTTGCTTTTTTTCCATCTTGTATTCAACGTTCTGAAAAGAAGACATAATTGTTTTAAAACGATTGTAATTAAAACGATTAGATAGAACGAAAAACGCTCTTAAGAATGATATATAAAGTAAAGGTATTTTAACAAAACTTATTTGAAAATACTTTATTTGAAATCAAAATTAAAAATCATGCAACGATTTTCTTCTCAACCTAATATATATATATATATACGTTTTATTTTTTATTACCGTGCTTCCTAAGCTACATGACGGCCAAAAAACGGCCGTGTAGCCGAAACAATAATGTAACTTAACAGAAAAATACGGTAATAAAAAATAAAACGCATATTTGCTCTACAACAGTATTGAGCACTTTCTTCAGGTTTTTATTAATTACCATTTCTAATATATATATATATATATATATATATATATATATATATATATATATATAAAGAATTACAGTTAAGTTTACCAAAATGATCCAAGATGGCAAAACTAAAGTAAATTATAAATATTAAAGAATTAATATTTATAAAGTAATCTCAACCAGATGTAAAAGCTCGATAAAGCCAAATAGGAGATAGAACTTATAAGAACAAGTAGTTTCTTTTAATAATATATTGGAATTCTTTCGCATTTCCTTGTACCTATTTGTGAATTATTCCACGGATTCTGCCTTTTGGATTACTTTGGATCATCTTCCAATTATGCGGTTCCCTTGGATTTTACTTGTGCGAATGGAATTTTAACTAACTTTCTTGGATTCTGCATCTTCGGATTTTACCGCCATTGGAAATTTTACCCTTCACCAGACTTACTAACTCAGTGCTGAGAGATAAAGAACTTTAATGGAACATTCGAATATCTATGTATCTCATATAGAGTGAAATCACTTTTTTATTCACCTTATTCCCTCTGCTTCACTTTATGTTATCAAGTAAGATCTATGACTTACTTGTAGTTTCATTTAATACTTTTGCAAGCAAAATCCGATCCCGCATTTTGCTAAATCCTACCCTCTGATGAGAAGTTAAGTATTTTTCGAAACTCCGTGGATTAAGGACTATCCATTTATTTAGTGTTTCCTTTTTAAAATTAAATGTTTTTAACTCTTTTCCAAAGTGTTTTTTAACATGTTTTATTAACTCCTTGTTCTTATATATATATATATATATATATATATATATATATATATATATATATATATATATATATACGTGATACGGCCTCCGCTAATCGAGCCAGAGATGTCTCGTGTCGCGGGGTTCGAATCGTTCGACTGGTAGTAATCGTGACACCCTGCACTGAAGAATCCCAAAAGGATGAAACACTAGTGTCTGTAGGTATTTAATTATTATAGTAAAAAAAAATAATTATATATATATATATATATATATATATATATATATATATATATATATATATATATATATATATATGAGCAAACAGTTAATAAAATATGTTAAAAAACACTTTGAAATGAGTTAAAAACATATTTAATCTGAAAAGGAAACACTAGATAAATGGATAGCCCTTAATCCGCAGAGTTTCGAAGAAATACTCTCCTTCTCATCAGAGAGTAGGAATTAGCAAAATGCGGGATCGAATTTTGCATGCAGAAGTATTTGATGAAACAACAAGTAAGTCAAAGATCTTACTTGAAAACAAAATAAGTTAAGCAGAGGGAATATGGTAAAGAAAAAGGTGATTACACATGAATGGATAGTCTGATGGAAGATAAAAAATCCAGTGATGGTAAAATCCAAATGTAAAACTTCAAAAAGGTTAAAAGAATTTCCATTTGTACAAGTAAAATCCAAGGAAATCCCGTAATTGGAAGAAGATGGTCCTACCCTCTGATGAGAGGGAGAGTATTTCTTTGAAACTCTGCGGATTAAGGACTATCCATTTATCTACTGTTTCCTTTTCAGATTAAATATGTTTTTAACTCATTTCAAAGTGTTTTTTAACATATTTTATTAACTGTTTGCTCATATTATAAGCTCTATTTCCTATTTGGTATTATCGAGCTTTTATATGTGGCTGAGATAATTTTATAAATATTAATTCTTTAATATTTATAATTTACTTTAATTTTACCATCTTGGATCATTTTGGTAAATCCAATTGTAAATTGTAATTTTCATTATATATATATATATATATATATATATATATATATATATATATATTACATGGTAGTTACCACTTATCAAGGTCCGGAAGCCACTCGAGGATAAGGATTATATATATATATATATATATATATATATATATATATATATATATATATATATATATATATATATATAAAAAGGATGTTGGTTTTTATATTTAATATTTTGCATTTTGATATTTCAAGCGGTCCTCCGCTCTTGATCACAAAATGTAGCTAAATGAAAATGAAATACATTGGAAAAATTGGAAATTTGTTTGTTGAGCTGCGTTTATTCCTTGAAAGTCCGAAAGAGTTTACGTGATTTTCTTGTTTGTAAAAGAAGAATGTTGTACTTTTTATTGCTTATTTTTTTTTTTAATTTGTAACGCATTAGCGTTTGTTTCCACCAACAACAAACTGATTTCGATATGTATAATAAATGTTTAAAAACTGAATCGGATTTCATATGAATATAAAATGAATAGAAAGAAACAAAATGCTCGATGATTCGTCTGTTCCGTGGATTGTAGATTTGGATATAATTATGTTTTTCGGCTGTTTTCAGATGTGGAATATTTACTTTCGGTTTCTAATTAGTGTTGGCTAATTTCTTTTTTTCTTTTTTTAATAATTATTAAACGTCCAGTTTTTACTGTTTTAAACTGTTCGCTTACTTGCAATTCAGATAACAGGGTCTTTTATCAGATACGCATAAAAAAAGCTGTCAGGAAGTTGGTCCCGAAACTGTGTATATTCTCTCCTGATTACTCGACATTATCTGGAAACCAATAAAAACAAATAAAATAGAATAAAAGCCTACAAACTAATTTACGAATGCAATAACTACAATAAGAAAGTAACAAAACGATCCCTATTTCTCTCCTGATTATCCGACACTAACTGGAAGACGAAGGGATATATTTCACGTTTTAAAACAGCTGAAACGCATAATGTTATACAAACCTACAATCTCTTGAATAAAACCCACGGAAGAGATGAAAAAAAGCAGGGTAGACGGTGATAACATACTACGAATATTAAATTAGTATATAGATGCGTTAATTTAATGTTCGTAGTATGTTATCACATTCCATCCGCCTTTTTTGATACGATCGCCCGATCACAGAAGACGCAATGTAAAAAAAATCTTCTCCTTTTTTTTTTTTTTTTTTTTTTTTTTTAAATAATGTCACTTTTGGGCCGTACGTGAAACTAAAATATATCTTCTTGGTCTTCTGGCTATAATCCAGTGGTAGTATCTGTTCTGTCTAAAGATGGTATGATGATATCGTGGGGTTTCCGTTCACGCTGGGCGTCCATAGAATAGAAATATGTCAGAGACTCCTCTGAGGATATTGGAGATAAACTGTAATAATCAGATATATTCTGGCACTACATTAATCAGATTACTTAGATAAATACTTTTACAGTTTTAACAAAAAGACTGCAATATCACAGGGTCTCTATTATGCTGAACGTCCCAGCAGCAATATATTACATATGAAAGATGCTGCTGTGGAATTTCCACAGATCCCACTAGCTTTTATTATTATTTTGCACTCACTATGAGTTCTCAAACAGGTGATCATCAGATATTGCTTCCTGTTATCTGTAGTCTGAGTGACATGACTCCTCAGATTTCCAGTACTCTCCACCTCTTTTGATAAACTTTGCAAATGATCTTTGCATTATCGCAACATCAGCTTACCGGTGATTTTTCTGCTGATAATAACCTTTACTGGAATTTGGGTCGCAATAAACCTTCCTAAGGCCCCAGTACTCTTTGAACTCACCCAGTGGAGGTTTGCTTAGTACTCCCCCTTCTTGGTTCTTCTATTCTCTTAGACCCTTCACAACTCTTTTTAATACATTTTCTTTTTTGGTGGGGAGGAGGCATAGTTTATAAAATTCCTTGAAGTTTCAATTCCCTTGGTTTCATGTGGTGTTCCTTCCATCTTTTTGTTTTCTGTTGCAGTTTCCATGTGACTGGCTAGTTTCTGTATACAATGTTTTTACCGAAAGATTTTAGCTGTTTTCAGCATTACCATCCATTGTATAGTATCAGTCTTCCCTTTGATTCCAATTTCTCTTTGTCTTTTTTCTAAGTTTTTCAGGACTGTTCCTAGTGCTCCTACAATTATTGATATTATACGGACTTTCTTCATGTTTTTTTATTATTATTATTATTATTATTATTATTATTATTATTATTATTATTATTATTATTATTATTATAATATAAAGGCAAAGAGACATTATTTTGCCTGATAATTGATATACTTGTTTGTGGTGTGTATAGAAACGTCTAAGTAAATTAAATTGCCGCACTGAAAAAAGAGAGTCACTCTTTCTCTTAATGCTCGAGACATTAGAGTGAGTATATTCAAGAGTGATCTAACCAACATAAAATGAGAGATAGTTAAGAGAAAGAAACGAGTATCTTATTCAGTTAATTATAAATTTTGGCTAATATTATATACAGTTTTTTTTTTGTTTTTTTTGTTTTTTTCATATGTAGCTCAATCTAAGAACTAAAACATATTTGAAAATGTATTTTTTGTTGCTAAAGTATATAGGAAAAAAAGCCTTAAGGAAACAAACATTGATCAACTCATATTTAGTATTGTGGCATGGTATTGTGTATGTGTTGGTGTTCTGTAAGTGCGTGTATAGATGTGCGTAGTGGTTTGTTTCTGTTTGTCTGACTGTCGCTAGTGTGTAAGAATGTGTGCACGAGATGAAGTAGGCTGGTATGTGAGTCAAGTCATTGAGTTTTTTCATCCCCTCCAGCAAAAGGCAAGGATCCCTTAATACAAAAGAATACAATTTTATTAATTTATGAGGCTCTAATATGAATTAAAACGGAAATAAGGCTCATAAATTATTTTGTACATGTAAACACAAAGAAATTATTTTTAAGCATATATTCATTCAGAAAGAATACTTAATAATTTCAGTTAACACTTTTTAATTCCTCTGGGCAACGCCGGGGGTACGGGACTGCTAGTTAGTAAATATTTTCAATAATCATCTGTCCAATGAACGTGACAGATGGGACCTCCTGACGAGATGTGTTGATGTGGAAAGAAAGAAACGCTACTAAATTTTTAAGTTACTCTTCTTAGACAATGCCGGGCTTTTTCGCTAGTTCTATAATGTTTGTCACTCCTATTTCTTTCCATTCATCCTTACTTCTATTTACACGCCCCCCCCTCTTTCTCTTTATTTTTATAGAATAGACGGCTGTGATTTTTCTCCTATTTTTCATGGGGCAGACCTCACCGTATGTAGACGAGAAAAAAAAAGGGGAGGAGGGAATGACGACTCCCCATCCACCCGAAAGGGTCCTGTTGGTAAACATATTTTCTTGGTACCATAAAACGTGTTCTCTCTCTCTCTCTCTCTCTCTCTCTCTCTCTCTCTCTCTCTCTCTCATCTCATCTCATCTCACCCTCAATATCTTTCTTTACCCCAAAGTCTTGTATACAAGCATACAGATAGAAGCACATTTGCATTCATTTGAGGATCTAAACACGCATTCCCATTCGTTGACATTCCGATGTGGATTTAAGCACATACACCCATGGGTGAGAACGGGTTATTTGCGCCACTCCGCTCCTCCACTCTCCATCAGTTCCTGTCCAGTCTAAGGGTGGCGAGTATGAAAGATGCAATTTTGAAATACATTTTCAAAATAAAAAAAAAAAAATGGTGTTGTCCAAAATTCAACCTAATTAAAAGAACAGTATTTACAGGAAAATCTTTATGCTGTACGTATCCGCTACGGAACGAAAATGTCATATTCCGAAAATCACGTAAATTTATCAAAAAGTTGTAATCACTTTTTACGATTTTTAGTGATTTTAATAGTAAATAATAGCCATTACAAGGCTGATTTTGATCTCGGTAGTTCGGATTGACTTGTCTCCTTTTATTCATTGAAGATAGCAGAGCGAGACACACCATCCTCGCTTCCTCATAAAGTTTTTTTTTTTTTTTTTAGTTAAAAAAAAACTACTTGATCAATTTATATGATTTTTTTAGAATATGATATTTTTTTCAACAGAACTCTTTACTTCATCCACGGAGGTAGCATGCTCTTGTTTCATCAGCCATGACAAGGTAGAACTTCTAAATAATTCACAATTGCGTTTGAGTATTGGCCGCACTGAGGATTGAACCTTTAACCCCCAGAAGAGTGTCACTTATAAGTGAATTATACCAAGTACTTTATGCAGACAATTCTAGTATGGATTTTGGGAGCGTTAAACCTATTCTTATTTTTAGATGTGCAATCTCACTACTTATTATAGATCAATACTTATTACTACAGATTATTATATTATATATATGTGTGTGTGTGTGTGTGTGTGTGTGTGTGTGTGTGTGTGTGTGTGCGCACACATTTTAAATTGTGACTTTATTATTTATAATTAAATGTTACCACATTGTATTAAATTCAATATGGGGTAATATGCTTAGTAAGTACCGTCAACCAACATATGTGCTGCTTCTTTGAGTTATTTTACTCTCCAGCATTCTTCTCTCTCGGTATTTATCTCTTTACTCACAGCAAGAAATATGATACTAGTGTCAGAAAGTGGGATTGAAGAGTCAGCACTCCAGAGGAGAAACACTCTGATTTGCAAAAGATGTCTGGACAGCCCCATCATCATCCTCCAATAGAGGTATCTCAGGCGATTAGCAATAAACTAATCCCTTCTGAACAAGAGAAGGCAAAGCCTGGAAGGGTGGACATCCTAGAATTGCACAGGACTAGCAACATATCGCAATCAACAGGGAAAAGGTCATTTCAGAAATGGCCTGGACTTTGTTGATTTTGGTGCCAAATGTAAAAATGCCATATTGGTAAAGTTTCTCTACCAATATCTATCAAGATGAGAATAATCCCAATTCTTTTTTGTTTTAAATTTCCATTTTCACCCCAAACAAGGCACAGTTGCCACTTTGATGTAGGTGCTACTATCAAGGACATAAGTTGCAGGGATACTATGTAGGAAGTTGAGCAGCAAGATGTCTGTTCACATTGCTCTTGAACTTCTGCATATCAGTACAGTTGGGAAAGCAGAATCCCGGAAGGGAGTTCCAAAGTCTAGCAGTTCTGGAGAAGAAACTATTGGAGTAAAGGCTTTCTTACATCTAGGAATCTCTACTGTGTAGGAGAGGGATTTTGTGCTTGTCAGGTTTGTCAGAAGTATTTACATTGAGGGGGGTACAAGTGCTTGTAGTTCATCGGAGCATTCACCATTAAAATATTTGTAGGACAGGCAGAGGGATGCAACATTTTGTCGAGTTCATTCCCTATGGACTTCTGAACATCTGGATCAATTGTTTTGAAATTTCACATAAATTTACTTTATGTACCTGGCAGTGTTTTAGAATAGGTTTTGTATTGGAATGTCTCCAATAAGTATTGATAATTGAAAAAAATCTGATGAAAGAAGGAACAAGCGATTTTGACTAAAGTTAACCCTTTATACAGCCTAACATCACAAGTACATTTGAGGAGTTTTATTACTGCACAAGCAGGAAGGCACAGCATATAAAATCAACAGTAGGTTCTTTGATATGACAAGGGCATGTTCAAAATGAATGTTTCCATTTCGAGCACAACTGAAGCACGATACTTGACTTTTGCATTTTAACTTAAATTCAAGCCATTATATAAAAAGAATTCCATAAAATCAATAGTAGGTTCTCTACAGTGCAATTTAAACTACAATGTATTGTGGACTAACTCACTGCGGAAAGGCATGTAAGGTTTCCTCGCAGTACATTGTGGTTGGTCCTCAAGTAGAGAATTAATCGATTTGATTGAAAAATGGGCGATTTCGCCGCTTTCGATGACAATAAGATATGGAAGGGTGAAACATTTATTGATCCTTATTTAATCCCGGGCAACGTCGGTTGTCCCTGCTAGTATATATATATATGTATGTATATATATATATATATATATATATATATATATATAGAGAGAGAGAGAGAGAGAGAGAGAGAGAGATAGAGAGAGAGAGAGAGAGAGAGAGAGAGAGAGGACAGAATAAAAGGTGCTAAGATGTTCCTATTTACAATGCCTCCCCACGGGACAGAGTTAGACACCAGGGTCGTTTTTTAATGTGGAGAAAAGAAACAAAAATTAAAATTGTCTCAGTCGTGAAGGATTTCTCCTCCACTGACAGAGAACAAGAAATTGAAGTGCAGCATCTGAAGAAGTATTTATTTGTTCCCCCACCGAGCAAATTAGGCACAAGGCCGATTTTTAATGTGAGGAGTGAAGAGGAAATGAGGACCAACTCTCCGGGGAGTAGGGGAGCTGGATAGTGACAATTGGTATGAAGGGTTGCCCCTAAATTGACCAAGGTCTTATCTGTTGGGTCGCCTCCACATAGGGTCTTTGATTGCAGTATCTGCCGGAGCAGATACTACACGTTGATCTTGGCCCGAAGGCCAAGAATGTTACCCACAGCTCTGTAACAGAAGTTATGTAAGTTACTAGCACACTAATGTACATATATACAAAGATGAGAATACTGTAGGAGGGCTTTACTAAGCAATAAGTACGTACATTCTTAAAAAACCTAAATGTATATACAAACGCAAGAAGAGCCGCCTCTCAATCATGGCAGAACCTTCCCTTCACAGTGAACCCAACCTTCATTAAAAGAGGGAAAAAAAGATATAGAATTTCTTTCTTTCTTCATTTTCTTTCATGCCTCCCGCTTCCCCCTCCTTCCTTTTTATTCTTTTCTCCTTGTCTTCGTCATGGAAATAAATACAAACACAGATACCAGAAGGTCATGGAGACTCTAAGTATAGATTTACCTTCTCACTTCATACCTTTTCGTCTTCGACCAATAGGAAGCCAGCTTTACATGATGAGGAGTATATAAGCTAGTGCGTGACCATTTTTTGGTGCTGCAATCAAGCTATTTTTCCTTTGCGACTTAGGATATTAGACTTAACAGCTACGCACCATGGCTGATACTGAAGAGCTCTTTAAGGCTTTGCAGGATGCCAAGGAATGTCATTCTCTGCTCAAGAAAAATCTTACCCCTGAGCGTTTTGAAAAACTGAAGGGTTTGAAATCCAAGTTCGGTGGTACCTTAGCTGATTGCATCCGTTCAGGTAAGACAAAAAAAAAAATATATATTTTTTGCTTCATTTACTTTGCTTCGAATCCTTTATTTAATGTTGGAATTCATTTTTTTAACTTTGCATTTTTTATGTTCTTTTCTTAAAACTTTCATAAAGCATTGCTGCTCGTGAAAGAATTGAGCACTCTTATAGTCATTAATGCAAACAAAAGTACAAAAAATTTATATAATTTATCTTACTTTCATGGCGAACCTAATAGCGAATGAGTAAGATATCTGACTGCTGTATAAACGGTCAGGTTTCAAATCTCATCTTGAAACACTTGCCATGTCTAGCTATAATGAAGAGCTGTGATATGACAAAACAGATGTCTGTGACTGACTATATACATAATTTGTCCCTTACACTTGCTGAGGTTTACATAATATATATATATATATATATATATATATATATATATATATATATATATATATATATATATATATATATTTGTGTGTGTGTGTGTGTGTGTGTGTGTGTGTGTGTGTGTGTGTGTGTCTTGGTAGTTTTTAAATCTTTAAAACTAGAAGAAAAATTTTTTTTTATTTTTTTATCATTCGTTGGAAAACTATTTAGTCAGTAAGTCATTTTATCACATACAATCTCTGCATCAACTTGCTTTCTCGAATTCACAATAGTCCTAATGTTAAATAAGGGATTATTAGTGGCCAACCATAAAACACTGTTTTGGGGATTCAAAAACAAAACAGTATATATATATATATATATATAGTCATCCACATGCAGTACTGTTTCGCTGTTTCACAGTTCATCAGTGTGGTTAGTCAGGCAACTACCTCAAGCCAGGATTGAAACCCGACCGCCTGTACTACAATCAAGGGTCCTAACCATTACGCTATCGCAGCTGCTGTGCGAATCGGGAGTTTAACAATGTTTTAACATCATCCGAAATATCTAAGCTCGATTTGTTTATTTATATATATATATATATATATATATATATATATATATATATATATATATATATATATATATATATATAAAGCTGAACGTCTGTGTGTGTGTCTGGTCACGAATAGGCTCCTATTATAGAAAACTGATCACATATAAATTGATAGAAGATGTATTGAGACACAGGAATGGGTATGTTTGATCTGGCATAATGATGATTCATTAAAATTGTGGGGTCTGTGTACGCACATGGTCCACAAAGTATGGAAATAAAAAATTTATAAATTAAAAAAAAAACGTTTACAAGTGTTTTTGATATAGATGTACATAATAATACTTTGATAAGTATGTTTCAACTTAAATAGGGATGGTATAATAAAATTGTGGGGTCTGTGTTCGCACCTGGCCTCCAAAGAATGGAAATAGGCACAAACTTTAATAAAGACTTTTCATATCTATCTGCGTAAGTATACTTTGATAATTATGTTTCAGTTTGAAGAAATATATTATAATTAAATTATGGGGTATTTGTTCGCGCCTTGACCTCGATAGAATGGAAATATGTCACAAAATTTAACAAATTTTTTAATAAAGATCCACAGAATATTGATATAAGTGTTTCAGTGTGAACAGGTATGGTATAATAAATTATGGGGTTTATCTATTTTATTTTTACTTTCATCATATTTTGCTTTAGTTTTGATACCCTCAAATTCGAAGCTATTTCTTTATAACCCTTTCATTTCATAACCTATCATACTTTCATAAATCATAGTCCATTTTCTGTAGGCTGTTTTTGAACCCAGTCAACGACGGGTGGATTTGCTAGTATATATATATATATATATATATATATATATATATATATATATATATATATATATATATATATATATATATATAGATAGATAGATAGATAGATAAGTAATTAAAAAAAAAACATAATGATGTGAAAAACTACCTACCTTTGAATTTCCTACTGCATCACATGTCGATCAAATCTGTTGAGGTAGATGCTGATTGTACATCTGTCAATTTTATCATATTCATTTGTGAATCATATATATATATATATATATATATATATATATATATATATATATATATATATATATATATGACTTAAAGCGATACTAAGGTTTACACCTAATAAACTTTTCAGATCCTTCACCTAATTTTTCGAAATTGCTCTGAAGAGGCCATTAGATCGAAGCCATAACAGTTTTAATATGAGCCATACAAATTATTATTATTATTATCATTATTATCATTATTATTGCTCTATTTTTCACAGTATTGAGAACTTTTGAATCATATTAGTTACCTCATTACCAAATATGGTAATATCCTTCATTATCAACTAGCTGTATTTAGCTGGAGTTGCTCGGCTGAAGATATTGGTTGCTGGGGCCTTAGTGTAAGATTATTCAAAATATAGTCATGCTTACATTTTTTTCTATTTTTTCTATTTATTTTATTTTTTATTTCAATAAATACTCAATTAATTGTAAAAAAAAAACAACAACAAAACTAATAGATGATAATATCAGAATAATCTATATGTGAGACACATGATAGTTTGATAGTTTTATTAATGCAGAAATTCAATCAGTGTTAACATGATTTTATATATATATATATATATATATATATATATATATATATATATATAAAGCTGAATGTCTGTGTGTGTATGTGTGTGTATGTATGTGTCTGGTCACGAATAGGCTCCTATATGGATGACTATTTTAAAAAACTGATTACATATAATGATAGAAGATGTATCGAGACACAGGAATGGGTATGTTTGATCTGGCAGAACGGTGGTTCATTAAAATTGTGGGGTCTGTGTACGCACATGGTCCACAAATAAAATATGGAAATAAAAAATTTATAAATTAAAAAAAAAACGTTTACAAGTGTTTTTGATATAGATGTACATAATAATACTTTGATAAGTATGTTTCAACTTAAATAGAGATGGTATAATAAAATTGTGGGGTCTGCATTCGCGCCTGGCCTCCATAGAATGGAAATAGGCACAAACTTTAATAAAGACTTTTCATATCTATCTGCGTAAGTATAATTATGTTTCAGTTTGAAGAAATATAGTATAATAAAATTATTGGGTGTTCGTTCACACCTGACCTCCATAGAATGCAAATATGTCACAAAGTTTAGCAAGTTTTTTTTAATATAGATCCACAGAATATTGTGATAAGTGTTTCAGTGTGAACAGGTATGGTATGATAAATTATGGGGTTTATCTATTTTATTTTTACTTTCATCATATTTTGCTATGGTTTTGATACCCCCAAATTGGAAGCTATCTCTTTACAACCCTTCCTTTTCATAACCTATCATACTTTCATAAATCAGAGCCTATTTTATGTAGACTGTTTTTGAACCCAGTCAACGACGGGTACTTTTGCTAGTATATATATATATATATATATATATATATATATATATATATATATACACTCCTATAAATTTGTTTTTCAAGCGTGTGTATTGATATTCATATTAAAATCCCTTTCTCTATTTATTTAAAAAGAAAATACAATTTTGTTATGTATGGAGCGTGGAATTGCATTCACTAGCAGAAGATCTAGCAAATTTGCATATTCTTTTAAACATTCATTTTGATTAATTCCCTATTAGTTTCTTCGTTTTTTGTGGGATGATCATCTTTAGTTAACTATTATGTGTAATTATATTAATGCAGATGTTCTACATGATTTATACTTGCATAATATTTGCCGCCATTACGAATGCCTACCGTAGTAGCTATTGGTTCATGGTTTAAAACCTTGCAGTAAATATGTCTTTATGACCCAGCCATTCGCGGCAGAAGCAAAAATAAGTCATAAGCTGAAGGTTTTGGTTTCGATTCTCGGTGGTGGCACACGAGTCTTTAATTAATTTATTTTTTAACTATTTAAATCATTACTATATATTGCATCCAATATAATCCATAATATAAATCTCACCTGTTTGTTAAAATGTATATATGTGTGTATGTTTGTCCATCTAAAATTTTCAACAGGCGACGGATTTGCACGAGATTGGTATCGTTAGGAAGCCGACCCTTCGGACGACAAATACGTAAAAATTGGCTAAAAACATTAATCACTTCACTCTCAACTGGGCACTTTTTCGTCGATGTTTTCAAAAGCCATCCTCTCTTTTCGATTGATTAGCTTTAATTTAAACCTACATTACTTCCGGTTTGGCAATGGGTGAAACAGCAAAGATGCCGTGTTTTTTTCCATGTTCTTTTCCTCCTTTGCAGTACAGGTTCGAGCCTGCCTGTCTACAACTACTTTCTTTTTTTTTTTTGCTCAACACACACATCCAAACACCCGGGCAACGTCGGGAACCTAGGCTAGTATATATATATATATATATATATATATATATATATATATATATATATATATATATATATATATTTCATTTTACTTCAATAAGTTTGCAGAAATTGGGGCACCTCTTTCCGGGCTTACACTTGATATATATATGTGAGATACATAGATATCCTAGTATTCAGTCAATATTCTCTTCGCATCTCAAACACTGAGTTATTAAAGCAGTGAATGATACTAATTTTCCCTTCCTTAATTGACCACTTAATTATGTAATAGTTTATTTTTATTGTGGTCATTTCTGAATTTTGCTGGATTCCAGGACAAGAATTCATCTAGTCTGGTGGAGTGTCTAGCTAAGTGCTGTTACTTGATGTAACATTACTAGGAGAATGGTGCACCATTCCTTGTATGAGTCATTGTATTGCCGTGTAGAGAGGATCTTATTTTGGGATTTGAATATTGTTATTTTGAATATTTGTTCAAGGTTTATTTATAGAGTGATGTATCCTCATGTCAGATTGTCTAAACAAACCTTTTCACAGGTTTTGTGCAGATTAGTGTAGTACACATGACACCAACCTCACAAAGATTGCTTCAATCTTTGGAGAGTAGAATAGTATTTGGTCAGTGGTCAGAGTACCGTTCTCCCACGCTTTACCTCATCCTATTTGGAAGGGGCTAACATAGTTTCTGTTTTGTGGTTATAATACATAATATGGGCATTACCATCTTTGGGGATTTAGTGTAGCATCTGCTTTGTCTCCCTAAGAATTCTCTCACTTCTCTGTCTTCCCAAGAATGACCTCTTTTTCATTTTTTTTTTTTTAGAGAGGGAAATAGTGTAGTATATGTTCGTTCATCATGATACAATCCTTGGCATTACCTCTACCTTGTAATATATGCTCATTTATCAGACACGCTAGTAAGAATATGTACCATTTGGTTGCTATTTTTCTTTCAAACTATGTTCCATAGTTTACCAAAAAAAGATTCCAAAACCTCTCTTAAGATTTGATAAACATTCAAGGGGAAGGGGGAGTAATTTATAGTTGGACTAAGTATCCCAATTATCTATCTTCTATTATTATACTAAAAGTCTAAATTTGTTTGTCAAATTTGAAAGCCATGACGTCATTTCTAGCAAACTTTTAAAACTTAACGACTAAGGCTGGAACGTTACATGTTTTGGTTTCGATTCTAGTTGATGGCATCCAAATCACATTTTTCTATTTTAACTTCTGAAATGAAATCGCTAATATATATTGGGTACAATATGATAATCAATGGAGTATTGGCTCTATAATATTAAATACGAAATCTGCACAAATTAAAATATATCTAATCATATTTTACAACCGGGTCATACCAGGGGAGGGGGCAATACTATATATAGAATTGATTCTATAATAAGAAATACAAAATTTGCATAAATTAAAATATCATATTTAATCATAAGCGTATCTTACCACCAGGCAACGCTGGGTGACCTTCTAGTATTGATTAAATATTTTACGGTTATCATTATGACTAGCTATACTTATTCAGCATTGCTCGGAAGTCCTTTCTACTTTCATATTTTTTTTTTTTAGTTATTACTTTGAACTATGCCGCTTGTTTATTTTATCAAATTTTAAAATATTATTTTTGAAAGTTAAATTTAATTATTTCGATATCGTTTGTTATTAAATTATTTATTGAATTTATATATATATATATATATATATATATATATATATATATATATATATATTGTAACATATGTGATAAAAGGTGGGGAATTAAGTAACAAATAGACGTAATGGTATGAAAGGAAACTTACGATAAAAGCAAATATCGTTTATCTTTGTAACATGTTACCAAAGGGGGGGGGGTATAAGGGAATTTACGGAAAAGCAAAATCCCAGTATTTTATCGCACATGTGACACGGATAAAAATAAAGGAATGAGACACAAGGGCGAACCCAAGCAAAAACACGAGAAAGAACGAAACAAGAAACACCAGTAATAATATTTTCAAAATCAACTTTATTATAATAATTTAAACTATGGTAGGGAGGGGATGGGATCAAATAGAATAAAAAATAAAACAAATTACGAGGATATGGAAGAGGTGTCTTCATCTACTATCTGAAAATACCAATGAGAAATACATCAATACAAAAAAAATATATTAGTCCAAATGAAACAATGGCAATATGAACTCGTTGACTTAAATATATGAGAGAGAGGTAACTCACGGTTTTTGTGTTTCTTTTCTCCTTTTTTTTTTTTCTTCTTTTAACTTTTAAAGTGAACTTTAACCATCATTTTATTCGCCTCGAGTGACAGTTCATGACACGCGATATTCCTATATCATATCCATCCGACGTTTTGGTGATTCTTGCAGTATCGTGTCTCCTGTGTCCGTGGAATTAATATTGTGTATTTCGACGATGCTGGTTTGTTCTCCCTGGCATTATCTCTTTTCTTTCGTTGTTGATGGGGAGGGGGGTGTCAACATCTTCTATCTCGACGACATGGCTCTCTCTGTCGCTGGGGTGGGAATTTTTTTTGCCCAGCACAGTGGCCAGGCGGTCACTGTTGTACCAAAATGTCTCTCTTCCTCCCTTTTCTCTCTGTCTCTCTGTCTCTGTCTCTGTCTGTCTGTCTGTCTGTCTGTCTGTCTGTCTGTCTCTCTCTCTCTCTCTCTCTCTCTCTCTCTCTCTCTCTCTCCTCTATACATTTCTTATCTTTCTTTGCTTTGTTGCTTAGCAACTAAGCAACTAGCAGAGGTCATAAAATATGTTTCTGAGAAAATGACCCAATCAGTTCGCTAGCTGATTTTTCCGTTGAACGTCTTTCTCACCTCTCTCTCTTCATATATATTTTCTTACTTTCCCCTCTTTCTTCTTTACTGCCTCTTTCTCTCTCTCTATACATTTTCCCTCGGTAATATAATAATACCAAATAATATAAGAATACCAAAAAAAATTATACATTTCTCGTTGGCCTAAAATTGAACATTTCAATTTTTATTTAAATATGTAATCCAATTTAAGGATTACGTCACAATATATATATAATTCAATTTATTATTTCACTCCTGTTTAAATCAGTTATGAAATGATTGTAAAGGTTTGGAAGATGTTTTTTTTTAATCTTTTAATGCGTGGAGAGTTAAAAAAAAAAAAAAAAGCCTTGGGTTTACTTTTAGCAGTCCCATAACTCACTTTCCCCTTTATTTTATCCTTTAATCCTGGCATTCTATACACAATGTTTCTGACAAAGGGGGAAGAATTGTTATTTTCTCATTCGGCTGCTGTTTTTGAATGGGTGGTAGGTGGAAATTTTTCAATTTTCTCACAGTATCATTCAACTGTCAGTCTATCCATTTGATTAACCCTTATACTCGAGTGTCTTCTAACCTTGATACATGATGAATTATTAGTGAGAAATAAAATAAACTTGTTAAGAATTTTAAAGCCAAAAATTACTTTCTATTCGGCAATTAGTTACTTCCAAATTATTTTCAAATTTCAAAGTGGTCAAGATAAAATCTTTTTTTACCGCAACTATGTACGTTTCAGTTGTGATTGCTTTCAAAATTCAGCATCATCAGGTACTTAGTCTTAATTGACCAGATGATGCTGGATTTTGAAAGAAATCACAGCTGAAACATGTATGCACATGTATGTAATGTTTGTATCAATAGAGAGAAGAAATTATATATATATATATATATATATATATATATATATATATATATATATATATATCATCGAGCGAATTAGACCTGGAGTCAAAAAAGAGCAAGGTTTATTCTAATGCATTAATACTTTTAAAAGAACATTGCCCATAGTACTGTAGATATATAATAAGCTCAATAGGTATATGTATCCTAGCGCTATATCAATATTGAATATAAAGATTCATAATTGTAAATTATGAATCAGTTTCATAAAAGATAAACAAACAAAATCAATTTGATTTTGACTTTGATTTTGTTTGTTTATCTTTTATGAAACTGATTCATAATTTACATTTAATCTTTATACTTTATACTCAATATATATATATAGTTTAGTGGTTAAAGTTAAATTCTGGAAATCAAAATATAAACACATATAAACATAATTATAATAAATCAAAATAAATCGAAATATAAACACATATAAACATAATTATAATAAATCAAAATAAATCAAAATATAAACACATATAAACATAATTATAATAAATCAAAATAAATCGAAATATAAACACATATAAACATAATTATAATAAATCAAAATAAATCGAAATATAAACACATATAAACACTTTAAATATTGAGCTTTACCTTTATGGCTAGGATGACCCTGAAAGTATTACCTCAGTGTAATATCTAGCAGGATATTTCACTTGACTTTTAATCTGTGACTTATCTCGCTTATACATATATATATATATATATATATATATATATATATATATATATATATATATATATATATATATATATATATATTAGTGTTAGGGTGATTAATCGAAATTGGAAAAATCGGAACTTCTTGGGGTATCGGAATAGGTGTCAGAAAAATTTGTGCATATTTTCCGATGCCAAAACGATTCTTTTAATTATCTTCTTTTCTTTGCTTTGATTTGATTCTGTTTAAAACAAAATCCTCCATTGCTGGCAGTAATAATAAAATAATAAATACTTATTTTAAAACTAATAGTGACACTAAAATCTATAGATCACCCCCCCCCACAAACAACTGCATAAGTGCATTTTTATGTTTGAGAGAATATGTGCACATTTAACACATGTTTTACAGTAATCGGAAAAAAACGCAGCTTTATAATTAAATATTTAGACATTTATAGAGAATTGGAATCGGCAATTGTATCGGAATCAAGAAAAATATTGTAATCGTCTCATTACTAATATATATATATATATATTAGAATCACATGCCTGGATAAGTAATTGATATATGAGAAAAAGAAATTAATTTAATCATTGAAATGTTCCCCTTATTTGATATTATTGTAGTGTTCCTATTTACTCATTTCTCCATGAGGGCAGAGTTAGACACAAGGTCGGTTTCTAATGTGGGGAAAATACAGCTTCCTCAAAAAAAAGGGGCACTTTGGATCGGAACAAAAATTTTAATTGTCTCAGTCTAGAAGGATTTCTCTTTCACTGACTAAAGACAGAATTGCAGTATTACTTATAATGGTAACTGTACCAATGTTATCATGTATCTCCATATATAATAAAATGGTTGCAGAAATCCCTCTCTGGGCCAAGATATAGTAGGTTTGCAATAACAGATGACACATACAAATTCAATATATCTAGCCTAATAGCCACTATCTTATGTAGCTTTCGAACACCATTCAGTAGTGATATTAAAATGCTACATTGCATCTTATGAGCAACACCATCACAATCACAACATCTATAGAGGAAGGAGTCCCTATTTTTCTCTCTAAATATTTAGTACTACCATTGCTACCAGTTGTCACCAGGACGAATTCTACACGTTCCACAGATTCTGTGATTTCCCTGACCATAACTGGCTAATAAATACATAGACCTAACATAATCTTTCCAATTTAAAATCCATAAATAATAAAGGCTCTCTCGCCAAAGTCTGCGCATTCTGATTGGCTGAGCTCTGAAAATTTTCATATTCTGGAATCCAATTCTTCCCTTTATAAACAAACGGTTACTAAAATTAAATTATGGCATCACTAAGAAACATTATTTCTCTCAGCATCAAGTTCATTTAATGCTTAGATTATTACCATCGTTTGTGTGTGTGTGTGTGTGTGTGTGTGTGTGTGTGTGTTCTTGTGTATGATACAAATCACTCTATTACTTGCTTTGTAACTGTCAGCCTGCTTTTCCTTATTATTCTGTGTGTACAGGGATTACTCTTCACCCCTCTTTCTTTCACTGCACGTATTTCCCTTCACTAACGGTTCTTGTGTGCATGTGTTCAGTTGAAATGTAAATAAACAATGCAAAATGCAACTTTTCTTGAGAAAAATGAATATATATATATTCAGTAAATTTACAGATTTTAATTTTCTACTTAGTGTATTTCTATTTTTTTTTTTTTTTTTTTGGTTAGTGTTGTTTGTCTGCATCTGTTACTTTGCTCGGCTTCATTGGATGACTGCCGGTCGAGCCTGAACAATAATTGACGGAAAATCTTGATGATCCAGGTCAACTTCTGTAAGAGTACCAAAAATATTTTAGGTGGGGGTGTTCATTGTACTGATCGCCCGATAAAAAAGGTGCTTCTTTGTTACTGTAGCGAAATCCAACAGTCGAATAGTTGATTTTTCATTAAAAACACAATATTAACTACTTACATTTTTTGTCGATTTCAACAATAAGCAATGTTATCTACGAACAAAAATTTAAATTGACTGAGTCTAAAAGGATAGAATTTCTCCTTCATTAACTCAAGATAGAAAGTGTAGTATTACTTGTAACGATATCTGGACTAACGTTATATTATGTATAAAGTAAAAATTTCCTTTGTTTTTTTAAGTTTTTTCTTTTTTTTTTGACAGGAATAGATTTATTACTACATAGAACAATATGTTTCAGTAGATTGATATGTCAAATATCGGTCCATGTTTTTTAAAAAAAAACATTTCAATCAAATTCATCAATCTAATCCTATTTATTTTTCATCATCATATTTACTAAAATGATTGTAAAAAGTGGAAGTCTAAGATTTGGTGCCAGTTTTAATCATAAATGTCTTAACTCCTCTTATCTCGACTAAAATAAGCTTTGTGTCTGCTCCAACATCTCTTATAACATGTAACTCTAAGGGAGGTAATCCGGTTTATATTCAAGCAAACGCTAACATCAATTAGCAGCAGCTGACTGAAATATTAGTATTATTTGTAAATAAGACAACAACGGTTTTTTTTGGAGGATGTTTCAAGTGATTTGGATTATAAAGTTAGGAATCAATATAAAAGGTATGATACTTTTTTTTTATGGCACACACACACACACACACTAGCATATATCTATATAAAGTTGTGTTTTGTTTTTGGGGGGTTGAAAAGAGGCTGATATGCCGTAAAACACAAAACCTGAACCTAGGTTTACCATGCCTTAAGAAATCTGACATCAGTTAATTAGATTGGTCAACTGGCGTGATATTTACCAGAGGGTCATTGTCAGAATCTAATTGACATTATAGCCGGCACAGAAGTGGTCCTCAATTGACATTCAGAACATAAGGACGTTGTCTCAATTTAAGGTCAATGATTTAAATTGGTGGTCAGCAAATAATAGAGAGAAAAAAAGGTTGTAGAGACAGAAAGGGGGAGGTGTGCAGCCATTTTATAACCAAAAGTGCAAGGTTAGCCATCCATAGTTGGATAGAAGGAATTAATTGAAATAGCACAACAATTAACCCTTTTTCATGTTATTGAAAGCTGAATCCTATTATTTTAGTAAAAAAGTTGATGCTTCAAGTTCTTAATATTTGAAAATATTTAATGAATTCTGTTTTGGATACAAATGGCTTGTAGACTAATTTTTTTTTAGTCATTAGTTGATATGAGGTTTCCAGAATCATACAGCACTAAATGACGCATTTAAAAAAGGCAGAAAAGGAGTTCAAAGTCTTGCAACTTTGTAATCCGTGTATCTCAAGAATAAATAGGGATATTTGTTTGGGGCTTGCTTTAAAATGAAGTTTAACACCTAAGCTATCATATCATGTCATGTTCATTTCAATAATGATGATGGTTGTGATGCAATGATGATTATTATGAGAACGGTTACAATGCAATGGGTTATTATTGCGTGTATCAATATTGTAATAAAGTTTAAGAAAGAACAGAAAGTTTTATTGCACTTACATTTCTTCTTAGTCATTCTGCACTGATGTTGGTGTCAACATAATCCATGGATGGATTGTGATCATCTGGATCGTCAAATTCTTCACTGACAACCGCAGTTGCCTGTGAGGTTCAGTTTTGTTTCATGTCTTTACAAAGAGCTTTTTGTTCATCTAGAACACCACAGAAATAAGAGGCATCTGGAGCATCTGTTCAACACTTGATGGCCAAGATGATGATGACATTCTTTATACCTACCTTCAAAGAATAGCCACAAAGACTAAATCTGTCCCCACTTAAGCAGCAAAGGATGCAAGGAAGACCTGATTATAGCATACAACATAATCAACAGGAACATGAATCTACCTTTGGAGAAGTTTTTCACTCCCAACACTTAGCTGAAATAAGTGCTACCCAGTAATCGTTTCAGTTGTATCCAATTCAGATTGAGTAGATATTGATTTGCAACCCACCTCAGCAAGATGTGACACCAGGCTGGAAAGTGGAAATGTTCAGTCAGCGCCCATAAACAAGGGTATTTCCCAATAGGGGCGCCTTAGGCAGTAAGCAATAAATATGCCCCACCCAAAAGCTAACTGGCAAGGCTTGGAAAGGTGGACCTTCTTGGTAATACCCAGATGGCGCATCTCAGTCCGACAGGTACTGGGTTAGTTCCTGGCTCTGCATCTGTCGGATTGATTGCCAAAAACAGATTCTTGACTGGTACTTTCTACTCAGTTTCTAAGGAACCAAAGCAGCAACGAGACTCATCCTCCAACATTAAAAACAATGGGAGACTATTCAGATTGAGTATATTTGTGTTATGTTTTCATTATATTATTGTTCTTGTTTTAAAAATCAACAGAGCATGAGAAAATATTAAATGAAACGAAATTAGTAATAGTTCTCTGAACCAACCAACAGTGTTCCTCTTTACAGTTTTTATTGTGGGAAAAATTCATAGCACTCCCAAATGAAGTACTCTGGATTGGAAGAAGTATGGATTTAGGCAATGTCATTCTACTGCAGATATTTTAACAGCCATCTCTGAATGCATTTACCATACACTGGATAAGATGGATGAAACCAAGACAATAGGACCATCCAAGTTATCATTGATGGACATACATCCAAGCAGTACATTAATGTGGAAATGTCTCAGGCGTTGATCCTCGAACCACTATTATTCCTGATATTCATTTATGACCTCCCTGACAATATTGTCTGAGATGGGTATATTTATTGCTGATACAGCACTATAACATGCACAAGGGAAGAACAGATGTACACAAATCTAAGACAATGACAGAATCATTAAAAAATGATCTCCAAACCGTAGTGGAATAGGGCCGTAAATAAATGGTAACATTTAATGTTAGTAAGACTAAGATGCTTTCCTTTAACAATTACAAGATGCCTCTCCAACTACCAATATCCATGACAAATAACATTCTACCTGAGAATTCTTTCTTCAAACTCCTCTGCTAAACGTTCACGAGCAATATGAACTGGAACAAATACATTGAGGACATTGCAAAGATTGCTGCAAAGAAGGTGGGTTCCCTCTATCATGCTAGAAGACTTCAGAGTATCCTGTACTTATTGTTGGCTGATCTTGGCTACTACTAGTCTCTCCCTCTTTGATAGGGTCCAAAAAAAAAAAAAAAAAGAGTCTTTAATCTCATAGGTCCCACTTTGTCAACCAAGCTCTAACCCTTGTCCCATCACTGCAATATTGCATCTTTGTGCCTGTTTTACAAATATTTTAATGGAATGTGCTCTGATGAACTTGTTGCACTTGTGCTCTCTCAATGTGCATATCTCCAACAAACCTGCTTAGCAACAAAATCTCACCCCTTTACTGTTGAGGCGGCTAAATGCAAGAAAGCTTCCTACTCTAATAGTTTCTTCCCTCGAACAGCTAGACTTTGGAATTATCTTCCTGCTACCCGCTTCCCTGACTGTACTGATATGCAGAAGTTTAAATGAAATGTGAACTGACATCTTGTTAATCTTTCCTAGGCATGGTTGCAAATAGTAGCCCCTTACGTCTAAGTCGTGATATGGCTTGTTAGGGGTGAATGTAAGTAAAAAAATAAATAAATAAAAACCGACTCAGTTTAGAATAATTTTTCCTTCACTAACTGAAGACAAAAATGATGAAGTATAGTATCAGAACAGATACTACAATTTGCAATATTTATTTGCAGAAATATTTTTAAAAAAAAATAACATTTAAACAAATCAGGCGCAAGACCATTAAAAAATGTGGGGAAAAATGGATGTCATTGGTCATCCTTGGTCGCAAATATTTAACCAAAATGCCAAAGAATCAACAGCGTAAGCATTGTTAACCAAGGGAAGAGTCTGTCAGGCATGTGTACACAGTGTGATGATGTATGGAAGTGAAACCTGGCCAGTGAGTGTTGAGGACATGTGTTGCATGGATAGTAATGATAAGAGAATGATAAAATGAATGTGAGTCTTAAAAATAGGTTTAGATCTGATAACCTCAGAGAAAAATTAAATCTGTGCAGTATAGAAAATATCTACAGAACAGGAGACTTTGATGGTATGGCCACATTGAAAGAATGGATGAGAGTGAGTATGCATAAAACCGTTGAGTTAGCAGGACTAGCTGGCAACAGAACTTCAAAGAAAAAGAAAGAAAACACGGGAGGAAATGATAAAGATGGACTTGAGAGAAAGAAAGATAAATAAAGACTTGACCAAAGATAGATTAATTTTGAAGGAATTTCTGAAAGTCATGCAACACATGCCCGGATGTAAACGGACGTTAAACTGAATATGATTACAATATAAAGAATTTGCATAATAAGTGATTTATGACTATTCTGCAGAGAATAATTTATGCATAGATAAAAAAGTAAGTTTCTGGTTCAATGAGATTTAATTGGCACTTATAAGGATTTCTGACTATGGTGTGTATCAGTCATATTTATTTCCTCTGGTGGAGAGCAGCCCTTGCGAGGTGGTTTGGTCACAGGAGGATGAATCAAATTCTAGGGCATAATAATTTCTACTGAACCTTTGAAGAACTACTTTCAGACCTCTAGGGATTTAGACAGAAGCCTCATAGAGTTTCCAGGCATCAACAAAGAAAGACGTCCTCTGTCCTGCCTACGTCACCCAGACACAGAACGAATATTCACTTATATGAGGGTTGTTCCAAAAGTAAGGCATTCTATTTTTTAACTCTAAAACTAAAACATTAAACAACTATGAAAACGGGAGTAGTAACGTTAAAACGAGCAATCTTTGTGCTCCAGAATATATTTTTCTACATAAGTTACTACCATTCTCAATGCAGTCTTGCCAGCCTCTTTTGATGTCTCAGTTGTAAAAGTCCTGAGCTTGCTTTGTTGCCACTCTGGAATCGACCTAACAGTGTTAGCATTAACTGCATCAGCTTCATAAACGTTCAACAGGCTACAGTGAATGTTGATCGGTTCAATTTTTTTTCTGTATGTAGGAATTCAATGACGTATCTCTGTTTCTGATGTGCGTTCATGACAGGGGTTGCTTTCTTAGAGTCTCACACCATCAATCTCTGCAACAGAGAGATGAAACTTTCTGGTGATGAATGCATAAATTCAGTCATCATAACAATATAATTTGTAATCCCCTCTGATGAAAAAAAATAGGAGGCATTATTTTTGGAACGTCCTATAGTATATTAAATATATTAATATAGACATTATATATATATGTCACCCCAAGAAGACTTTCGGTAGCCAACCAACTTTGTTTCTCTTCTATTCATTTCTCTATGATCTGATGAATTCAGAAATAATTTGTTAAAACAAAGAATTAAGATCTTTGAAAAAACACAAGAAGATAATGCCTTGGAGGATGGCCCTCTGAGACCAAACAGATACTAGACTTTAATCCTAGCCAATTTTGCTGTACGGTGTTTCTAATTACTTGCCTCTACTGATGAGGCAGTGACGTTCAGAAGTCTGGCGATGTCCAGGATCAACTCCTAAACAGTAAACTCTAAAGTCTCAAGTATAAGTTCTAGTACTGAGAAATATTAAGAGAAAGGGAGATAGTTTGAATATGATTGAATCCTTCTCCCAATTTGGATGCCCAAATTCTACTATGATAAAAAAAAAAGTTTGACACAAAATCGTTGTTTTTTATTGTTTGTTTGTTTTTTTAATGTGGGGAAAATAAAATCCAGCTCACCCCTCCCTCACACTTAAAAAGAGGCGGGGGTGGGACAGCCAGAGAACAAAAATAAAAAAAAAATTCCTCAGTCCAGGAGGATTTCTCCTACTCTAACTGAGGACAGACAAAATGCTACACGATTGATCCTGGCCCAACAGACTGAAAGGCAAATGATGATACGTACTGTTATCATTTTTAAGAGCTTATTTTTTCCAGAGGAAAGAAAAAAAAAAGCAATAACAAAAAATTAATTCATGTCTATGCAGGTTTGGGAAGACAAAGTATTATTGGTTTATCTGTGTGTCTATTTTTGGAATGTTCTTTTTGTTTAACCCGGCACAGCCTAAGTAAGCATTGTTCATACCCATCGAGTATGTGTCCTTGACAGAGTCTGGGTCATTTATTGGGATGAAGTATTGTTCTGTGCAGTTCTAGGAGGTCCACCCATCCAGGCTTGATCTACTCACTTTGAAAATAGGTTAGTTTATTGCTAATTGTCTGTTATGCCTATGCTGAAGAATGTCTATGGTGTTGCTCAGGTATTTTTATAGGCCACAGTGCATGCGCCTCTTGCACACTGGCTTTTCAATGCCCACCTTATGAGCTAGTGTCACATCTTGTGGTGGGAAGGTCATAAATATCTACTCTCGCTCATGTGAATACAAAAGATTAGGACAACTTGGGCCATCTCACGTTTTAGCCAATTATTTTTTTGTGAGTGAAATAAGTAAAATAATATTTAAATTATTTTTTTTTAATACTAAAATAAGCTTATTACATGTAAATGCTAAAAGTGTTCATTTTTAACTTTTTTTAGTCATTAATAATGAATTAATTAAAAACATACAAAGTTTGGCAGTATAGTTAACAAGAGAAAATAAAAGAGATGAAAAGGAAATAAATAAACAAATAACTGTAACCAAACGCAAGAAAATTTACTTTTCTACTTACCGCCATAATTTTCATGGGTGTTTATTGCGTGTATGATTTATTATTTATGCATTTGTTATCGTGACTTTTACTTAGCCAAGCAAGCATGGTTTCTAACATGGCCGCCAATAGGGGGAGGGTGGAATGTGGTCACAAATTTCAGGCTTAAAAAATAATAACGAAAAAAATTTTAAGGGAGTTACTTAAACGGTAATCCTAAGTTTGAGAGTAGTTACCAATCGAATTAAGGCAAGGTTTTTTTATTTTATTATTATCTTTTAAATCTGAAATTTGCGACCAAGTTTACCAAAACTTAGCGGCCATGTTGGAAACTACGTTTGCTTGCCTAAGTACAAATAAAGATAACGAATGCATTGATAATAAATTGTATAATCAGTATGTACACATGAATATCATATAGCAAGTTTCGTTGCGTTTGGTAACAGTTATTTCATTTTATTTTTTATTTATTTATTTTTTTTCAACCCCTTTTGTTTTTAGTTAACTAGACTGCACAATCGCCCAAA
Source organism: Euprymna scolopes (assembly GCF_053919585.1). Classification (NCBI taxonomy): domain Eukaryota; kingdom Metazoa; phylum Mollusca; class Cephalopoda; order Sepiida; family Sepiolidae; genus Euprymna; species Euprymna scolopes. Next base: position 74,553,149 of record NC_136500.1, on the reverse strand, counting down.
GTTTGTACAAAGTGATTTCAAAACTTATAATCTTTAAATTCTTGGTTCAATTCCACTATAGGGATCGACAAAATATTTGTCTATTTCGCATACATTTTTGGATAAAATATATTGGTTTTGTACAGAAATAAAATTAGTTTGCTATTAATGTATAAAAATTACTACTTTTACTAAAATTTGTTGTCGATTACAATTTTTTTTTTTTTTTTTTTTTTTTTGCAAATACTATTAAGGTATTATTGAAGATTAACACTCTCAGTTAAATCGCCCCACCTCCACAATATGCTTTATGCAATTATATGTGAATACTCTGAAAAACTTGGTTACAAAGTACAATTATTTAAAAATTTAGAGTTGAGGATCAATTTCGTATATATATATATATATATATATATATATATATATATATATATATATATATATATATATATATATATATATATATATATATATATATATATATATATAAATTCGTATTCCTGTTTGTTTGTTCACGATTTGACTGATATATACAAAAGGGGCATTACTTTAATGCTTCATTCATTTCTATACATAGTATGATTCTTGTAAAATAGACGATTGAGAGATGACGTCATTTCCATATAATATTAAGGGAAATCGATTTATTAAATAGCGGTGTGTTAGTTATTGTTGTTCATAGTGAGAGAATGGTTTTAAGTGTTCTATTTAAGTTTATTATTCAAATTTGATTTATATTGATAACGTATTTAATCTAATTTATTTTTACCAACATAGATTTTTTTTTATATATAAAACGGTTTAAGTCATTTCCCTTGGACGCTAACTTTATTCTTTTTGTTTTCTTTTTCGGTGGATAATTAAACTAAAAATAATTCACACAAACTTTCAAGCATTATTTTTGGAATCAGTTCAAATAAAATAATTTACGTGATTTTGCAATTAACTTTTGGTCCAGTGGATTTTTATTTTAAAATAAACAAACAATCCAATTTAACTACGATTCTTTATTTAAAACAAAAACAAACAAAAGACTTTCATTTACGTTTTTTACCCGTTTTTTTTCTTCACATTTTTTTTTTTTTTTTTGACATCGTAACTGCTATTTTTTTTTTTTTTTTAATAACACAATAAGTCATAACTCATCATTTTATAGCATAAAAACGTGTATTTCGGTTAACACAAATTCTATTTTGGTATTTTTGAAACTGAATTATTTACATTTTGTTTTCGTTGCAACAAACCGTTTACAAATCTTTCTAGACTGAGGTAGCATAAAAGAAATTCGCTTAAACTGGAAGATAGTCATAAAAAGGTGCTCAATATCCGGAGAATAGCTTCTCTTCGTATTCCTTCTGCCGAAATATCTGGTGGAGGGTTTGTCACGTACTTCTGCTTTTTTCCGGGGGGGGGTACATTTTCGTGTTTTCATTCGTTCTCTTATTTTTTATTTATTTTTATTTTTGTTGGGATAACGATGGAGTTGACATAATAATGAAAAACTGACTGATCAATATTCTTAGTATAGCAGAGGTGTGACCAAATCGAACTTAACTTCATGTCGACCCTGGCGTCGCTGGACGCTGGGTACCCATGCTAGTATGTATATATATAATTCAACATAAAATGGTCCCCCATTTCCGAGCCGTTCAAGCATTTTAGGACAGTTAACTAGAATTTATTTATTTATTGTGTGTGTGAGAGAGAGAGAGAGAGAGAGAGAGAGAGAGAGAGAGAGAGAGAGAGAGAGAGAGAGAGAGAGAGAGAGAGAGAGAAATCTATTTTTTAAGGCACGTGCCGCGTGCGGTGTTTTACGATCTTTTTAGGGTTAGGGATGAAAAAAATAGACTATTCTGAAAAGTTAGAATTGTCCAGAAATTAAGGCTCATTTTACGTTAAATTTCTATAAAAACTGATCTTCCATTCTAAATTCTAAAAATATTTTTTTCTTTTTTCCCACAAGTTTTACAGGATGTTACTATTTACACGTTAAAAAAAAAAAGAAAGAAAGACAGAAATATCGTTTTGAAGAAGTGGTTTAGTTGAGGGTGTTAATGTACAACTTTACAGTCATTAAATTATCGGATTCAAGTGTACTAACGAGTCTGTTGGAATGTTTCACTTATTCCGCTTGTTATTCGCAAAAATGTTGGATAAAATCGATTATTCTTGGATATATCATTCTGAAATGGTACATTGTCCGGCGTGTCCGCTGCCCAAAATGTCCGCCAACCGTTTGTCTCGGTATCTGCACTGATTTCTTTCTGTATGACTACTGTCTGTGTGAAGAAGAACCTAAAAAGGAAGGAAAGAAAGCGACTGGGCGTTCAGGGATATTTTTTTTAATTAGGAATAATCGACTTATTATTCTTTATCAAAATAATGTGGTAATCTGGAAGAAAGAGAGAGCCTGTTTCCTCCGTTTAACTATAGGTGGTGTTACTGTCTGTCCACCCAGTTATGAAAGCACAAATGTATATAATGGCACCCTTGAAATAAAAATAAATGTTTTTGTTATATTTTAATTTTAAACATTTTTTTTTTTGCAAACATATTTAAGTTTTTTTTTTTTTCAAACATTTACGTTTTGTTGCTTGTTTATTTTCAAACATTTACGTTTTTTTTTTTCGTTTTTCATATTTTTTTTGTTTGTTTTGGAGACTTACGTTTCTTTTTGTTTTTCCGAACACATTTACGTTTTTTCTTCTTTTTTTTTTGTAAACATTTTTTTGTTTTGTTATTATTATTATTTTTTTTTTCAAATAGTTTTTTTTTATATCTTTTTATTTTGTAAACATGCGCAATCTATTACGATCTTTGCTGGCCAAATCACATAATGGATGGAATTGTTGATAACATTTTACCTCTAAGTGACGTGTGTTTTCTTGAGTATTCCTTAAAGCATGTTCTCTTAGAAACGTAAAAAAAAAAAAAAAAAAAAAGAACATGTTTAAAATTAAAATATAACAAAAACATTTTTATTTCAAGGGTGCCATTATATACATTTTGTGCTTCCGTGACTGGGTGGACATACGCCACCTATAGTAAAACGGAGGAAACAGGCTCTCTCTTTCTTCCAGATTAGCAAGAATGCCATGTTGTCTTGCCATGGAATGCAAATAAAACCTTGTTATTAAAAGCAGTAGCGAGTATATATATATATATATATATATATATATATATATATATATATATATATATATATAAAGTTTTCCTCTGCGGGTAGTGTCGTGAAAATAAATAAATAAATACGAAAACAAAAAAAATCGTTTAAAAGCGATGTGTAATTCTGTTGTTTTTTTTTTTTTTTTATCTAGAATTCCACCTAATTACTAAGCAAAAATATAGAAACGAAAAAGTCATATTTCAAAAATTGATCAAAAGTAGTTATATACACACAGAAATTTTTATGATTTTTAGCGATTTAAATAGTAACTTGTAGCCATTACAAGGCTGCTTTTGATATCGGTAGTTCGAATTGAGTTGTCTATCCCTTATTAAATATGGTGATCAAAGCATAATGTCTCACTTCCTCATAAAATTTTTATCACTTAAAAAACTCCTCGATCAATTTATATGATTTTTTGGAATATGCCATTTTCATTCAGTTACAGGTAAGTAACGAATTTTCTGTATTTTTAATTAGGTTGAATTTTGGATTGCACGGAATTTTTTTTAAATCTCGGTTGCGGGCAAACTGGCTCAGAGGGTAAACGCGTTGGCCTGCATGCATCTCCAGGCATTTTGCACATCTACAGAAGACGTGGCTGCAGTGTAAGATTTTCATTTCTACCATTAATAATAATAAAAAAAATAAAATTTATTGTGTATTTCACGAAACACATTGTCTTATGGAGATGAACTTTTTCTTGAGAGGCGGGCGGGCGCTCCCAAAAATACAGTCGAAACAACGAGCTGTGTTGACAATTGAATTTTTTTTTTTTTTTTTACGTTTATTTTAGTTCTTTATTTTATTTTTTATTTCGCTAAAAATTCAATTAATAAAATAATTCAATTGTATTTGTCAAATTTACGAAAGGACGAGAAACACAGACAAACAAGCTATTGTCTGATAGCTTAAATAATAATTGAAGAGGAATTCTCGTTATGGAGGTTAAAAAAGGAGACATACAAAAAGGGAACATTGAAGAAGAAAAACGCATCGGACGGGAAAAGAAAGGACATCTAGAAATGGATGATGTGAGTGAATGTGGGTAGAGAGGTATAAGAAGAGGGCGGAAGAAGGAGTTACAAAGAGTAAAGAGAGGAGGAGAATTAGCGAGAGAAAGGGGTCGGGGGTACAGAGAGAAGGGGGAATAGTTAAAAGAGAGAGGCGAAGATAAAGAGAAAAAGAGCGGGACAGGGAGATGTAACGAGAGAATGAGAATTAGTGAGAGATAGGGAAGAAGAGGTACAGAAAAGAAGGAGAGGTATGGTACAGAGAGAAGGAGAGAGAGAGAGAGAGAGAAAGAGAAAGTGAGGGGGAGGTAAAGAGACAGCGGATATAACCAGACAAGAAAGAGGGAGACAAAGAATATCTGTGAGGGAGAACACTTTGCTTTTTGAGGTAGGGGCTTATCTAGAGTTACATAGAAAAATAGAAAGAAGGCAATAATATATAACTATTTTATGTACTATTTCATTCATTACGATTAAACAAATTGTCGTTTCGATAATTTTATAGATTTTTCCTCCCCCGCGTCCACCCAGTAATATAGATTTTTTTAATCAAGAAAAACCTATTCTTACAAAAAAAAAAAAAAAAGATATCACAGTGAAGAACGCACACGCAATCTTCTTTAGCCATTGTATTTAGTTTCGTTTTTACTTTTTATTTAATTTCTTTTTACAACGGAAATTTTATTTATCAGTAATCAAATATTTATTGAAAAATGCACTTGGCCTTTTGGCTAAGAGCAAAGTGTAGTATCTGTTCTGATACTATACTTCATCTTTCCTGTCCTCGGTCAGTGAAGCAAAAATCCCTCATGACTAAGGCAATTTTTATGGTGCTGATCCGCGCTATTTTTTTAAATCGTATTTCCAAGTTTAATTAAAGCTTTGTTTTTTATTCAATTGTAAGGTTAAAGTATATAATAGGTACAAATGGAAGCATGTTTAAAAGGGGTTGCTTCCAGCTTATTTCTCGGTCTTCAGGTTATGATTAAAGTGTAGTGTATGTTCTCAGTGTTCTATCCTCGGTCAGAAGATCCTTTATTTATTTGCCTCCAACGAAGGCAGAGATAGATTACAAGGTCTGTTTTTAATGTCGGAGAACACCCAACTCTTCAAAAAGGGACAACGGATGAAGACAAAAATTTCTTTACTAGATCGCCGATCAACCCGGAAACAGAACAAAACTAGTATTTATTTATTTATTTATTTATTTTTCAACTAATGATCTATCAGGGAGTAAAACCACTCGAGGATAAAAATTAACGAAGTCGATTGATTGACAGTTGAATAGTGGTGGTGCAGTGGTGCACTAGTGGTGCAGTGGTGCACTAGTGGTGCACTGGTGCACTGTACTGGTGCAGAGAGTTAAAAATCTTCACATACAATAGCGGAATCGGAAAACAGCAATTCTTCCGAAAACATCGCTGATGAAAATGAATGTATTTATTTGCTACCCCACTAAAACAAATGTGATACAAGGTCGATTTTAATGTGCGTGTGGGGGCAATCTTGAAGCAGGCAAAAATATCCTGGCCAGTGCTAGGTAATTATTGATGGAAATGAGAATACCAAAAGAAAAAATAAGGGGTAAGCGAGAGTTTATAGGAAAAGGGTACTTATTCACATTGGCACTTATGGCGGTAATTAAAAGTAAAGAAAATGCATAAATATCTGTATGATGTACGAACTCGTTACAGAACGAAGATGTCATATTCCAAAAATTACGTAAATCGATCAAGTAGTTTAATTTATTTTCATAAGAAAATAAAAATTTACGAATTTTTACGATTTTACTATATTAATCTGTTTTAACAGAAGGTTGATTTTCGACCTCTCAGCTTCGATTTGAGTGCCCCCCCCTTTTTTTTTTTTTATTTCATCGAATTTAATCATGACCGACGAAAACACTACAACTTGCTCTGTCATAAAATTTGATTTGCTCGAATAATAAAAGAAAAAAAATTTTTTTTTTTAAACTACTTGATCAAATTCATCCTCGTTCCGTGACCGACCGGTACATACATCATACAGACTTTTCTATATTTTCTTTGCCAATCTGAATAAGCACCAAATGAAGTCACAAAGTTGTCAGAAAGTAAACATAAACAAGGTCCACTACTGGGAGAGTTTCGTTTGTTCAAACTGAGTACCATAAAACTTGACCCGGGAGAGAAGTAAATAAAACTTGCTTTCTTTCTTTTTAGAAGGACACAAAGACTTAAGGGGGGGGGGGGAATATAAGCTGCATATCTAACTAAAGTTCGCTCAGAGCATTGAATTTTTTTTTTTTTTTTTTTTAAATTTCTAATATAATTAAAAACGAAAATTATTAAATTAAACTACTGACAAAAACGTCCAAAAGTCTCAAATCTAATAGGCCCCGGCTAAAACCTGGCTCGGTGGCTCATCATCACCGCAATGTCACATACAGGTACTTTTATGGAATGTTATGAACTCATAGCACTTGCGCCTCCTCGACGTGCATACTCCCCACAAGCAGCAAACTTCCACACCTTCACTATTGAGCCAGAAAGCCTTCGGACTACTTTGGAATTCCCGCCTTGTTTCCTATTTAGCTGACTGTATTAAACTGCAAAAGTTTAAGCGTACTGTGAACACTGAACAGTGAACAGATATCTCGCTGCTCAACTCCCCATAGTTTCCTGTTAGACAGTATTATCCCCATATGACATATTGAATATGCCATATTTGGGATGAAAAAAAAATGGGTTTTTTTAATGCCTATACATTTGTTATTTTTGTTATTTATTTTGTTTGTCAAAGCAGTCTAACGTCATAAAAGATAATGGTGGGTGACGAAAGCTGGATCTTCACGACGGAGACAATTTTTATTTTTGTTCCTTTTCTCCACATTAAAAAAAACGACCCTGGTGTCTAACTCTATCCCGTGGGGAGGCATTGTAAATAGGATGTGTGGTCGAAAGCAGCATCAAAAGCCGTAAATGCCTGCTGCTGCTTTTTCCAAACCAAAGTTAAGGAATTATATACTTAATAATGTAACAAGACTGACCTAACACGTAACTGGTGGTTTAGTATATTATTAAATATATACTTTAACTTGGAAATTGGTTGATAATCATATTTCTACAAGAATTTTACTAAGCCAGAATTAGGCACCCTCTTATAAATTTGCATCATTCCATTTCTCTTATCATTCACCTTTTAATGACATTCTTAGCACTTTGTCTCAATCTAAAGCTTTCATTAAACAAGTGAAGTGTGAACGGTGACAAGATACTAATACCCTCAGAGTTTCTGAGCTTTATTATTATTTGTACTTTTTTTTTTTTTTTTTTTTTTCGTGAAGAAAAACTCTTAGTGTGAGTACAGGCAGAGATTACTCACTGACAACAACCGTTGGTATTCCTTGGGTCTGAATGACAAGTCTCCCCATCTCTGCACCCCTTTCCCCCTTTCAATTACCTTTGCAAATTAATTTGCATGATCGCAAAAACAGTTCCGCGCTGGCTGGCATTGATTATCACTGGAATTTAAATAGCAATAACCCCCCCCCCCCAGTCCTCTTCGCACGCTGCACGCATCCAGTGGGAGAGGGGGGGGTCTCAATTTTTCCATCCTTCTCGACGCCGATACTACAATATTATTATTCGAAATTAACACGTTAAAACATGGTTTATGTACATAATGTTTTTGTTCTCTTTCGGTGGAGGAGAAATCCTTCACGACTGAGACAATTTTTTATTTTTGTACCTTTTCTCCACGTTAAAAAACGACCCTGGTGTCTAACTCTGTCCCGTGGGGAGGCATAGGTACATAATGTTTACACATTTGACTATAACTAATTTACGTGACTAAAATAGGAATTATCTTTCACTTGCTTTTTCTTCAAGTTGTATTGAAAAGAGAGGATGTCCTTGAGAACAACTTGAAGATCAAGCAAGACACTGGATGAGGCAGTTGTAGAAAACACAAGTTAGTGGATTAATTAATATCAAAAGAAAATAAGGCTTGCGTATAAGAGATTAGTAAAAGTGTTTTTTTATTGCAAAAACATTTCAAAAGAGAAAAAGAAAGAAAAAGAAACACCGACAGTAGTTCAACTGACCAATCAACTTAGAGTCTGTGATCAAGTTAACCAATCAAAAGTGTCCGATTAATCGCATCAACCAACCAAATGCGTCCATTTCCTATGACGTTTTCGGTTAAAAGCCTTTTCCAAATCGTGCCGTGTGGTAGTCGAATTCAAGAGACGTCCATTATCAGATCACCAATTTTCTCCATCACAAAGGAAAGGACTTACACTAACTGTCATTCATTTAAAACAAGCAAAATGTCTGATTGTGAAGAGCTCTGGAAAAATTTACAAGAAGCCATCACTAGCAAATCATTGCTAAAAAAACATTTAACGCCTGCTAGGTATGAAAAGTTGAAGGGCCTAAAGTCCAAATTTGGAGGAACCCTAGCAGATTGTATTCGTTCCGGTAAGAAAATAAATAGCTCCATAATAAATCCAATCTATGATCTAACTCCTCGTGAAATTGGTATTAGCAGTCTGCCCTTCTCATCTGTAGTAACCCCCCCCCTAAAATATGCCGTTTTATTCTACATTAAAAAAAAGGTTCTTAAACGAATCCATCTTAAAAAAAAAATTATGTAAATTATGGCGATTATTTCAGTATGGGCGATCAAGATCCGAGAAGAAGGTAAAGGGTGAGGGTTTCTTGAGAAAGATTTTTGTATTTTAATGATACAGCATTCCATTTTTGTATTTTAATGATACAGCATTCCAGAATTAAATAACCAATCCCTAAAAATGAATTCATTCGTTTGTTCATGATAATATCATTCCTTTTTCTCCCACCAAAGAAAGAAAAAACGGGACCATCTCACCATAATATTAAAAAAAAAAAAAAAACTCGTGATTAGCATTTTTATTAATATTTTCATCTGCGTTTTATATTCACGACGTTTCTGCCGCTTTAACCTCCACGCTACCTTGGTGCAGATTTTTTTTTTTTTTTTTAGATTCTGAAATCTGCGACTAACAAAAGTTGCCAATATAACGATTCAGATGAGAATATTACTCAGATAAAGAGTAAAGACTCATCGCAAATTCTGAAACTTTTTTTAACGGTCTTTCAATAGCAATTCCATGTTTCTTCTAGAAAAAAATACAAAAATAGTTCTTTTATATACTTTGAAATAACATTTTTTTATTTTACGACATAACTTTTTTCTGGTTATTTAATACAAACTCCATTAGTTATCACAAATGTGTGTATATTTCGCGTGTATATATTTTGAATAAACCCACATTTCATTAATTCTACTTAATCCATAGAGTAGTTTCATTGGATTTATAATTACATTTTTTATAATAGTAAAAAAAATTCAAAACAATGAAACAATAACATTTTATTTATTTTATGCAAAAAGTAAGTATAATGCGAATATTTTATCTGACACCGTTTGCTGCCGACTTCGTGTCGCCTATTTTGTATATCTTTTTTGTTAAATTGTTAGGTGAAAGTGCATAATAGTTATAAAAAAAATAAAAAATGCTCTCCCATCGTCATGTTAAATGGAGTTTTAAATAATAACGTTATTATTGCAGCACGAATCGGATTGTACAAAAAAAAACAACTAAATTGCTGTTAGTGAAAGGCAAAAAGTAGGGTTGAATTAATGTCGATATTTTTAAGTAGCGTTTTTGTTCTTTTCGAAGCGTTTTAATTTTTAACAAGCCATTTCTGATTTTATTTTTCTGACAGTTAGCATATCTGTGTGCGTTTGTTTTAATCGACATTTTCTGAATTTCCTCTGCAAATTCATTGTCTAAATAAATCCCATTTCTTCTTTCACACAGCCCCTCCTTCTCAGTGTTCACTTTGCCATCCCCTCCTCACCCATTCGGGGAGACTGAAAGGTTTTGTGGATGTGGCGAAAATGAAAGTTTCCTTTTTTCTTTTTAAAAGAAAATAGCTAAAAAAAAAAAAAAAATTTCCATTGAAAGCTTTCTTTTACCACCGTTCTGTCAAAAATGAAACTTTGGTTGATTTCTTTAAAAAAAATAAAATTTTACTTTCTCAAAACCACTTACAAAAATAAAAATAAAATAAAAAAAATAACTTATTTTAGCAGTCTAAAAATTTTCATAATTTAAGTACATTAAGTAAAAATTGTAATTGTTATTTCGTTTGGTTTTTTACGAAATAATTAAGTAAAATTTTACCAATTAATTTTTTGTCTTTTTACCTTTTAAAATTTATCTCCTACAAATAACTCAATTTCTGTGCGGAGACATTCGCAATTTTTTAACATTTTTTTTTTTTTTTTTTTCTTTTTTCAAATAGTACAATTTAAAGGTCAAGTGGAGTAAAGTCTCGGATAATGATTTCCAAGGTCATTTTTCTGGCATATTATTATTATTATTATTATTATTATTATTACTACTACTACTATACTAATTTTTAATATTTAACTAGACTACTTGTGACACCTTGGGTCAGTGTTTAATGGATGACGACATCAACCATTTTTTAAGACATTTCTTATATTTACGTCAAAGAAATGGTAATGGCTTTATGACGTAATACATCTCTTGACGTCATGCAGCGTGCGCGGTGAATATATAGGGTAAAGGTCATTGAATTCGACGTCCGTATGTTTTTTTTTATTATTTTTTTTAGTCGAAATACAATTTAATTTCATAAATATCAATACTTTTTAAAACAAAGAGGTTAAAACGGGGTGAAATACTGAAATGGACAATTTGGGGAGGTAGTTTTTTTTTTACATCTGACATCTTTCTGCACGCGTGAAGGTGGAAATGTGCTCTGCTCAGGCTAGTAAATGAGATCACACCACAGCACTCGAAGAAAATAGCATTAAAATTACCGACGACCAATAGACCAAGAAAAAAAATTTGGTTTAATTAAAAGGTATTCTTTCCGAACAACTTATTTTTTCCAGAAAGATAAAAACCTTGCAGTTTATCATTAAAAATAGCTTTTTCTATAATGAGGGCGTATTTAGGTGTGTTTGTGTATGTGTATATATATATATATATATATATATATATATATATATATATCTCGGAGAGAGATTTTGAAAAAACAATACACCTTTATAACGTTAATTCTTCACTTAATCGGTGAAAAGTTCACATTGATTAGATAATTACCTGATTTTTTGGTAGATTTTAAAAAAGAGACTCCGTCAAAACAAACCTGAACCAACCCTTCCATTTTGTTCGTCGCTAATTAAAATGTATGAACTTTTATGAGGTATCTTAAAAATATATACCTACGTGAATTGTCACCTATGGTAAAAAATTTCAAACTTATTAAAGAAAAGCATGAAGTATTTTTTCAACACATGTATGTTAGGTGAAGTTACTTTTTGCATACATTAAATCCTATTAAAAAAAAAATCAGTATTACACATAGTCGTCACAGTGAAACGTAAAAATGAACTAATAATACAGTCATACCTAGAATATTCAATAACAATACTCGTCTGAGATGCCCCCCTCTCGCTAAACTTTTCCAAGAATCACTCATCTTCTACAACCACTATCTACGATTTCTCCAATTATTTGTGCCTAAATCTAAACGCAGATTTCATGAACAAATCTTTCCTAGAACTGACCGTCTGTGGTACTTTGTTCCGCTGGCGGCGCTGGCCTGCTTTCTAGCTAACTACAATATGGTCGTCTTCAAGTTTCCATTGATTAACGAAGTTCCATTGTTGACCACCGTACATTCATTAATCCTTATCCTCGATTGGCATTCAGGTCCTTGATAAGGGGTGACTTGTATAAAATAAATAAAAACAAAACTCCTTCAATTCGGAGTTTTGGTGGGTTTGTATTACTGTACACAGATTCGAAAAAGTTATCAAAAAACAAATATAGAACAAATAAATGTTATCAAAGGCAAGATAAGTTACTTTTCTACCTAACTGCCACTGGATATATTTTTTGTGTTTTTATTCAGTGTAACATGTTTATTCAGCTCGAAAAACATGCAGTGTTTACCGATGTATTGGAAAATTCAAAATGGCAGCCGACTCTCTCTCAGAGGGGATACGTGTGGGAAAAGGTATTATAAATAATAAACTAGACAAAATACTGTTAGAAAACAACCGAATACATGTCAACTTATGTCACGGTAACATATATTGAGCGAATTTCTAACAGTATTTTGTCTAGTTTATTATTTATAATACCTTTTCCCAAACGTATCCTCTCCGAGAGAGAGTCGGCTGCCATTTTGAATTTTCCAATACATCGGTAAACACTACATGTTTTTCGAGCTGAATAAACATGTTACACTGAATAAAAACACAAAAAATATATCCAGTTAGGTAGAAAAGTAACTTATCTTGCCTTTGATAACATTTATTTGTTCTATATTTGTTTTTGACAACTTTTTCGAATCTATGTGTACAGTAATACAAACCCGTTTTAGTTGGGAATGGAAATTATGCAGCTTTGAAGTTTGTATACCATTCTCGTGCTAGATTCGAACGCAGGATGATCCACTTCACCCGGCCAGTCGGCCACTGAATTCTAATCTTACTCCTTATTCAAAAATGAAAAAAACTTTACACTTTTATTATAGCTTTTCTACATTAAAAAAAATCAAACTCTACAGTTTTCAAGTGATATTGAATAGAAATAAGCATCAAGTTTTAAGTGAAAAAGTGCATACTTTGGCTGGGTGTATCAGAAGCCGCCATTAAGAATGCCGTATATGAACTTGAATAAATCAACTTACTATCTTTCGAAGTATATAACTACTTGAAAAATGTAATTCAAACCTTAATTTTTGTTTTCAATTAAAGGGGCAAACACCAAATTAAAAAAAATAACAGGTTTAATAGCAAATTATGCAATATTTGTTTTTTTTTTAAATCGGTTTTCTTTAAAAAAAAAAAAAAAAAAAGATTTAAAGAAAATCAACGAAATTTTACTTACTTCGATTATAAAAATATATAAATTCCAAAAAATCACTTACCTATAAAAAATACTATTCAATGTGTACTTCCATTGTTCATTGTTATGAATTTATCCATATTTATACTTATATTCCATGTTCTTTTTAATTAAATAAAATACTTTTTTAAACAAGGATTCAAAAAAAAAAAAAAACACACACACACACACACACACATTGAATGAAATAGAAAGCCGAGATGAAATTACATTTTTTGTCTTACCTTCACGATAAAATTTGATCTTTTGTCTTTATCTCATTGGGAGACAAGTAAATAAGGGACACTCAGAGATTTAAAAATTTAATTTTGCTTAATTTTTAAAATTAAATTTCTGAAGTTTGAAAAATGAGTAAATTTGTAGATTAACACGCCTTCAGTTACTCTCAGCCGTGTCTGCAAAAACTTTTAGGCGATTATCATAATCGCTTATACACAATCAGCGATTATGTATGAGCATCCTGAAAAAAAACTTGCTGAAAGAATACGAAAATAATTGTTTTACAATTTATAGTGAAGGATCAATTACGTAAATAAATGTAACGTAAAATGATTCCTCATTTTTGGGCCACTCTAAAGTTTGAAGATAGCCTGGAGGGGGGGGGTAAATAATGAGATTAAAACACAATGTGATCAAATGATTGTGTATAGGCAATATTTTGTTTTTATGAAACTATTTAAATTTAACATCTATTTAGTTATTACGCACGTAATCTAAAAAAAAAATCAGGTTTAAAATGTGCAAATACTACTAAAATAAGCTATTTTTATATAAAACGCTGTCAAATTTTTTTCCTGTTTTTTTTTTTTTTTTTTTTTTAACAAAATGGCGCTCTATATTTATAGACATTTCAAACGTGTTTTTCTTCGGATTACGTGCTCATGCACAATACTAAATATATCTGAACTTAAAATGGTGCCCTATGTAATAATATTTCAAATAAATCTTTATCGCATATACACATTTGTTTGACATTCTGTTTAAGCATTCGATCTTATTTACTATTGTTTTATCACTAACCCTAAGTCCGACAGGAAAGGTAAAAAAAACAAAAAAAACGCGTAATCGCCTGAAAAAGTAAACATGGATGCAATGTTTATTAAATTGTAAAGTGAAAGTACAGAATAGTTAAAAAAACGCCCTCTCCACTAGTCATGTTAAGAATGGGTTTCTAAATAATGTTATTTTAACACATCCCATATTCTGCATAATACCGAAAATCTTATGTTTAGACCCTTATGATGATCGTAATGGAAATTGTATAAACCAATAAAGGAACAGAAAAAAAATACAGACACCGGTCCTGCCGTGAACCAATATTAAACCATTTCCCCATTTTCAACCTACGATCACAAATGAAGGACATTAGAAATATAATCCTGGAAAATATGTAAATATTTTTTCTTGTATACATTTAAGCAGAAAAGTTGTCCTGTTGTGGGTGTTGGCAGCGATTAATATCTTCTTGTATTTTTGCATCTTTTGCTTTAAAGTTTGAAGCTCCATTTTAAGAGAATGATGAGAATAATGGAAATAATATGAACTAAAATCGATGATTTGAATGTGTGGTTTTAAGCAAAAACAACAGTACTTAAAAATTTTCATGGAAATATTAATAGAGCCAAAAATGAGTAAAACAACTGCTTTTGTGCTTTTAGTAAAAAAAAAAAAAAAAGTCTATCGCTATAAAGGGAGATAAGTGCTCCCTGTATTTACAATCTTCAAGATGTTCACATTTACGTAAAATGCAATTTCCCCTAAAATTACATACAATACAACAATAAACAATTTTCTTTTCGATGAATTTTGGGATATATTATTATTTTTTAAATAAGTACTGTTGTTTTTGCTTAAACCCCACAAAAAAAATCTGTCAACTATTTTAATAAGCACTATTTTATTTAATCTGAACAAAGTTTATAACAATAACATTAATAATAAAAATATAAAACGCGACGATATTATAATTTTTCTTAAAAACATTCGAGTAATTGTAAAAAAATGTTCAACTAGTAAAATAGTTACCTCTTTTTGGCAACGAGTAAAGATTCCGAATGGCCATATATATATATATATATATAAGCATAGCTTTTTATGGTCACGATCAATGACGGAGAAATTCTTGGCTTAGGTAATTATCTGTTCAAAGTTCAAAGTTTTTCTTTTTGGAGGACTAAGTTTATTCTGCGCCTGCCTGAGTGGGGATGCAAGTAAATGTGAATGTACGTTTGGAGGGGGGGGGGGGGTCATAAATAAGACTTGTCCTCTTTGGCCCAAATTCAATGGGAGAGGAGAAGATAATGGGGTCCGATGATCCAGCCTCGTTCTGAGTTTGGGTAAAGGTGTGTTACGTCATCCACTTTAACCGGTGTCGAGGCAAAAAAATTAACCCTTTCAACATTTGGGTGACCATTTGTATCAGTTTGGTTTTTAATATGTATGTGTGTTGGGGTCAGGCTCCCCAAATGGGGGGGGGGGTTAAAGCAGAATAAAAAAAAATTATTTCAGCGCGTTTGGTCCACTGTAGTCGAAAGGCGGCAAACGTTTTCAAACGGGATCAAAATCGTTTTTTTTTTTTGTATCGATTCTTCAAACTAAAGCATTGAATTCAGACGTCAAAATAAGGTATGCAAACAAGGCTGTTTTTTTTTTTTTTTTTTTTTTTTTTACTATAATCCTGTCCCTTATAACAAGACAATATGTTTTATTCAATTTCAGATGATTATTTAAGCATATTTGGAACCCCCTCAAAACGAAGGGGTGTAAGCAAAATTATATATATATATATATATATATATATCGTTTATGAAAAATAAGTACAGTTAATAATCGCTGAAAATTTCGTATTGATTGGATAATTAACTGATTTTTGGTAGATTTTTTAAAAAGACGGTCCGTCAAAAAGTACTTCCCCCCCCCCCTGTTTTGGCGGTGCCTTAGAAGTAACTAACCTCATGGAACTGTTTAATGTTTTAATTGTAAAAAAAAAGTCTAATTGATTGAACCGTTGAATTTAAAAAATATATATATAATTCTTTAACTGTTTAATTTTTTAAAAATTCTAATTTTTGAACTTTTTATTTTTCTAAAAAGATTTTAGGTTTGTATTACTGTACACAGATTCGAAAAAGTTGTCAAAAAACAAATATATAACAAATAAATGTTATCAAAAGCAAGATAAGTTACTTTTCTACCTAACTGGATGTATTTTTTTGTTTTTATTCAATGTAACATGTTTATTCAGATCGAAAAACATGCAGTGTTTACCGATGTATTGGAAAATTCAAAATGGCGCCCGACACTCTCTTTAACATGGCAAGTTTGGGAAAAGGTGTTATAAATAATAAACTAGACAAAATACTATTAAAAACACCGAATATATGTCAACTTATGTCACGGTAACATATAATGAGCGAATTTCTAACAGTATTTTGTCTAGTTTATTATTTATAACATCTTTTCCTGAACTTACCGTGTTAAAGAGAGTGTCGGGCGCCATTTTGAATTTTCCAATACATCGGTAAACACTGTATGATTTTCGAGCTGAATAAACATGTTACATTGAATAAAAACACGAAAAATATATCCAGTTAGGTAGAAAAGTAACTTATCTTTCCTTTGATAACATTTATTTGTTATATATTTGTTTTTTGACAACTTTTTCGAATCTATGTGTACGGTAATACAAACCCAAAAATTTTTTAATTTATTCTTAAAATAACAGAATTTTTCGGGTTAAACTAATCTCTTGGAACTGTATGATTTTTTAAAAAATATTCTAATTATTTGAACTGTTTAAAATTAGAATTGACAAAAAAAGTCTAATGGTTTGAACCGTTGAATTAAAAAATATACATAATTCTTTGAACTGTTTAATTAAAAAATTTTTTTTAATTATTTGAACAATATTTCAATATTTATTAATTAATGATCACGGAATATAATGAACCCATTATTTTTAGATCTGACTGAAAATATTTTGTGTAGACAATTAACACCTTTACTAAAGTTATAGCTTTAAATGCTTTAAAAAAAAAAAATGCATTAAATTATTTTTTTGTGTGTGAAAATAGAGCATCGTAGCTTGTAACAAAAAATTATCAGGAACATTGCGAAAAAAGCCTCTGAAGTCTATGTCGTTATAACTATTTACTCTTGCATAATTTGACCCGGATCCTCGTGATTTCCCATCAAGCCCGGATCGGGCGAGACCAGCATCGTCGGTGACAGCCGAGCGGCGTAACAGACGCAGGCTAAGGAAAAAAAACAAAACAAAAAACACAAAAAAACTGAAAATTTTCAAATAACAAGAAACCTACCTTTTAAAAAACAAATATGTTTATTTAATTTATTGTAGTATTTTTTATTTTATAATTATCAACAAGAATCTTTTTTTTTTATAATTTATCTGCAAAAAAAGGTTGATTACCGGTATAACTGTTAGGTGTAAGTACGATTTTTTTTTTCATTTTATTATTTGTTTTTGCATAATATTTTTCAACAAGTTTTTTTGGTAAATATCCAGGTACGCTACAACAGAACACCGACCACTAATTTGTTTTTGTAGGTAATTGAGGTCGCTGACAACGAATCTGATAGGCAAACTTGGGGCAAATTTACCGTTTGCATGGTATTAACCCCTGAACCCACGAACTACTTTCCACCATTTTGCAGCCTCCGTTTACGCTACGCGAGGTTATCAGAATTTTTGTAGGAAATTTTGACACCCCTAACACGAAACTGCAAATAAAATATAAAAATCTCGTAATTTCTGTTATAAGTGGATTATTTATTTTCTTTATGGATTATACTTCCAAAATAAACTATTAAAGTTGTTTTAAAAGTAATAGAAATATTTTTTTTTTAATGAATTTTCCGAACTCAATATTTTTCAATTTTTAAACTTTAAAAATCTATCAAAATTTTTCTATTGATTCTATTTTTTACGATATTTTCAGGGTCAATGTGAAATTTTATGTTCTTTCCAATAAACCGAATATATAACTTTTTTTTTTTTTTTTTTTTAATTCACGCCCCCCCCCATTTTCAAGTTTCTATTAAAAAGTAAATAATTAATTTACTCACAAATTGAAGAGAAAAGGTCAATAAATAATATATTCAAATTTAAAACAAAAAAACAAGTAGTGTTTTTTTTAGAATTTTACCTGTAAAGTTTTAAGTTTAAAACCTTTTTTTTAAACCACGTTATTTGTTTTTATTTTTTTTTTTTAATGGAACCTTGGTCCTTGCTCCTTTAATTGAAAAAAAAATTAGGACTTGAATTACATTTTTCGAGGAGTTATAAGCTTGGAAAGACAGGGTGTCGAATAATTCACGCCTCCCATTTTGAAATGTCTATTAAAAAGTAAATAATTAATTTATGTACCAAAGTCTTATATATCATAAATTGAAGAGAAAAGTTCAATAAATAATATATTCAAATTTAAAACAACAAAAAAGAACTGTTTTTTTAGAAATTTACCTGTAAAGTCCGAAGTTTAAAACGTTTTTTTTTTTTTTTTTTTTTTTTAATGAAACCTTGGTCCTTGCTCTTTTGTGCTGCAGCGCACGCGCGTAGGCTACAGCATAAACGACGGCTTGCTTCACCAAGCAAACTGCCTTCTCACATGACGTACAAATCTTCCGTGGAAAATTTGAAATTAGATGAAAAAGAAATAAAGCAAGAAAAGAAAAGCACACCATGGGGTGGGGTGGGGATTTAATTTTTTTTTTTTTTTTTTTTGCCAGAACATAGAATTTTCTAATTTTCAAAAATATATTATAGCACTTTTTGGGTGGAAAGTTTAAAATTAGCTGAAAAAGAAATAAAAACAAGAAAAGGAAAGCACTCCAAGTTGGGGAGAGAGGAGGGGGGTAATTTGTTTTTTTTTCCTGGAAGAGAATTTTCAAATTTTCAAAAAGTAGCGCACCGACATTTACCATTTAGAACACCATTTAACATTTTTCGAAGATTTTACTGTTTACATTAGGAGCGCGAGCGGGGGGGGGGGGGGCGCTCCTAATGTAAACAGTAAAATCTTCGAAAAATGTTAAATGGTGTTCTAAATGGTAAATGTCGGTGCGTTACTTACGGAAAAACGATTAACTAAACTGCAGAAGCAGTGCACCTATTAAGCCACATAAGTTCTATAATTGAATCCCCCTCCCACAAAATAAAGAAAGAAAAACATAAAAATGTTTGGTGCTTAGGTTTTTGTAAACCGCATTAAAAACTACGTGAGACAAAAAAAAAAAAAAAAGCCCCCCCAATTTGTTGTACTTTTCTTTAATTGTAAGCAATTAAAAAATTGCTGTCCGTAATTTTTTGATTGATACGCCATGTGAGAAGGTAGTTTGCTTGGTGAAGCAAGCCGTCGTTTATGCTACAGCGCACGTGCGTAGCGTAAACGGGAGCTGCAAATAGTTGGTGGGTTCAGGGGTTAATACCATGCACACAATAAATTTGCCCCAAGTTTGACTATCAGATTCGTTGTCAGCGACCTCAATTACCTATAAGAAAAAAACAAAACAAATTAGAGTAAAAACCCGGTAAATATCCAGATACGCCGACCAGTGGTCGGCGTATCTGGATATTTACCAGTTTTTTTTTTTTTTTTTTTTTTTTTTTTACTTTATCTGAAAAAAAAAAAAAAAAAAAAAAAAAAAAAAAAAAAGAGGGTTGTTTACCCGTATAATTGTTAGGTGTAAGTACAATTTTTTTTGTTTAATTGTTTTTTTTTTTTTTTAACCGTTGTTATTTGCTGGCGGAAGAACTTTCTGGAGAGGAGGATATTTCCTTAGAAATTTTTTGCTTCGTTCGACTGTTGATCGGCCATCAACAGCAAAGAAAGAGGTGATGGGGCAGAGGAAATGGGAGGAGCTTTCAGAAATACTAGAGGGGGTACCCGGCGTTGCCAGAGTGTTTGGAGGTGTGTGTTGGTGTTTTTTTTGTGTGTAGATTAAAATAACCCTGTTAAAAAAATTAAAAAAAAAAAACGTTGGCCGGTTGTTTGGAGGTGTAAAAGAAAAAAAAAATGATTTTAGCATAAAGGTAGGCTTGAATCCCGAACGTTTGACGCAGAGGTGGAAAGGAAATAGGAAAAAAAAAAAAAAAAAACCTGCGACCTAACCATCTTGACTACGGGAACAGATGAATTGAGGAGTGTGTTAAGTTGACGTTTATAAACTGAAATTAGCAGGTGCGACAACGTCAAGTTGCGGAAGCCAGTTTGTTTTCCCCGCTATGCGGCGATCAAACAAACAAAACACAAAAAAAAACTAACGTAAGGCAAACGAACGATGAAAACAGAAAAACGAACACGTGAAAAATGGCTTAAATAAGCCTGTTTCGATCTTAAAATTTTAAAAATCGGTGAGTACCCGGGTGTTTTTGGGTGTCGCTAAGACTAAGCGAAGTATAAAAAAAAAAAAAAAAGCAGAAAAACGAACTTACATGAAAAATGGCTTAAATAACACTGGTTCAATATTTAAGTTTAAAAAATCGAAAAAAAAAAAAAAAAAAATCTCACACCACGATTCGAACCTAAAACATTTAGATAATGAACCAAGGCCTTAACCAACTGAGCTAACGCGACGTACATGAAATTTGTTTGGTTTTTCAACTATTTAAAGTAAATCAGGTCACGACGTCACGAGAGGACTGTTTTTATTCGGAAACGACTGTTGTACCTTCCAGAATATATTTTTATTATCATTGGAAGGAGGGTTTCAGCGTTTCGATTTAGGACAGTGACCCAAAACCCTCCTTGTCGGTGATATCATAGCCACCAAAGACCCAGAGTGGTTCGAAGATTCTCCCAACGTTACGTTTCCTCCGGTTGAATAAGGATTCGTCTATTTCTACAATGTGCCCTGCCCCTGTGAATCTGCCGGGGATTCCTCAAGGAATACTCCTGACAAATTTCCCTCGGAAAGTTCTTCCAATCCGTGTACGTGTGTTGGGATATAACACCGCATTCTCTCTTAATATTTTTTAGTGTCGCCATTTCAAAGGCCCATAAATAGATGATTTTCACTATAGTTGTCATATCCAAATTGAAACGTGCAAAAACGCTCCTGAGCACAATGACACCCACTGACAGGAAATTGTCTGCATCGACGTTTCCATTTGTTTTTCAATCATGCCTGCACAGATTTATTTCCATGGTTGTCATTTTTTTTTCTTTTCAGTAGTTACTTTCTTCTAATTCGATTGTCGTCTGCTTACAGTTAAAACTAAAGTCGGATTAGCGTTTCAACATTTGAACAACGCTCGGCGGACGCCGATGATTGCTGGTCTCGCCTGATCCGGGCTTTACGGGAAATCACGAGGATTTGGGTCAAATTATGCAAGAGTAACAAAAAATTGATTTTCTTGAACTAATGATATCATTATCATCAAAGTAACCATTATTTATTCAATATTTTCACACAAAAAATTATTGCAAAAAATATTTCATGTTAGGGTAACAAGGTAACATTTTTAGCGTAAATTTTACATGTAATATTTCAATATTTTCCTTGCACGCATGAACGTGTAAACATCAGCGTAAAAAAAAAAAAAAAATTTTCTATAATTTTGCAAAAGAAAAAAAAATTATCAGAAACAAAAGAAAAAGATTTTTTTAGGACCTGCCCCAGCGTAGTATAAACACCCCAACCACCCATGTTAAAAACGGCTTTCGGAATACCCCCCCCCCAATCTCCCCATGTTAAGAACTACTTTCGATGTTGGGGGAGGGGGTATTCCGAAAGCTGTTCTTAACATGGGGAGGATGGGGCGTTGATAATACGCGGGGGCACGTCGTGAAAATTTAACAAAAAAACTTTGTCGGACTTAACGATCCAGCCTCGTTTTGAGTTCGGGGTAAATGTGGGTTACTTCATACTTTGTGATCGGTGTAGGGGCAAAAAAAAAAAAAAATAAATAAATAACCCTTTCAACATTCTATGGAATAACCTCATAGAACTATTAATTTTTTTTTAATTCGGTAAATGTTTACTTTAACTACAACAGAATAATAAAATGTTTTGGTACTTGTACAGTTTAATCAAGACATTAAAAAAATGAAAATATCGAAAAAGGTTATATTGCACGTATCCGTTATGGAACGAAGTTCTCCGAAAAAAAAAAAAAAAAATTCACCTAATTTCATCAAGTAGTTTTTTTGTTTGTTTTTTTTTTTATAGCGAAAAAAAAAAAACAATTTGTTATGATGCCGAGCAAAAGGTTCGATTTTTATGAAGAAAAGCTAGTAATAAAGATGGGGAGGGAGTCTCGGCGTATTACATGGAATCATCTCCCATGGAGTGTTCAACAAATTCCATAATGGCTGACTTCAACCGTGCCTGGTGGCCGTGCTTAATGCTTTCTCATAAGAAAGTTTTTCCGCTGTAAAAAAAAAAAAAAAATACTCGAAATTAAATTATTTTTTTTTTTTTTTTTTTAGATCTTCAGTCCAAAACGGATGCGTACAACTTTTTTTTTTTTTTTTTTTTTTTTTTTTTTTTGATATTTTCATTTTTGAATGTCTTGATGAAACTGTACAAGCAAGTACCTTTTTTTTTTATAATTGATCCCCCCCTTCCCCCTCCCCCCAATGTTTGGTGCTTATGTTTTTGTAAACCGCACGTGAAAACTGTTTTAGATCATTTAAAATGTATTAAAAACTACTTAAGACAACCCCCCCCCCAAGTGCTATTTCTAAAAATTTCGTTTTAGACAACTTTTTCTAATTTTAAATTCTCCGATAATGAAAAAGAAATCGAAAATTCTGTTTAACAAAAACAAAAAAACAAAGTCTTTCCGACATCCCCCCTCCCACTTGGAGTGCTTTTCTTTTGTTTTTATTTCTTTTTTTATATAATTTTAAACTGTCCATGGAAGATTCGTACGCCATGTGAAAAGGCAGTTCGCTACGCGAAGGCACATTTAACAGCCATCGTTTATGCTACCGCACGCATGCGCGTAGCGTAAACGGAAGCTGTAAAATGGCGAAAAATAGTTTCTGGATTCAGAGGTTAATACCATACAAACGGTAAATTTGCGACGGGTTTGAATATCAGATTCGTTGTCAAGGAGGTTTGATTGACAGGTGGCCGCTTAATGAGGTCATCGCGGGAGCGTTATGATGACGGGGCAGTTTTTTGGCGCTTGTTTACTTTCTTTCATTGCGGGACCGTTTTTTCATTTACTGTGGGGCAGTTTGGGCTTCCCCAAGATGATGGGAGGGGGGCAACTCCCCATTGAAAGGGGATTGTCCAAACTTAATAGCAGTTGTTTGATATAAGGAAAAACCGCATTGATCAAAGCTGATTGCTTTTGGACATTCCTGCCGATCGCACTGGGAACGATGCAACAACTTTCGTATTAGTTTCGCTTTTATTATACGAAAAAGGCGAATCTACATGTGCTGATCAAAAAATGTTGAATATTTAGCTTTTGAAAGTCGGGCAAATTAAATACGCACGCGATCCCCGTTCGTAACTCATAGATATTATGATTTTGACGTGATATAAAAAGTTTTAAAAATGAGTGACAGCCTCAAGAAGCCGCCAAAAAAAATCCTTTTGCGGACATACACAAAAAGCGAACATACATACACATTTTCGCTTTTAGATACATAGATTATTCAATTAAAAATATCATAACTGTTGTACAATTAAAAAAAAAAAAAAAGTAAAATAAACTAGTACTCAAATTTTATTTTCTTCCAATCTAGTGTGCCCCTTTGAGGATAGATGTTTCCCACATTAAAAACCGACCTTGTATATCTCTTCGATTTAAATATTTGTCGATTTTACATTTTTCTACTTTTCAAAATAGAATTAACGTTTACAAAAGTAAGATTGTGAAAAAAATTTAAATCACCACATTCTGAGGATTTCTCCTTCACTGACAGAAGACAAAAAAATTATAGTATCAAAACACTAGCATTAATTGTATTTTGAAAAGTAATACAGCACAAATATTATATAATCGACAAATATTCAAAGACATAAAAATAAAATTAAAGATTTTTTAATATTCAAAGCAGACTATTATTAATGTACTGAGCTATGAACAAGTTATTCTTCCTTACCTTGTTTATAAAAAGGTGGAAATTTTTTTCAGTCATTGTTTTCATTTCAGCATTTCACATAGATGAAAACTTGGGTAATATGTAGAAACAAAATGGTCGCTGAGTTCTTAGAATGCATTGAACAAGTTTTTTAAATGATGTTTATGACAATGATTTTATGCAAATTGAAGACAAACAATATTCCAATTTGTCATGAAGCTGGCTGACAATTTCAAAACTATTCAGTAGATGTCCAAGCATCGGTTAATAGTCAATTCTTGGAAATATGAAATCTGTAATTCACCAAGTGCATTGAACTGTTATTCGCAATCAATTGATGGTTGAAGATGGAAATGATCAAAATATAGATTTCATCATTTAATACAAACATTTTTTTGGGGGGGGGGGGTGAAGTAAACTTATGATCAATTATCTATATAATTTATATGTAGAGTAAGGATTTTTCAGTTTTTACAGAACTATCACTTTTCTAGGCAGCTCTGTCTACACATTTCCAAAACTTGCTATAACATAAACTGCATAAGTACTGCAATTTGAAACTTTCAAGTCGATGTGGATTCCTGGCTAGAAAAGTGGCTTTTCATATTGGTTCAATAAAATTTGAAAACAAGTTAGTCGAAAGGCGACTTGTACAAAATTTTAATCACTGCATTTTTAAAAAAAAATTTTAATCACGTACATATTTTTGTTTTTATAGTTACTGAAAAAGTAAATAAAATAGAAAAAAATTACAGTAGAAATAAAATAAAAGCATTTTAAAAAAAATCAGAGTGTTCCTACCAAGCCGACTTTTGCCAAACTAAAATGTTTTAATTTATGTTTGAATAAAACAGGTTCAAATTCTGTAGAAGTACTAAAAGCAATAATTTACAAAAAATAATGCATCAATGTAAATATATTGGTAAAATAAAATGCAAAACAAGGCCATAGCTATTCTTTTCAGGAACCTAGGTTTCATTTTGTGGTTTCCTTTCGGTTGTCTTGTTAGCGGACTTTACCGAGTAGTAGCCATAGAACTGATTCATTCTCATTGTATGAGGGAGAAAAATACAAAAATTCATGCGAGTTTGTCGCAAGTGAATAAATTTAAATGAAACGTGTTTTGTTCCATTGGCAGCAGAGAAATTACCCTGAATGTTGCGCTAATGTTCTTACATACACTTGCCTTCCCACAGATTTTCGCTGACAAAAAAATAGATACTACACTTTAATGTCTGTGACTACTAAATTTGAAAGTAATTTCCATTCAATTTGAGGAAAATCATAAAATATTGCTTGACACCATTTCAAAACCCTTTAAAACTTTTTTTAATGCCACAAAGTACTTTTAATTTATTATTTGTTAACACGGCTGAACATGCCTACTTGTTATTTACACTAGTTTTCACAATTTTTTCCAAATATTTCAAAAATCGTTGTTCTTAGCCGAGTTTGGGGATGATGGGGGAGCAAAATTACTAATTTGGAAAGAGTGAAACTTTTATAGAATAGAGACTTCTTGTGTTCTAATTTTATTTCAACAAATGTAAAATCTAAACAATAAAGTCTAGCACTTTTTATGCCCGCCACCAATTATCAAAGACTTCTCTCATGTGACTCAACCAACCAATGACAATCATTTGAAATTAAAGAAAATCTATTTACTCTGAATATTTGCCAGTTTTAAAACATTTTTCTTTTTTTTTTTTTCTTTTCAAAAAAAAATTATCAGTGTAGTATCTGTTCTGAATACTGTACTTTGTTTTATGTATTAAGTCAGTGAAGGAGAATACTGATTTCACTAAAGTTGTTACGTTGAAGTTGAATTTACGAATTTACCTTAAACTGATTCCTATGACAAATGGAAGCTACTTTATCTTTTTATTTTGAAATTTTTTCCTTTTGCAAAATTTAAGATTAGATCATTTTTTTAATATTTGAATAAATAGGTAATCTGTAAAAGAAATTCAAGATTTTTATTTAATAATAATTTATTGTTGGAGGGAGCAGTTTTCTTTAAGTTTAACAAAAATTTAACATGTACTTTCATTATAGTAAATCAAGTGATAGTGGTGTTCCTTTTTCAATCATGTATATTATTTAGAGTAAAATAAATTGAAGCTAGCTAAGGGAGATGGATAACTTAAATTTACAACCCTTTTCTTGTCTTTTCTACTTGCAGGTTGTAAAAACCCAGACAGTGGTGTTGGAATCTATGCCTGTGACCCTGATGCATACACCACCTTTGCTGAAGTCCTTGATGCTGTCATCATGGACTACCACAAAATTGACAAAGTTGAGCATCCATCTCCCAGCTTTGGCGATGTCAATAACTTGGGTTTTGGTGATCTTGATCCAAGTGGACAATTGATTGTCTCCACCCGTGTCCGTGTCGGCAGGAGTCATGCCAGCTTTGGCTTCCCTCCCGTCCTCACCAAGGAGGTAATGTTCTCCAACTTTTTATTTTAATAAGATGTTAAGAGATCTTAGTTTCATAATTTTTTTTTTTTTAATGAAGAAAAGGCTGATTTCTGTCAAAAAGCCTTGCTTATTTTTTCTGTTACGATTTAGCTGTTTTATTTGTTTGCCTTTTCTTTCTTACTCCACTAGCTCCCCCCCCCTCCTCTTCCCATCCTGGCTATATTTCCTTTTCCCTCTCCTGACAGGTCTCTGAAAATTGAGTGTTAACTTCAAACATCTGACAACCTCTTGCCTCCCACTCGTCCATGATTTTACTTATTTTTTGTGCTTCTCTCTACACATATAGTGGGCCAGAAGCATATTTGCAATTGGCAACTTGTATCTGTTCTAAAAATAACTTCATATCTAGTAGCAAAGTTATTTTTTTAAGTTCTACATCTCCGACATTATATTTCTGATATTTTTATTTACCACCCTCCCAGGTTTCACTTTCTCTCTCAGAAGGGGTTTCAGGTTATTTGCCTGAAACACACCTACCAGAGAATGCACATGAGACTGTTCAGACATTTTTTTGTTGTTGGCCACAGCGTGCTTTGTGTGGCTTCGGTAAATAATATATAGAAGCTGTCTATCTGGTGTTGCCTAGGAGGCAGTGACATTTTATATCAGTTTCCTCTAAACTTATATTATGGTTGACAACTTAAAGTGAATTTTTCTGCTTGCTGATTTTTATTTTTAGATGATTATTTTAAAAGGATTTATATTAGCAGTTGTCTTGAGGCACCCCTACTGAGAAATGCTAACAGAGTTGCCCAACCAACTTTTATTATGGTGCTGACTTTTTAAATCCCACTTTCATAACTTTGTGTCAATCTTCCCACCACTGTGGGAAAAAGATAAAGAAAAAGAATATTCTTTAGGCTTGACTTTTTTTTTCTCTATCTCCCTAATAACCCTGAACTGTTTCTATATTATCACTACATAATGTCCATAAATTACAGAAGAAAAACTAAAACTAAGTCTGCAACTCCAATATTTACATAAAATAATCCCCAGCCTCTTAAATCCTATGGGTCAAATGGGTTTAAAAATTACTTCTAAATAGCTTAGTTCTATGTCAACCATTTTCTGCAAAAATATGATAAAAACAAGCTGTGTGTGTTACATGAAAAGGCGTGTTCCCTTTTTCATGTAATTAAAAATAAAGAGAATTAGTAAATGAAAATAAAATCAGAGAAAACGGGAATCGAACCCTGGAGATAAGTTTTAAAGAACAATAGGTTTTAAATGGAATGCCCAGTAAATTGTTGATTCTGATAAAATAAATATTAAATATAATTTTGGCTGGAATCTGTTCATTGTAGAAAGAATGTTAGATAAAAAATGGGTTAAATGAGTTAGATATGTAGGTTGAATTCCTTTGTGAGAACAACAAAGGAAAATGGGAAATCAGAATGTTTCGAAGCGTGCAGGTCATGTGAGTTGTGGTCACGTTGGCCGGACATGCATGGATTTCTCAATATAGGAAGTGAGAGTTAGTTAAGAGGAAGAAGTCAGAAGGGAGTCAGACGAGAGTCCGACCAGTTCGAATCTTGGCCCGTCTGGAAGCGAGAGGGTTTTAAACAGAGAAAGAAAATGTAAGAAACTTTGAATTCCTGGATGCAAAGCCATTGGCCGGTCAATTGAAGGAATAAATGATCATGTTTTTATAACTGCCGTCTCCTGTGCCCATCATTACATGAAAAAGGTATTGTCAATTTATATATAAGAACTATCCGAAATTCATCATCTAAAAAATGTATGTTTAGAAAGTATATGTCATTCTATTTATGTTATATAAACACTCCCCCCGTTCATACGAACTGTCAAAGCATAAATGCCAACCTATCGGTCTATCTATCTAGATATGAAAACACCTCTCAAAGCGTATTTATATGTAAGCACTCTCTTTGTATATACGCGTTAATGTCCACATCTCTTCTCTAACAATATGTTAATATCTCCATCTCTTCTTACAACATAAACATCTCTTACTCAACACTAATCTCTCATAAGACTCTCACAAAGAACAATACAAGAACTTTCATCATTGTAATAATAAGACAGTATGTATGTGACAGTATGTGCATGTAAGATGATGCCACAAAAAATAGTAAAGAAATGATGAATGTGAGAAGTGTGAAGGGCCAACATTGCCTTCACATTTTTGCCAAGTTTCAGATAAATCTAATGGATGGGGCAAAAGTTATGGGGTAAAAAGTGTCATTTTTTACAATTTGGGGGCAATTGTGACCCTTTTAAGCTCCTGGGAATGGCAAATCCCAGTGAAAATGGACAAACGGTGCAGTTTCGCGCCTTAAGACATGTATTCGTGATGCCTCCGTTCAGTCTCAAAAGACAAAGGATACCCCCTGTAGGGGCAGTTGGGCGTGTAATTGTGAGGCAAGGATTGCGCAATCTCCAACCACACCTCTTCTGAATCGGCACTGTTTGAGTCCAGTGGCAAGGAAAAATCCAGGATGACTGGAAACAATGCCGAGATAAGCGGAGAGCACATACGGCACCTGGAAATCCCAAATGGTCACCTATTTAGTACTGACCAGGTTCAACATTGCTTAACTTTGGTGATCCAGCGAGAACCGGTGTGTCTCCACCTGTGTCCGTTTCGGCAAGAGTCATGCCAGCTTTGCCATGTATATTTGAATTCAGAACCATGGAAAATCATTATATAACATACATATAAAATTTTTGAGTAATATGAAAAAAGAGCTCCAGAAAGGCATGTTTTTTTAGCCCTAAAAGTCCTAGAGGGATGCAAACCAGAATTTTGCCAGAGTCACCCATAAGAACAATGGCCATCACATTTTGGTCAAGTTTCAGGGAAATCTAATGGATGGATCAAACGCTATGGGGCAAAAAAAATGTGTCATTTCTGACCATTTTGGACCTCTTTTGAGCCCCTGAGGATGCCGAATCCCAGTGTAAATAGATAACCATGCAGTTTCAGGCCTTAACACGTGTATATTCGAGTTGACCACGAGTCAGACATAAAGTTTTTGTTGAGAAATATATAATAAAAAAAATTAAAAAAAAGAGCGACAAAAAGGGGCACTTTTAGCACTAGCAGAATTTTGCCAGGGTCACCCATACTGGATTTATATTAAGAACAATGGGATCCACATTTTGGCCAAGTTTCACAAAAATCTAATGGATGGATCAAAAGTTATGGGGCAAAACATGTCATTTTTGGCCTTTTTTTTTTTTTTTTATCTCTTGGGGACGCAACAGGAATTTTTGCAAAAAGATTTTTTTTACTGTGCACATCTATTTAATAAAATACAATTTGTACCAAAATTTCAGAAAAAAACTAATGGACGGTTTATCTGGCAATTGTCCGGACTAACGGATGCATGGACGGATGCCACTGAAAAATCAGGGGACAAAAAAAAATTTTTGACATAAGAGGTATTGAGATTTGGGAAAATCTTTTTAATCAGTTTTCAGTCAGAAATTTGGCTGTCAAGGAGTCAAAGTTCAACGATTTGACCTTTGAAACTCTACCAAACTCCTCCGCCAATTTTGGGTCTAAACACTTGAAATTTTAGATGTAGGTTACTTATGGATCAAACTTTTTAATTTGGTTTAAGCCTAAAACAAATGTTATGGGGGTCAAAATTTTTTAAAATTTGACCTCTGCAGTCTCTACCAAATTACTCAGCCAATTTTTGGTCTAAACTTTTGAAATTTTACATAAAGTGTATTCAGACATAGGGCAAGCTTTTTTAATCGGTTTTTGAACGAAAATTTGGCTGCCAAGGAGTTAAAGTTCTAAAGATTTTACTTTTGTAGTCTCTAGCAAACTATTCAACCAATTTTGGGTCTAAACATTTGAAATTTTACATTAAGGGTATTCAAACAAGCTTTTTAATCAGTTTTTGGGCGAAAATTTGGCTGCCAAGAGGTCAAAGTTGAAAGAGTTGACCTTTGCAGATTCTACCAAACTCCTCCGCCAATTTTGGGTCTAAACACTTGAAATTTTAGATGTAGGTTACCTGAACATGAGTCAAACATATATATATATATATATATATATATATATATATATACACACACACACACACTCACACAGATTTTGTTGATTTCTTTTTTTTTTTTCAACGATATTGGAGATCGGGTGTTTTTTTTGGGGGGTGGGGGTTTAATACAAAGTTATGAACAGTACCTAGGGCTCGAGCAAAGCTGGGCTGAACTGCTAGTAAGCAATAAAATTGAGAAATACTGAAATTTTGATTTGAATTTATTAAATTCAAACACTTTTTCTAACTAACATAAAAATCACTGACTTCTGGAGAAACTGAAATGCATTGTTCTTGTACCTTGTCATTTTTAATTTTAATAAAAAAAAAATGTAGAAATAGTATATAATAGATCTATAAGAAAAAATATTGAGGTCTTCAATTGAGGACAAAATCCTTTAAATTGTTGATCTCATCCTCTTCTAACTGACCTATTATAGTTGACATTTTGTAGTTTGAAGCAATTTTGTAACTTGGTTGATGCTATCTAGCTCATTGTTGAAAAATGGTTTCATTTTTAGAATCTTTCTGGGCGGATTAATTACTTCAAAGAAATTTAATTGGAGTACATTTTTTGTTAAGAAATTTTGTATAATATTTAGTGTATCAAAACAAACACTTTTTTTTTTTTTTTTTTTTTTAAGCTGGCATTACTCTTTACAAAAGTGGATAAGGTTAGAACGGAATTATTAGGTGACCTGTGACACATTAGGTCACAAATACTATTTTTTCCACTTAGATTTAATTTAGAAATGTATAAACTGCAATATGTTTTTTAAACAATTAATCTCTTTACTTCTATATTATCCGTACAAGCAAAGATTCCGATTATTTTACATACTAGTTTTCTTTGTTTCTGAAGTTTAGAGATGAGGATTGATTATTCGGACTACTGTTATTTTCACATTGTGGTTAATGCAGCCTTTAACTTTTTAAAGTGTATCTTGCCGAATGTGGGATTTTTCAACAGAAAGATTCCTAAGTTCAACAAAATACACCTGAAGATATTTGGAGGTTACATCAACCGAAACGTGAAAATAGCACTCAAGATGAGAACAGTTGTTTGAAGAATCCAAATGATATGAAGACCTGTTTTCTTTCTCTTGATGCTCAGAGATAGAAATATGAGAGAGTAGTTGAACTGATATTGTGATTGGTTGATTTTGTTGTACAGCATATCAACCCTTTTCGGGCTATTTAATGCTGGAACTAGTTAGTTTTGTAAAAAAAAATTTACGCCTCAAATTCTTTATATCTTCAAATATTTATTCATGGTGGTTGGTTTGGTTGTTTTGCAGAGGAAAATTTTTATTTTTGACTTCAAAAAATGATTGAGTTTTAGGTAGGGAAAACAATTTTTAGGTTAGGAAATCTTCAGACAGCTTAACTTAGTTGGTGGCAGTAGTATCAATATAGATAACTAATAGATGACCGATTTGTTCATTTAATTAGAAATGATGGTTAATTAGAATAATTAAACTTTTATTTTTTTACAAACATAACTCAATCCCAGGATTAAATTATATTTAACATGTTATTGAAGTATACACAAAAAGCACCTTACGGAAACAATTGTTGATTAATTTACATTTAATATAATAAATTATTTTTAGTTGACATAATTATTTATCTTGAAAAAATAAAAATGTGTTTCTTCTCTTGTAGGATCGTGTCCAGATGGAGAAGGTTTCAGTTGAAGCTCTGAAATCCTTGGAAGGTGAATTGTCTGGTAAATACCATCCTCTCGCAGGAATGGACTCCGCTACTCAAATGCAGCTGACTGCTGACCATTTTCTCTTCAACGACTCTGATAGGTAAGTTCTCAAATGAAATTACATCATCATCAGTAACAATTTCTCAGTTAATTCAGTCATAAGTCATCAATGCTTTGACACATTTAGTAGTATAGTAGGTAATTGGATAGAAGGCAAAAATATGATTGATTAATCTGATATCAGAGGTAAAAAAATTGTCTTGTATATTTATGATGATAAACTATCCCCTCTTCAATGAGAAGGTAATGCCTGGGAGGATGGTATCATTACAACAGAACAGGTACCAAAGGAGGAGGTAATGCCTGGGAGAGTGTTCTTATAACAAAATAACAGACACTAACATCTTGCCAAAGAAAAGGAGAATTGAGCATTAAAAATAGTACAATTATTAGAATTGTATAGATTCAACTACAAACAAACAAATACAAATTTCTATTAACAGTAGAATTACAATCATAATATATACCCATATATGGTTAGGTATATGTACATATTTCTATGTACGGGATAATATCCTAAACTAATGAACAAATCTGTTTTTTGGAATATATATTCTAGGTAACACAATAAGTAATATTAATTTGATGTTATTAAGATACAAAATACTTTAACTTTAGCCATTTTTAAGATGAATTCTCCCAAAATTAAATTGTCATCCTGTCGATTAAAGCAGTAGAATTTTGTATATATATATTTCATTGGAGTGACATTCAATTTATTGAATTAAATATCTAGTTAATAGTATCTTTATGGTAAGAAAACAGGAAATATTTGTTGTAAAAAGAATTGTTACAATTTTAAATAAAAGATTTTCATTTAATTTAAAGAATATTTAGTTGACAGATTTTTTTCTTATTTTAGAAAGCACCATGGAAATTCCAAAGTTATTACCTTCTAAGTTACCCATTGAAATTTAAATAGTTTTAATCAGGAAAAGGTTTGTAAAACCAGTTAAACGTCAAACAAAATTCAAAATTAGCACGTTTCTGCTCTTTTACACAATATTTTTCAAATAAACATTAACAATTATTTTTCTACTTAGACACTAGCATTTCATACTTCTGCAATCATTAGTGTGGGAAGTGATAATTACTGCTGGTCAAGAGTTTCAAACTCAGTCACAAAGACATTCTAGACTTTGTAGGCTAGCTCAAGGCCACCAGCGATTAACACAAAAATTGAAGGAAATTAAATATCTAAAAATGTCATGTCAATGGACATTCATAGTAAATAGTCATGGTTCAACAACCAAAAGTCTGAATTTTCCATTCACGCTAAAGTTGACAGCTTTTTTCTTAATTGCATTTATTTTCTTAAAGGAGCTTCTATGACTGCAATATTTTAAACTAAATATTTTTATACTATGTACAAACACTACTGTTTCATGCTTCCATATCAGTGTAGAAAGTGATAATTATTGCTGATCAAAAGATTCAGACCTAATCACAGTGTGTGTGTGTGTGTGTGTGTATATATATATATATATATATATATATGTAAAATGATTCGAAGATAAAATATTAAATTTTAGACTGAATGAAAATGTTAGTATATGGAATAGTAACTAAGCATGGCAATAGATTAATAATTAATATGGGTACAAACATAATCAAATTGAACTACTAAGTCCATTAAAAGAAAATGGTTATATAACCACAACCAGTAATACTATTTAACCTGGTAGTTGAAAAGACTCAAATATATATTTGATATAAATTAAATTTATGCCAAATGAAAATTGTTAAACAAATTGACTGAAATATTCTGGTTTAATTTTAGTATATGTGTGAACTATTGATGGAATAATGGGTAAATATGAAAACAGATCAGTAAAAAATAACACAAACACATTAGTAAAGCTGAGCTAAGATATTTTAGTCGATTAGTTATGGCACAAACTCTCATTTAAGAATTTAAGTATTAGATTCCATTGATTTAATGCATTCGACAGTAATTAAAAAAACATTTCCTGCATTTCAAATTTTAAAATCTCTTCAGCTAAAGCCTTAGATTTTAGGCATTTTTTAGAATCAAAATCATGTGATGGATTTTGATCAAAATTGAAATAAGGATTTGTTAGTAGATTAAGTATTGTTTTGATTTTTAATCTTAGTAACAGGACACAAAAGTGGTACAAAACCGCTCTGTTCTTGCCTATCCTAGAACAGGATGCTACAACATAAAATAAGCTAAAAATTGTGCACAAGAACTAGTTTTTTGTTTTTATAGCTATTTAAAAAAAATATTGTTACAATTAAAGCAACAACTAAGATTAATAATCCCAATCATTTATTGGCAAACATTTAAATGCATTTGATTACATTGAGTGAAGCTTTGTACTTCATTAAGATTTATAAAAAAAAAACAAAAAAAAACAAAAAAAAAACAGACATAATACCATGTAATTTGCACACATTTCTATATCTAACATCTACAAATGTCATACTAAGTCCCTTAATCTTTCTTCCCTCCATACACCACCTTGCACTATATGAACAAACAGTTGGAAAAGAAAATGTGACCAGTCACATCATCTAGTATTAAGTAGTCAGAATCTGACATACACATCTAACATACATGTACTCAAAGTAGAAGCTGCACATGTGCACCTCCTTTCAGTCAAGCATTCTAATAGACTATGATTTAAAAAAAAAAACTCACAAGAAATACTCAAACCTTGCTGTTTGAAAATCTGCCCTTATCACAAATAGATCACCTGGAATTTTTGTTGGCATGCATTAAAATAAAAATAAGAAAAACCTGTTTCTGAATTAATACCAAAAAATGGAAACCATGTTCTTTTCATTACATAAGAACATAGCACTTTGAATTCTAACCACTATGGTTTATCAGAAAAAAAAAAAAAAAAACATTTTTTGCACCATTCACCAATCAAGATAACAGTTGTCTGAACAATCCAAATTATACAAAAACTTGTCTCTTTCAGGTTTTTGAAGGCTGCTAGTGGCTACGACGATTGGCCCACTGGCAGAGGAATTTACTTCAATAACGACAAGACCTTCTTGTGCTGGGTGAATGAGGAAGATCATCTTAGATTGATCTCCATGCAAAAGGGAGGCAACCTTGCTGAAGTTTACAAGAGGTTGGTCAAAGTAAGTGAGCTTTTATTTTTCTGTTTATTTTTTTTATTCATTTTTTTTTTTTTTTTTTAAGATTTTCAGTTAAATACAATTATATTGTTTAGTCATTAGATAAATTGGATGAAATTGTTATATAGCTATAATTTTATTAAGCTAATGTTTTACTTTCTATAAAATTATTGGGTCTAAAGAGTTTTAAAACTTTTTCCATTCGACAATTTAAATACCTTCAAAAAGGTATATCTGATCTGATTTTTTTATTTACATAACAGTCAATGAATATAAGCGGCATTCAGAAGAGATGTGAACACACTGATTGCAGTTTCATTAATAGATTTATTCATTTCTGTTATATCTTTTCATTTTGGTGATATTTGAATTTTTTTTTTTTTTTTTTAATTTTTTTTTTTATTATTGGTAGGGTCCTACATAGTGTAACTACTTTTCTATTAAAAGTTTGAACGTTACCAAAATTATCCATGTAATCAAATACTTCAGAAGTGATTCTTGGATTCTTGTTAGTTTCTATTTTGTGAAAAAGATTGGTTATAAGTGAATTATCGAAAGACAATGTAGAATCAAATATTTAGTTGCTTGGAACAAAATCTACACAAAAAAAATCAAATTAGTAAATAGCACAGATCCACTCTATTTTGGTTAATGTATAATAACAATTTAACAAATTTGGTATAAATTTTATGTAGACGACATTAAAAGTAGCCATTTCCAAAATATGTATATTTAAAAAAAAAATTACATCCAAAGGATTCATGTTAGTTTAGATATTAATGGCCTCTGTTCCCCCCCCCCCTTAATTTCTTTTCAACCATTTTTCTGAAGTTTTTGAAGTAAATAAATGATGCAAAAAAGACGGTTCTTTACTTTAGTTGACAAAATTGCTTTCTTTCACTTCAACATTTTCATGTAACTTTTTTTCATTTTACCAATTATGGTTAGCAATCTTACCGGCTACTCTCTTTGGCCTTTTGGCCAAAATCAAAGTGTAGTATCTGTTCTTCAGATGCGGCATTTCCATTTCTTGTTCTCTTTCAGTGGAGGAGAAATCCTTCACGACTGAGACAATTTTTTTTGTACCTTTTCTCCACGTTAAAAAACGACCCTGGTATTTAACTGTCCCGTGGGGAGACATTGTAAATAGGTACTATCTATCTTTTGACAATTATCTTCCATTTTTGTCGTACATGCATAATGTATAGATGAAATATGCTGCAAAGTGCTTACGAGAAGGAAAGAGGATTCATATATGAGTGGGATTTTATTTTTTTAATAAGATAAAATTAAAATCTATTTTTGTTAACTGAAATGACTTTTCCACCTTACTCCGAAGTTATGATTGGGTACTAATAAATTCGGATATGTAGATTTCTTTTCAAGAGAGGGAGAAAAAAAATATTAATAATGTTTTTTGTTTTTTGTTTTTAAGGCTATTGAGCAGATGGAGAAGAAGTTGACCTTTGCTAAGAAGGACAACATGGGTTATCTTACTTTCTGCCCTAGCAACTTGGGTACTACCATGAGAGCTAGTGTGCATATCAGGATCCCCAAAGTTTCACAGATGCCTGACTTTAAGGAAATCTGCGACAAGTTCAATCTCCAAGCCAGAGGTGAGTAAATTAAATATTACCCCCCCCCTCTCTTTTGTAGCATTGGCTTCATTTATCTGTATTGTCAAACTTTTTCTTGCTACAAAAAAATTACTAATGATTCCTCCATTGTTTACAGGTATCCATGGTGAACACACAGAAAGTGTTGGTGGTGTCTATGATATCTCCAACAAACGTAGGATGGGTCTTACAGAGTTTGAGGCTGTGACAGAAATGATGAGAGGAGTCAACGAGATCATCCGTTTGGAAAAGAGCTAAACCTGAACTAAGAACTATATATGATTTAACCAAAGAACTCCATGATGATTTAAGAACAAACATCTGGGATAAACATGTATAATTTTTAAGTTCACCTAATAGAAATCTTACAATTTCCCCAGATTGGCTTTAGATTCTGTTAAATGCTTCTACCAAAAAGAGATGAAAATAAAAAGTTGAAAACCCTGATTTGACTTGGTTTCTTTTTTTTGTTGTTTGTTTAAATCAATTTCTATTTCATTTATTTGTTCCACTATTTTTTTAAAAATTGATAAACTGATTGATCTTAAATTCTTTCTGCTTTATTTCTATAACAAGATTTGTGCCCTGGACAATGCCGGTGGCCTGTGACGATATTGTTAGATTGAAAAAAAAAAAAAAAAAAAGAAAAGAAATCTGCAAATGTGTTAGACATAATGCAAAATGTAATTCTTCCCAACAATGGAGATATATTGAATAACACTTGTGACCTGTGATCCTGCTAAAATTGTTTATACATAGGGTCACCGAAGTCAATAAACACCATGATGGATGACTGTCAAAAAGTAGAGTCTGAGAACACTGGCATATCTCTGAATTGGAAAAGAGAGGTTGTAATTTCTGTATGCAAAGGGGAAGAACAAGTCGCAGAAAGTATCAGCAAAAGCAAAGAAAAAATTTGCTTGCTTGAGTAATCCGTGTCGTGCCGAGATAGCCCCTGGATTTGGGGTTGCTGTCGCTATCTAAAATTGTCTAGAACTTGAATACTTAAAAACCAAAAAGCCAATTTAAAAAACACTTTAGAAAGTATAATTATGCATTTTTTTCCCCCCTCACCTCAATATTTTAACATTTATTCAAAGAATTATTTTTATACAAAAAAGGAATAATCGCTTAAAAAGAATGACTTCTGCTTTTCATTGATACAACTGATGAGTAATGCCGGAAGAGTACTTTCATGATCTACACAACGTGGACAGAGTGATATTCTGAGAAAACAAGACTCTTCAATATCTGCAGTCTTCATCAGTGTGACAACATTTATGTGAGCACTTAGATTCTTGGTATGTCACCACAAAAAGTAGAAAAGATGTTATGCACTAGCAAGGGAGGGGGGCACATCTTTGCTGGTTGTAAAATACGCTTAAATATATTTTAATTCATACAGATTTTGTATTTATTATTACAGAGATAATTCTGTATTGAATCTTTTATTGTACTTAATATCTACTGATTTCAAAAGTTAAAAAAAAATGATTTGGATGCCTTCAGCTAGAATTGAAATCCAAACATTTAGTGCTCTAGCCATATTCCCTACTGTTTGGGTTAACCCAACAGATAAGAAAGACTTAAAATTAAAGCTGCGATTGAATTTGTGCACGTGCAAAACTAATAGAAATAAATGAACATTTTGCATCTCAACTTGTCGGCATATTTCTGTACATGTTATTCATCCATCTAAAGATTTCATTTGTTATAAACCATCCTTTGTGTATGATTACTATTTCCTGTTAATTTCAATGTTATGTGACCAGTAGTTTAAGAGTTTATCAGTTAAATATTTACACACATGTTTTATTTATATAGATAATATAAAAGTAGAAACTGATCTAATTTACATGTATTTACAAACTTACTGTGAATTAGCTGAAGAGCGTCATCTGTCTCTAAATTCTCCCAAACATTAAAAGCTTTTGAAGTGCTTTCAATCAGTATACAGCAAGAGTTAATTGCAAATTTCAGCTAAATCAGACTAGACAATGATTTTTTTTTTTTTTTTTTATCTCAATCTCAGAACTAACGAATAGTTATTAAAATATGTGAAACGGATGTTAATTCACTGCTTTAATATAATAGATATCTGTGTGGATTAAGAATTTATTCAGACCACATTAGTTTTGATCTGACTAAATTAGCAAAGATTCTTAATATAAACAAGTGATTTTTGACAATCTTACTTTTTTTTTTATATATATATATGAAAGCCTGGTCTTTGTAATTCCAAATCTGGCAAATACCATGATTTTTCTGCTCTTTACACAAATGAATAAAAAATCAAACTACGCAAATCAGATTGCAAGCAATGCTTCCATCTATACAGCTCAACTATAAGCTAGAAACGATTAATGGCCTATGAAAATACATCATTTTTCAGACGTTTAATCTGATAGTGATGAGGGAAAATTAAAAATCATCCTTACATGCATAAAATATTGGGATTCGAACCTTCACAAATCGGGTAGTACTGGCATGACTTTCCAACCATGTAGACATCAAAATGGTTGACGTACTTGCAAAAGAAGCAACAAAAATGACAAGCCTCTCAATATACGGACTAGAAAACAAGTCTTACAATACATGAAAAAATAAAAATGGCAAACTATTAGATATGTTCGTAAACAACAAATATGAGTGTTAACCAATGATTGGAAGAGAAGACTTCTTTGCAACTTCAATTAAGCAGTCAAAATCATACATATTAAATCATAACACATCAAGTACAAATTTTATTTTCTACTGGCGACTACATTCTCATTGATAGTAAAACTGAAAATAATTATTGTAAAATTAAAACTAAATATTATTTGTGTCTATTCCACGTCCATTTTTGGTGAGCTGTCCATGTAAATGATCAATTACCATCATTACTGATCATCATAGTGTTTACTCAATAACACTTCTTGAGTGGTCTGACTTCTAAGTAAAATAAAAAATAAAAAAAAATTGTTATAATAGCAAAATTCGCTAATTGAAATATTGAATTTCAAGTAAAACCAATAATATTTACTTAATTGTCATGTCGAATTTAGTAACATATCCAAAAATTACAAAAAAACGATAAGATAGAAAATTAATTATGAAGATAGTTTTCAAAATAACTTTCAAGTTTATACATAATTAAACAGCATCGTCAGGGGAAGTAACTCAGTTCTTATAGTTACAATTAATGGCAGATCATCTATTTGTCAAAGTAGAATTTTCATGTAATAATGATTCAGTAATATGTAACTAATTGTGGCATGACAATTTAGTAAATACCATTGGAGTTTTTAATGAAAATTCATTTTTTAGATTGTCAAATTTCGCTACTATAACGAAAATATGAGAATGATACCATGGATGCGAATCTTAAAGACCGACTTAATTTTGATGACTTCAGAAGATTAAAACTGGACTGTATATGGAAATGTGTCCAGAATAAGAGATTTTGTTAGTATAGTCACATTAAAAGGATGGACAGGAGTTCTTTGTTTAGTAATTACAGAACAGTTGAAGTAGGAGGAAGTGAGAAGGTTGAACATAAGAGAAAGAGGGATAAATGAAGACCTAGCCAGAGACCAGTCATGTTGGAAATCAATTTCTAAAATCAGTTCAACATGCTAGCATGTAAAATGGGCATTAAATCGAATATGTTGAGGAGTTTTATTTAAATAGATATTGTATTGCGTCCTATAAATTACCTTTATATGCACTAAACCAGAGGTCTCCAAACTACAGCCTGGGAACCAGAACCGGCCTGCCAAAGTCTTTAATCTGGCCCACAGAGCTCTTATGGAAAACGTAAAAATGTTCAGGAAAAATTTAAAAAGTGAAAATGTGTGAAAATAGTGTAGTGATTTTGATTTTTATTCATGAAATGATTTAAAAAAATGAGGTATGGGAGAACCAATTTCACTAAAAAGCAAAACTAACGGGCACAACAGTATAAAATATGCCTGGGTTATGTTTTTTTTCTCTTTTTTTTTTTTTTAGGCCCGTGTAGCTCTAAAAAGTCAGCAATATGCCCCCCTCCTTCAAAAACTTTGGGGACCCCCTACACTAAACAATGTTTAAAGAACACTATATTAACCTTTTATTAAATGCTATCATAGCTACCCGGTGTTGCCTAGGCCAAAATTTAATATATTTCTATTTTCCAATTTTTTTTTTTTTTATACATACTGTTTTTTTTGCCCCAAGCAAGGCATAGAGCCACTTAGTCATGAGGGGGCTACTATTTGGGACTAGATTTGCAAGAATATTATTTAGGGAGTTGGGCAGCGAGGTCTGTGTACATTACACTTGAATTTCTGCATGTCAGTACAGTCAGGGAAGCAGAAGCACACAGAAAAAGCTATTTGAGTAGAAGGCTTTACAGCATCTAAGGATCTCTAGATTGTAGGGGTGGAATTTTGCTGCTTGTCAGGTTTGTTGAGGTATTGTCATTGAAGGGGTACTCGTGCTTTGAGTTCATCAGAGCACTTGCCCGTTGAAGTACTTGTAAAACAGGCAAAAGGATGCCACGTTTCGGTGATGGGACAGAGGTTGGAGTTTAGTTGATAACGCTGGACTTATCAGGTTGACTTTTTTTTTTTTTTTTAACCCTGTCTAGAAGCGATAGATTAGTGGCAACAATACTCCATGCATGGGCAAACAGTGGTCTTGTAGAGATATAGGATACCCTCGGGTGTGAGTAACCTTTTAGCACCAATTCCCCTGGTCTCTCCTCCTCCTTTGCCTTGACTATATCTCTTTCTGGATTAGACAACTTGTTTTATAGATTCCTTAGAGAAGGAGTCGGCATAAGTAAATTAAGTCCTTGATTTAGAAAAAAAAAAAAAAGTTACTTTCCATTAATTAGTACATAATCTGTGGAAAACTGACCAATCCCCATCTCATGACAAAATCTGCAACAATTTAGGGTCAAAGAATAAATATTTTTCTAAATTTTAGATATTATTCATCGAAGGCAACGCTGATCAAAAATATACCAACTTTGTGGTTCTTTGGTTTTATTTTTAGCTGGACATACATACATACATACTACTGCCTTTATATCATAAATAAATATGTAAACTTGTTCTTTCAATGCTTGGTTATGTCTGGCCTTGATATTTACAAAAAATTTTATATTCTTTACACTTC
Organism: Euprymna scolopes; assembly: GCF_053919585.1. Classification (NCBI taxonomy): domain Eukaryota; kingdom Metazoa; phylum Mollusca; class Cephalopoda; order Sepiida; family Sepiolidae; genus Euprymna; species Euprymna scolopes. The sequence goes on along the minus strand of NC_136500.1, from coordinate 74,510,814 downwards.
AAATAATCTAAATAAGGAAACTGAATATCACTGATTTTTATATTATTTGGAATCTTTGAACTATTGTTCTCATTTGGAGTGTCATTTTCACAAGATGAGAACAGTAGTCTGAAGGTTCCAAATCTGAATAACGAAGCCTCATCTAAAAAATTCAGAAATTTAATATCACTGATTTTGTTTTTACTAATTTATATTTTAATATAGTAAACAGAATTTACTTTTATTTCTATTAATTAAACCCATTGAAATTAAACAATCAGAAACTAAAAGATCAATATTTTAATTCTAGTCATAATTTTAAAAAAGTGGGGTGGGGGCAGGTGAAAAATCTAGACAAGAAGACATAAGGAGAGAAAAGAGCGCAACTTGTGACATGCTTATTAGATTTATAGAGGAGGTTTACAAAGGTTAAAAGCAACATATCTGATCTTAAATGGAATACGTACATCAAATCTGTTGCCAAGGCCGCTGAAAAAATGGTCGGATCCTTCTATCGATCTAGTAGATATCTCACTGCTGATGCAATTCTTTATCTATATAAGAGCCAGATACGTCCAAGGATGGAATACTGTTGCCACATCTGGGCAGGAGCTGCTAGAAAGGACTTGTCCTGCCTTGATAGAGTTCAAAATAGGCTTTGTAGCCTTGTAGGAAATGTCCATTTCTCTTCCCTGGAACCTCTATCTCACAGAAGAGATGTTGCAAGTTTGTCTCTGCTTTATCGTTATTTTCATGGAAAGTGTTTGACTGAACTTCAATCTATGGTTCCCCCCCTCGCCAAACTTTCACAAGAAACACTTGTCTAGCTGAAAACACTATCAATAATTCCCCCCATTCTTTATCTGTGCCTAAACCTAAACATAGATTCCATGAACAAAGCTTCTTTCTTAGAACTGCACGCCTGTGGAATTGTCTTCTGTTTTCCTGCTTTCCAGCTGACTACAATATGGTTGTCTTCAAGTCCAAAGTAAACAAGTTTCTGATGAGCCGTTCCACTTAAGTTAACAAATTTACCAAACTTCCATTACTATCGATTACTATATTGTCCTTTTGACTACTGTACATTCTTTAACCCTTTCCTTGAGTGACCTCTCGGCCTTGATAAGTGGTGACGCCTATGCAAAAAAAAATATAATGGAGGTCCTAAGTAATTCGCAAATGTATTTTTCAGTCACCCACACTGAGGATTGAACCTTCAACCAAGGACCTGTGCCGCAGTGGTTGAAGTAGTGGGAAAAATCAATTGTAAAAGTGATATTCTCCTGAAGGTTGACGGTTCAATCCTCAGTGTGGGCGACCAAAAAATACATTTACGAATACTTAGGACCTCTATCCAGTCATGGTCGACAAGAGCATGCTACCCTCGTGAAGTAAATAAAGGGTTCTGCTCGAAATTCTGTCCAAATTCCCTAGTTCGACAAGATACACCTGAAGAAGGTCGAAGGTTATATCGACCGAAACGTTGTGAAAATCACACTCAAGATGAGAACAGTAGTCCGATGAATAATACAAATGGTAGTCCATCTATATTGGTTGCTTTTTTATCTTTAATATAAAAATCAGATTGCTCAAACAGTATGCCTTAATTTGTCTTAGATAAATATTAAAACCGTAATCAGACCCAAATCTTTCAATTCCTTTCTGACATTTTCTACCATCCTCCTGATGGAGAAATATGAAATCTCCTTAGTTGTCCTTCCGGCACGGATTCCAAGGAAAGCTGTGCATCTTGCACAAATTTGGAGCTTCTAAATTGTCCGTAAATAATTTTTCTGCAGAAAAAATACAAACATTATGAGAATTGGTAAAAAGGTTTTAGAAGAAACTTTAATAAAATTTTGAATAGACTATTTTGAAGCCACCTTAAGATGCAAATATTATTTTAAAAATTCAATTTTTTAATTTAAACTTTAAATATTTATTAATTTTGGATAGTAAAATATCCATCATCAAAGTTTTTTTTTTTCTTTTTTGTAAATAAAATGTCTGTGTCCTTGTGTTGTTGTATCAAGGCTGTGAGCTGTTGTTGTCACACATGGTATTGTCGAAAAAAAAAACCCTCTTTACTTTGAGCTATTTGGGGGTGTATGGTTGCTCTAATGTTATGAGAATTGGTAAAAAGCTGTTAGAAGCATCTTTAATAAAATTAAAAATTTTGAATAAACAAATGTTTTCATGAAGACAAAGTTAACGAAATTGATAAAAAAAAAAAAAAAGAAAAATATGCATAAAACTAGCAGTTAAAAATCATAATCAAATATTAACTTACTTAGAAAGTCTCGAGTCCCGAGACATGAGCCAATCAAAATATACCATCATTTTCAATCTGAAACCATATTCACATCATCCTTCCAGTTTCTTCCTATTGCAATCATCTCTCTCAATTGTCTGCTTCCAGTTCATTTTTTGTCTCCTTTTTTAATCCAGGGTTCATTGGAGTACTTGGTTGGTAATTTTCTCTGAGGACAATACCTTATTGGTTAACGAAATATCAAATATCTTGTATGTGTCAGCATAGGAGAGCTATCTGAAGTGGACATTACTCTTCCCAGAAAGACTTTATTCTTAGTATTTTTCTAAGGATCTCAAGAGCCCGGTACAAGGAGAAGGGGGGGGTATATCTTTGCATTATTGTTACATATACGGCATAACATTGACACACTGATTTGCATCACATCACCAAAGTTAAGTCATGTCGAGTCTGGATAGTCCTAGAGATGAGACAATTTAGGATTATGAGGTGCTGCATGTAGATGGATATCAACACCTCCCTGCAAGAACCCAAAAAAACAATATTGTCATCTCTCCTGATAGGGATATAGAAGCAACTGGGAACTGCTTGTGAATTCGATATTCCCATGAAACTTCCGCCTTTGGAAGGTAAATGCTGTATCAGTACTAGGTACTGAGCTCTATTTACATTATGATAATTTGGTTCAATTAATATTTTATTGATGAAATGATATCCTAATAGTTAAATTCAATTTTCAAAATCCTATTAAAACAAGCTGAGCATACGGGGTCCCCGTTCACAAGTGAATAAATCCGTTTTGGCAAAAATTTACTTTCATCCTGACTAACGTTTGTGCAAAATTTCAAACAATTTTGGGGCAATTTTACCCCTATAATGTGCCTCGGGGGAGGGGGGGGGGTAATCAGAGTTATCCCAGAAAATCCATTCTGACAAAAATTTACTTTCGCCATGACTAATGTTTGTGCAAAATTTAAAAAAAAAAAAATCCTAGGCATGGTTGAGATTACTAGGTCCAATCCCTCCTTTGGGGACCAAAAAAAAATCTGAATAAATATGAAAATTAAAAGTGCTCCCAGGCAATGCCAAGTAAGTACAATCATGAATAAAGTGTTAGCTGTAGTGATATCAAATAGGCTGTTTTTCTTGCAGGGGTTAGGGGTTTAGATTTTTTTTCTTTATTAAGGGTCACTGCTTATCAAGGCCCAAGGGCCACTTGGGGATAAGCGTTAATGTATGTTGAGTAAACTGTGAAACACCATGATGATCAGTAATGGTGGAACTCCGGCATGGTTTGATTATTTAAGAGGACGGCTCAACAAGAACTTAATTACATTAGACTTGAAAGCAATCATGTTATAGTCAGCTGAGAAGATGCCCCATAGTATTGTGTTCTACAGATGGACAGTTCTAGAATAGAAACTCTGCTCATGGAATTTTCATTGAGTTTTAAGCACTGATAGAGTGTGAGGGAAATTATTGACAGTTGTTGGAACTAAGCGAGTGTTTGTGACAAATGTTTTGCAGGTGAAACTATAGATTGAAGCTCAATTGAGAACCTGTCATGAAAATATCGACAGAGCAGAGATCAACTCGCAACGTCTCTGTGTGTGAGAGAGAGAGAGGAAGTAGGGTGGAGAAGGTGGCTTCATTCACTAGATTTCAAAACTGGTTTTAAACCCTAACAAGACAGGAAAGGGTACTTTTAGCAGCTCCTCCCTAGATGTGGCAACAGTACTCCATCCAAGGACATATTTGGTTCTTGTATAGGTAGAGAATTATGTTGTGAGTGAGACAGTTTTTAAATTGTTGTTGAGATGGGTTTTTTTAAAGTGTGGAATCCTAGTGAGCGATTTTTTTTTTTTTCTTTTGGTTTGCTTGTGCTAAGTGGCGATATGCTTTGTAAGGGGTGATCATTAGTTAAAAGAATTTAAAAAAAAAAAGTATTAATGGCTATATGCAAATACTGAGCCATGACAAAAGGATGGCATGTTAAGGAAAAGAAAGACTATAAAAAGGAGAGAACAATCATGTTAGAGGTGTGAAGAATGTCTGAGAAGACGATCATGTGAGAATGAGGAAATAAATTTTGTTGTACAAAGAAAAAGCGAATTAAAGTTCTTTTCTATTCTTTGCAAAAAAAAGTGGGGAAATAGAAAATAAAAGGGAAATAAAAAAAAGGGAAATAAAAAAAAGGGAAATAAAAAAAAGGGAAATAAAAAAAAGGGAAATAAAAAAAAGGGAAATAAAAAAAAGGGAAATAAAAAAAAGGGAAATAGAAAATAAAAGGGAAATAGAAAATAAAAGGGAAATAGAAAATAAAAGGGAAATAGAAAATAAAAGGGAAATAGAAAATAAAAGGGAAATAGAAAATAAAAGGGAAATAGAAAATAAAAGGGAAATAGAAAATAAAAGGGAAATAGAAAATAAAAGGGAAATAGAAAATAAAAGGGAAATAGAAAATAAAAGGGAAATAGAAAATAAAAGGGAAATAGAAAATAAAAGGGAAATAGAAAATAAAAGGGAAATAGAAAATAAAAGGGAAATAGAAAATAAAAGCGAAATAGAAAATAAAAGGGAAATAGAAAATAAAAGGGAAATAGAAAATAAAAGGGAAATAGAAAATAAAAGGGAAATAGAAAATAAAAGGGAAATAGAAAATAAAAGGGAAATAGAAAATAAAAGGGAAATAGAAAATAAAAGGGAAATAGAAAATAAAAGGGAAATAGAAAATAAAAGGGAAATAGAAAATAAAAGGGAAATAGAAAATAAAAGGGAAATAGAAAATAAAAGGGAAATAGAAAAAAAAAAGGGAAATAGAAAATAAAAGGGAAATAGAAAATAAAAGGGAAATAGAAAAAAAAAGTGGGGAAATAGAGAAAAAAGTGGGGAAATAGAGAAAAAAGTGGGGAAATAGAGAAAAAAGTGGGGAAATAGAGAAAAAAGTGGGGAAATAGAGAAAAAAGTGGGGAAATAGAGAAAAAAGTGGGGAAATAGAGAAAAAAGTGGGGAAATAGAGAAAAAAGTGGGGAAATAGAGAAACAAGTGGGAAATAGAAAAAAAGTGGGAAATAGAAAAAAAGTGGGAAATAGAAAAAAAAAAGGGAAATAGAAAAAAAAAAGGGAAATAGAAAAAAAAAGGGAAATAGAAAATAAAAGGGAAATAGAAAATAAAAGGGAAATAGAAAATAAAAGGGAAATAGAAAAAAAAAAGGGAAATAGAAAATAAAAGGGAAATAGAAAATAAAAGGGAAATAGAAAATAAAAGGGAAATAGAAAATAAAAGGGAAATAGAAAATAAAAGGGAAATAGAAAATAAAAGGGAAATAGAAAAAAAAAGGGAAATAGAAAAAAAAAGGGAAATAGAAAAAAAAAGGGAAATAGAAAATAAAAGGGAAATAGAAAATAAAAGGGAAATAGAAAATAAAAGGGAAATAGAAAATAAAAGGGAAATAGAAAATAAAAGGGAAATAGAAAATAAAAGGGAAATAGAAAATAAAAGGGAAATAGAAAATAAAAGGGAAATAGAAAATAAAAGGGAAATAGAAAATAAAAGGGAAATAGAAAATAAAAGGGAAATAGAAAATAAAAGGGAAATAGAAAATAAAAGGGAAATAGAAAATAAAAGGGAAATAGAAAATAAAAGGGAAATAGAAAATAAAAGGGAAATAGAAAATAAAAGGGAAATAGAAAATAAAAGGGAAATAGAAAATAAAAGGGAAATAGAAAATAAAAGGGAAATAGAAAATAAAAGGGAAATAGAAAATAAAAGGGAAATAGAAAATAAAAGGGAAATAGAAAATAAAAGGGAAATAGAAAATAAAAGGGAAATAGAAAATAAAAGGGAAATAGAAAATAAAAGGGAAATAGAAAAAAAAAAGGGAAATAGAAAATAAAAGGGAAATAGAAAAAAAAAGGGAAATAGAAAAAAAAGGGAAATAGAAAATAAAAGGGAAATAGAAAATAAAAGGGAAATAGAAAAAAAAAGGGAAATAGAAAATAAAAGGGAAATAGAAAATAAAAGGGAAATAGAAAATAAAAGGGAAATAGAAAATAAAAGGGAAATAGAAAATAAAAGGGAAATAGAAAATAAAAGGGAAATAGAAAATAAAAGGGAAATAGAAAATAAAAGGGAAATAGAAAATAAAAGGGAAATAGAAAATAAAAGGGAAATAGAAAATAAAAGGGAAATAGAAAATAAAAGGGAAATAGAAAATAAAAGGGAAATAGAAAATAAAAGGGAAATAGAAAATAAAAGGGAAATAGAAAAAAAAGGGAAATAGAAAATAAAAGGGAAATAGAAAAAAAAGGGAAATAGAAAAAAAAAGGGAAATAGAAAATAAAAGGGAAATAGAAAATAAAAGGGAAATAGAAAATAAAAGGGAAATAGAAAATAAAAGGGAAATAGAAAATAAAAGGGAAATAGAAAATAAAAGGGAAATAGAAAATAAAAGGGAAATAGAAAATAAAAGGGAAATAGAAAATAAAAGGGAAATAGAAAATAAAAGGGAAATAGAAAATAAAAGGGAAATAGAAAATAAAAGGGAAATAGAAAATAAAAGGGAAATAGAAAATAAAAGGGAAATAGAAAATAAAAGGGAAATAGAAAATAAAAGGGAAATAGAAAATAAAAGGGAAATAGAAAATAAAAGGGAAATAGAAAATAAAAGGGAAATAGAAAATAAAAGGGAAATAGAAAATAAAAGGGAAATAGAAAATAAAAGGGAAATAGAAAAAAAAAGGGAAATAGAAAAAAAAAGGGAAATAGAAAAAAAAAGGGAAATAGAAGAAAAATGGAGACGGAAAAAAGAAAAGGAGAAAAAAAAAGAAAAACAGGAAAAAGAATAAAAGGAAAAAGGAGAAAGAAACTCCTTATTTGCAGTCACATCGTCCCATAAATGCTGGAGAACCGTGCTAACATTTTTTTTACCATGGTTGAACAATACTGTGATAATTCAGTTTAACTTTGAAAATTCTAAAAAGATGAAAATGAAAAAAAAATGTAACAAATAATATAAGAACGATCCCGGGCAACACCGCACAGGTACAGCTAGTTATGAACAAAGTGTGAAAGGTAGTGGTGACATAAGATAGGTTGGGCTTGGTTTCCTTGCCGAGGCTAGGGTTAGTGATGGTGTGGGAGTGTCAACCAAGACATTCAACTAGATACAGGAGTATGAAGGGATGGAGTCAAGAGAAAACAAACCAATTCATTGATTTACTGGCTTTTAAATGTTATGCAAAGGTGAAGAGTTGACTGAAAATAATCTGACTCCTACCCTCCAAGTTCATTCAAAAATTTTTTTTTTTTTATAAACTATTTCACCACAAACAAGGTATATTTCCACTTGAACATAAGGGGCTATTATTTGGGATCATGTCTAACAGGGGGCTGTGGGAAGTTCAGTAGTGAGATGTTTGTTCACATTATATTTAAACTACTAAGTTATTACAGTGGAGGAAGCAGGAAACGGGGAGGGAATTTCAAAGTTTATCAGTCCAAGGGAAGAACCTATCAGAATAGGCTTTCCAGTATCTAGGGATCTCAACATTGAAAGGGCGGGATTTTGCTGCTTGTTGGGTTAGTTGGGAGTATGTATGTCAAGGGGGCACAAGTGCTACAAGTTGAGAGCGCAATCTATTAAAGTACCTGTAAAACAGGCACAGGGATGCAACACCTGTCTAAGAGTGAGAGCCTAGTGGTAGATGTGACGGCAATAATTTATGTATGGGAAAATTGTGGCTTTGTAAAGATACAGGATACTTTCTGGTGCAAATAATTTTCTAGTACGGTAGAGAGAACCCACCTTCCTTGCAGCAGCCTTGGCAATGTCCTCAATGTATTTGTTCCAACATATAATGCTGCCTTCACATGTAAAGCTAAGGAGTTTGAACAGCAAGTTCTCAGGTAGGGTGTTATTAATAATGTCTTTTTTGCAATTGTTAAAGAAAGAAGTTTAGTTTTAGTAGCATTAAAGATTTAAAGATTAAGATTTTATGAAAAATAAAGCATTTAAAGCAGAAAAAAAAATTTAAAAATTTAGTGTTCACAATACGAACCGGAATGTACAGGGTGACCACCCCCACCACAAAGAAATGCGATCCGTAGAATCTTTCCGAATTCACAATCTTTGTTACAATCCAAACATATTCGGTACAAATGAAATATGCCTGATTTGTTCAACACGTGTCCATTATTCATCTTCAATATCCAAATCAGAATGCAATGCAGGACAATCCTCCTCAATCACATCTTTCAAAGAAAAGATTTTGCTGGTTTGGCCACGGCGTGCGCTGCAACCCAGGAGAGTTTGTCCACAAAGTAATAGCTCTAGAACCACTCCAAGGTTAGTGAAGATGCCCAGGAGGCCAGCTGAAGATGTGATTACTAGGGTTATGACAACAGCATATTCTTTTCATTGCTTTGACTCTCTAGTATATATCCGACACAGTCAATCAACTGAGAACCACATAACTATATAAAAGCGTATAAGATATCAACAGATACACACAATGAAAAGAACATGCTGTTGTTCTAGCCCTAGTTATTACACACCATCAAAGCTAAATCTAAATGTAGCTGCAGTCCAGTGTTTGCCACTAACTCCAGGGCCGACTACTCATCACTATCTTGACTGTTGCAGACCATTGTGAGTGATCTGTGTTCATCCAGAACATTGTGTGTTCTATGGGAGGTGTTGGTTCAACCTATTCTGGGTGAATGTCAGCAAAGCCATAGTCTGTCAAGTTTCCAACATGAATATTCATCACATCTTTGTTTTTTTTCAGTTAGAATACCAAATAATGTGTTGAAGAATTTTTGAGATGAGGATTCAGTATTTATATTACTTTGGATGACTCAGACTATTGTTCTCATCTAAAGTGTTATTCGCAAACCGTTTCAGTTGTAGCGTAATGGATAAAGTACTTGGTAAAATTCAGTTGTAAGTGACACTCTTCTGGAGGTTGAAGGTTCAATCCTCAATGTGGGCAACACTAAAAATAATAATTGCGAATTACTTAGAACTTTTACCCAGTCATAGCTGATGGAATAGAACAAGAGCATGCAACCTCTGTGGATTAAATAAAAGATTCAAGTCGAAATTCTGTGCAGATTCCAGAGTTTGATGGAATGATTCTCAAGTTCAACAAGAAACACCTAAAAGTTGGAGGTTACATCAGCCAAAACATTGTGCGAATAATATTATTAGAACTACCATTGATGAGAACAGTAGTTTGAATAATCCAAACAATACCAAATGTTATATAATTTTTATTATTAAATGAATAAAATCATTTAAATATATATGAAAACGAGGAGGAAAAAAAAATCTAGATGGAGAAGAAAGAAAAGAAAAAAAAAAAAAAACGTTGAGGAGGAAGATAAATTCTTTACCTGCAGAGTTATATCCACCCAGAGACCTAGAATAGCTGAAACATTTTGCTATCATATTATCCTATGACTGAACAGAGATTCATCAATTTCAATCATATGCACTGAGCCTCCAATTTGCTGAGGATTCATTTGAAAATGAAGTACAAAAACATCCCGCATAGTTTGTAATGGTCATGTTGAATCCTATACTGGATTTGTGCCATACTGTCTTTTCTGTTGCCATGTCATGGGGCCCACAGGTACATTAACTTTATTATCTGTGCTAACTCCAACCTCGCACATTCTAAGCGATGTTGTTTACACTGCATTCATACATTGCAAAAAATACTGATCTGTAATATTTCTTTGTTTTTGCAACTTTACTCAGGAGACAGAATCACCTGTACCAATATGATGAAATTCTTAGTTTTCAAAAAGAGTGAAATAGCAAACAGAATCCTGAACAGAAGCGTGTGCTCCATCCCAACTATTATCAATGGATCTGAGGTAATCTCGTCAGCATCAGACAAAGCCAAACTCTTTGTCAAGAACTTTGCAGCTAATTCTACCCTTTGCGACCAAGACCGCCAACCCCCAATATTTCCTCTTGTATCAGAAAACACGCTATGTGATATACGTATATCTGTACGTGATGTTGCCAAACTAATCAAAAACCTTGATTCCAGTAAAGCAACTGGCCCTGATGGTATTCCAATTATAGTACTCAAAAAACTTCAACCTGAACTAGCGCCCATACTTACAAAACTGTTTAAACGTTGTCTTAAGGAGAATAGTTTCCCATCTCCCTGGAAAATCTCATCAGTATGCCCTGTATTTAAGAATTCAGGTGATCGCTCATCCCCCTCTCAGTACAGGCCAATAAGTCTCCTGTGCGTCATGAGTAAGTTGCTAGAATCTGTATTAAATACAGAAGTAATCAAACATCTCAACAAAAATAACCTTCTTAGTGACACTCAATATGGTTTCCGTTCTGCTAGATCTACAGCAGATGTCCTTACAGTTATATCGCATAGGATTAGCAAATCTCTCGACGGTGGCAATCTTTCTAGGGCAATTGCTCTTGACATATCTAAAGCCTTTGATAGGGTATGGCATAAAGGTTTACTTCATAAGATCGCTAGCTATGGTATAGCTGGAAAAGTCTTCTCAATTATTAAATCATTTCTTTCTGATAGATTCATAAGAGTAGTAGTTGAGGGGCAAAAATCAGAAGCTCACAATATTAATGCCGGTGTCCCTCAGGGATCCATCCTGGGCCCAACTCTTTTCCTGATCTACATTAATGATCTTCCAAATCATATCCTTACATCATTTGTAGACATTTATGCTGACGACACTACCATTTATGGTACCACATCTAAGACAGTAAATGACCAAGTTCTCTCCAATTCTCTCTCCTCTGATCTTGAGCACGTAGTACAATGGGGAAAGGAGTGGCTGGTTACTTTTAATGCATCTAAAACCAAGCTTCTCTCTTTACATCATCAACATTCTAATCCACATTTGTCATCAATTGAAATGAATGGCTCTCGTCTTCAGGAGGCCTCAAGTTTTGACAAGCTTCTGGGCTTGACCATTACTCCTGATCTTAAATGGAACACGTATATCAAATCTGTTGCCAAGGCCGCTGGAAAAATGGTGGGATCTTTCTATCGATCCAGTAGATATCTCACTGCTGATGCTATTCTCTATCTATATAAGAGCCAGGTACGTCCAAGGATGGAATACTGTTGCCACATCTGGGCAGGAGCTGCTAGAAAGAACTTGTCCTGCCTTGATAGAGTTCAAAATAGACTTCGTAGCCTCGTAGGAGATGTCCTTTTCTCCTCCTTGCAACCTCTATCTCACAGAAGAGATGTTGCGAGTTTGTCTCTGATGTATCGTTATTTTCATGGAAAGTGTTCAACTGAGCTTCAATCTATGGTCCCCCCTCGCCAAACTTTCACAAGAAACACTCGTCTAGCTGTAAACACTATCAATAATTTCCCCCACTCTTTATCTGTGCCTAAACCTAAACGTAGATTCCATGAACAAAGCTTCTTTCTTAGAACTGCACGCCTGTGGAATTGTCTTCCGTTTTCCTGCTTTCCGGCTGACTACAATATGGTTTTGTTCAAGTCTAAAGTAAATAAGTTCTTGATGAGCCGTTCCATATAAGTTATTAAATTTACCAAATTTTCATTACTAATGATTACTAAATTGACCAACTTCTACTGTACACTCTTTAACCCTTATCCTTGAGTGGCCTCTGGGCCTTGATAATGTGGTGATGCCTTTGTAAAAAAAAAAAAAAAAAAAAAAAAAAAAAAACCTCTCCGTAAAAATTAAGATGCCTCCAATTCGAATTGTGAAATTTTAACACAAAGTATTAGAAATTAATATTCTCCAGATTTCAGTTTCTTTGAAATATTTTAAAGGATTTTAGGGCAAATAATATAAAAACAACATTCCATTAGAAAATTCAAATATTTCAGATTTACATTGAATTTGATCTATTTATATACAATTACATAAACTTCAATTTCCTCTAAAGCCAGAAATTTTAGTCATTAGCTAGAATCAAAAGGATTTCGATCAAAATTGGAATAAGGATTCTAGACAACAATTTCATAAGTTAATTTTAATTTTCAGAATTGGCCATAAAAGTGGTGCAAAACTGTTCTGTTCAGAGAATTCATTTGACCAGTCCCAAGAAGGGTATCCTTTTAGTTGTATAATTAGAGAAAGAGAAAACAAGATCTTGTGAGAGATGTTATTGTAAGAGTTGACCAATACTTCTTTCCAGCAGAGAGTGTCTGATACAGATGTGTATTTATGACTCAAGAGGATCCCTTTCCCAAACCTGTAGAAAGAAAAATGGAGTGCCAATGCAGCATATTTTAAACTTCAGCTCATGTGTAGTAAAATCCTAAATAGGATTTTTTTTGATAATAAATAGAAAAATAATGAACTATTTACTCTTATCATGTTTGCAACCTCGCTGGGTTAAGGCCATGAGCGATGAAATTAAAGATGGGATTGGCAACCCATGCAAGTATATACTGTGTAGTTTTTGAAATCTGAAAACGGTTTTGGTTGTTTTGTGATACCATAATCAACCCCAGTCAAGTGCAAGGACGAGAAAGAAAAAAGATACAAAAGGATAGGTGACAAAAAAAAAAAAAAAAAAAAAATAAATAAATAAAAAAAAAGGATGTAGGTTTAGAAAGATAGACAAAAGAAACTTGACATAAGATTTTCGGGTTGGGTGTGACAATTGACAGAACCGAACAAGGAATAGTTATATATTTAGTTTTATGACATTCAGGGCTGTTTCTTACAACAGTATCTGAGTGACAAAGTCGGAAATAGTTTTTGGCAACAATCGACTGACAACAGCGTGAGTCAGATGTTTATGGTGATCAGAGTTGAGTTGGACACTTCTGGCAGTTCAGGGCTAGAGACAGTTGGAGACAGCTCATGGCTTGGGTAAGTCGGAAAAGCTTTGGAAGATCGAGACGAACTGACAGCAACAGATGAACCAAACCTCAACAGGATGTAGATGTAAACCTTAGCATGTAGACACACACACACCCAGAGTCCGACTGTATATACGAAGCATCAGCATGTGTTTTTCTTTTTTGTTTTTATAGTTGTGAACCCGTTCGCTCCCCATCGACAGTCGCCAGTATGAACAAAATGACGACATCGCTAAAACTAGAATGATGAAAGATGGAGAACAAAGCCACAGCATACAATGTTCAGGTGGCAAGCTGTTGGTGGGGCCATGTTTTTCATGGCTTTTTTTACGGCATATCAACCCTTTTAGAGTTATTTAATTCTGAATCTATCATGCTCATAAAAGATTTTATGCTTCAAGAACTTTATATCTTCAAATATTTATTCATGGTGTTTGGTTTGTGTTATAGAAGAAAACTGCTGTTTTTGACTTTGCAGAACAAAGCGAAAGAAAAAAAAAAACAATAACATCAATGTTTGGTGTACTTAAGTCAGGAAGCTGATATCTTCAGACAGCCTGATTTGGTAACACTAGCTGAAAATGTGATTTTTCTTTATGTAATATAAGATGACAAAAATCATTTAAAAAAAAAGTCAAATTAGAATTCTGAATTTTATTACAGGAATTGATAAAAAAAAATTGATTTGTAAAAAAAAAAAATTCACAGTAACATACCTTTGTTGATAATATCCATATTTATATCACATATTCAGAAGGATGGATTCAAAGGGGTTGGCTTCAGGTTCAGTTGTGAGAAAAATTATACATACACACATACATACATACATACATACATGCACGCATGCATGCACACAAAGACAGATGCATGATACAAATAAAAAATGGCATAACTTGTGATGGGGTGGAAGGGAAATGTTGAAATTCAAAAATAAAAATTTTTTTTCTTTAAATATAATTTTTTTTTGATTTGATCTATTTGTTTTGTTTTTTATATAACCTTTTTTGCTTCATTTTTATGAAGGAATTATGATTCGTTAGGAAGAGTTCAGTTTCATCTTGTAGAATACTCTTCCAGATGATATGTACACAAAAAAAAAAAAATAGCTAACACGTGTGTGTGTGTGTGTGTGTGTGTGTGTGTGTGTGTGTGTGTGTATGTGTTGGAAATTATTTCCGATAATATGTTATTATACTGCTTGCTTTTCTTTTGTTGCTGATAATGTTTTTAATGTTAAGATCACTAGTAAAATAAAAAAAAAAAGGGATTTATTTTGTCAGCAGGATTGGGATAAGCAAAAATTGACATGTACTAGTTTCATTTTTACTTTGTCATATTTTTATTTATCTCCAGCCCTGTGGATTCAATACAGGTTTTATTTAGTAATATTGACATTACAAACCCACATATTATATAATAAATAGGTACAGTCAAATTTTGGATCAAATTTGTAACCTTTCAAATTCCTGCCTACAACACTGAAGATTAGCATTTCATATCTGCTCAGATTCCTTAGAATTCAGAAACAGAATAAAGTTATAAAACATCAGGTTCATTCTAATCTTTTGACTGTACCTATTTAAATAAATATCTTGGTGTTTTACTCTGGTGGTAATTGAACATTGATAAATTTTTCTTTTTTTAAAAAAAAAGTATAATATATATTAATCTACAATACAGACATTAAAGTTAGGAGTTGGAAATCACAAGTTTCACAAACGAACCTAACTTAACATCATTCCTTCATGGAACCCTGAAAAAGAATGAGTGCATTGAAGGACTGATGATCAAATGAGCTGATCTACTCAGTAATTAAAGCTGAGTAAGGTTTGTCTATTGGTAAAACCCTTGGTTTTCATATTATGGCTTAATATATATACTTTTTGCATATCTACCCATCATCTGTGTGTAAATACCTCTCTCCCAACTTTGTTTAGAAATATTGGATATGGTATTTCGACAGCAAGAATCCCTGCCAATGGACAATTGCGTTCATTTGATAACCTAGCTCTTCCTCAGATAATTTGATCCGATGTTTTGCAGCACATCACCTTTTTTAGGGGTAATTTTATGTTTATTTAAAAACGATTCATTACATAAGATAATTTTCTATTTTACCCAGAGATGAGGGGTGGTGCAGTAGAAGTTTAGATCTTTTCCCAAGGGCATTAGTGCATAAGTAATTAAAATAGATCTGATAAGATTTGAACTCGACATGATTGATTTCATAAGCATTGACATCATCCACTGAGCCAATCAGATATTCCCCACCCCTACCTCAGATAAGTGCAGTCTTTATCAGCGATATTTTAATGCTTTTATGGGAAGAACAGTGACAAGTAATTTTAGTGATATTGATCAATCTCTTCTCACATACATACATACGTGTACACATTTTATAAGTTCAGAATCACTTATTTCATAAGAATCTGCTTTAGTTCTGTTAGATTTAATCACTTGTATTCAGTTTAACATTTTTTTTAATAAAAAAATAAAATAAAAAAGGCAGGGAAATCACAGTTCATCAATAGTGTCCTCAGGAGGAGCATAATATCGTGGGCCGTTCACCTGAAAAACATAGAAAAATAAAAGCATTTTGTAAATTTTAAGATTGGAATAAAAAATTTTAAAAACAAAAAAAATTGAGAGAATCATTAGGCCAGATAAATTTGAAAAGTGACTTTTATAGAAACATACTGAAAAAATATTTGTTTATTTACCATGAGCAGGAAGACCCGAGGTTGCCCGGGATTGAATGATCAATGAATATTTCACACTCCAATATTTTTATTGTCATTGAAATTGGTGAAATCATCCATTTTTTAATCAAATCTATTGCTCTAGCTGGGGGCCCATCGCAGTGCACTGGGAGGAAGTTTCACATGCCTCTCTGCAATGACTTGGTTCACAATACATTGTAGTTTACATTGCACTGTAGAGAATTTACTGTTGAATTTATAAAATTATTTTTATATGATGGCTTGAATTAAAGTTTAAAATGCAAAAGTCAAGTATCATGCTTCAATTATGCTCTAAACATTCATTTCAAATGCACCTGTCATATCAATGAACCTATCGTTGATTTTATATGTTGGGCCTTTTGGCTTGTGCAGTAATAAAACTTCTCAAATGCACTTATGTTAGGCTGTATAAGGTGTTAATTTGGTCAAAACTGCCTGTTCCTTCTTTCATCAGATTATTTCAATTATTGATACTTATCGAAGACATTCCAATACAAAACCTCAAAACCTACCTAAGAACACTGCCAGGCACATTAAGTACATTTGTGCAAAATTTCATAAAAATCGGCCCAGTCATTTTTGAGTCTATAGGGAACGAACTCACAAAGTTCTTTTTTATATAATATTGGAGATTATGATAGCATGAAAAAAAACAAAAAACCTAATATATTATATGGCCCCATTTCTTTTTTTTTGGGTGGGGGGGGGTATACTTCAATAGCTATGTAATCATGTTACACGTTGCTAACAAGCAGTTTTTGTATTTTATTTCAACTTAACATTTTATTTATAAGCTACATATCGTTAGCATTATAACACTATCCGCAGCTAGAGTAGATATTGTTTACAACAGTCTCGATGATATATCCCTGACAATCAGTCTGACAATGGTTTCATTGCTACCAGGCTGTGGTATAATCCTGTTCAGTTCTAAAAAGTCCATCCTCCCAGATCTTACCTGAGAAAGTGTGACTTTAGTGCTAATCACCTAAAGCACTTCTACCAAGGAATGTTAATAGGATTGCTCAAGCAATTTTTTCTAGGACTGTACTTCATCTAGTATGCTAGTTTTCAAAAACTACACCTGACCTTGTGTCTGACCTCCTACAAAGGAACTAGATAAATACAGTACTAACTACCTACTTGGTGTTGCCTGACATTTGTTATATAAAATTAATATAGCAATACACATGAAAAAATTTAAATGGCTTAAAATATTTCAATATTAGTATATATAGAAAGAGCTTGATAAGCTAAGAAAGAATCTTTTTAAATTTTTTAAATCCAATTAAAATTAAGTTATGACTATTTTTATGCCTTGCATGTTTGAATATTTTTCGCTCTTTAAGACCATATGCATTTTGTCACATTTTTTTACGCCACTTTTTCAGTAAAAATGCTAAACACTAGACTAAGCAATGACATTTACCATATAAGTGTATTTTTGTGCAAGGAATCCAAATATGCTACTTAAATCTCCAGAAATGAAAGGTTTTCAAATAATCTGCAGTAAATGCACATAAATATGCTGCAATTCCTTAAAAATGCCATATATCCATTAAAAGAAAAGTTAGAGAACTCAAAGTTGAATTGTAATGCATTTTATGTGCCAAAAACTGAAATCAAAATCTAGGATTGGTTAAAAATGAATATATTGCAATATTTCTTTGATATTATTGTAGATTAATACCTTCTGTTACCCCTCCCCATCTGACCACCTCTCCAAAATGTGATTCTACCTAGACAATTACATGTGAATAACTCGAAAATCTTTAATAAAAGATAACCAAAAATTATTTTAGAATTTAATGTAAAATGATTTCTCATTTTTGAATCATTCCAGCGTTTTAGGGCAGTTACCCCCTCCCCCCCTTTTCCTATGATAGATAAATCCTGGGCGTTTTTTTTTTGTTTGTTTGTTTTCGAAAAGGCAATTACGTGTGGTTTTTAAGAGGGTCTTTGTGCAATTATGAGAAGGTGGGGAGGTTGCCATTCTGACTTTGGGTTAATGATAGGGCTAAGGAAAATTCTGTGTGAACATCCTGAAGACTTGATAGAAACAAAACAAAAACAATTTTAGAATTTAAAGTGGTGGTTGGTTTCACATAAATGTAAAATAATTTACCATTTCAAGACCATCCTAGCGTTTTAGGACAGTTGACCAATTTATTTTTTTATGGGAGATTAATCATGTACACTTTTCTTTAAACGTTTTTTATGCTTATATGAGCTTACAGAGGAAGTTTGTTTAGTGGGGAACTCGGCTACTTGTACTTAGCATTATTGTTAAGGCTAAAGGTTTTAGGAGGAGGCTTGCTACTTGTACCTAGGGTTAGACATAGGATTAAGCTAGTTTTTTTGCTTTTTTTAAGAGGGTGTTTGATACTCATTGTGAAACTTTACAAGAATTACTACAAACAGACAAAAATAAATGTTATTTCAAAAAGTGACCTCACTCTAACAGAAAACATGACGCTTGGAAAAATATCAACTAGTTTTTGTTCCACCTATTTAAATATAAAAAAAAGAAACAAGTTTTTACTAAAGCTGACAAATAGTTAAAAATTTTGAATTTTATTATTTTGATTTTTAATTACATTTCATGTCTTTTTCTACCGCTTTTATTTTTTAACTGAGCACCTCCTACAAATATTTAAATATTGATTTTTTTTTTTTTTTTTTTTTTTAATAATCGGGTAGATTAGTTTCCATTCGATAATAATCCACTTAAAACACTTTTTAAAAGACGAAATTTAAAAGTGTGTACTGCTCGTACACATGAATCAAAACAATCGTATTTCACATCTTCGGTTGTTCAAATATTTCAACATTTGACTACTACCCAATTTTTTTTAAATATTTATATGGTTGATAACAAAATAGCTCTAACATGTAAGAAATTTTTTTTTATAACCAGATTTTCAATTAAATAAAAATCAATAAAAAGAAACGTCTGTTTACGCCATGCTATCGCTACTGCTGATGCTATTACTAATACTACATTAGTCTAGATTCAAATTCATAACGATTTTTTTTTTCGGATATCATGTTTTTAAATTGCTACGTACCACTAAAGAAAAAACTGTCCAATTATCTTTTTAACGAATAAACATAATAAAAAGATTGTTTTATTTGATAGCGAGTGTCCGAAGAAAATTGTTTTCAAAATTTTCCATACTCAATCATTTTGAAATCTTTTTTCAACAAAAAAACGAGTGGACAAATGAACTTCGGACACTCGAAACTATTAAAAATTACATCTCTTGTGGCTAATTTTCGAATTTCATTAAAAAAATTCTTAACAGAAACGCAGTACGAGCGTTTAGAAATGGGGAGGGGGGGGGTCATTATAAAATCTTACCGAAAACGCTGTTTTATGATGTTCACATTTTTATCACTTTATTTACTTAAAACTCTAAAATATATAATGTACATTATTTACTAATTCATTTGAAAGTATATCCAGTTCCGAACAAAACGGTGGTATTTTGAAGACAAAGTGCTCTGGTTTGTAAAATATGACTATTTTAGCAGAAACCCCTTGAAATCTGATTATCCAAAGCATTTTATCGACCATGTGTATTGCTAATTAATAAGGATTAAAAGTAAAAATGTATCAGTCACGTATAGGCGAGAAGTACACGTATACACAGAAATACAAAGTGGTCATAAAATATTAATATAGAAAAAAGACAGTAAAGAAATAGGGAGAAAAAAAATGCTCGAGGATAAAAGTAATATAAGGGAGATAAGTCATGTTTTAAGTTCTGAAGATTTATCTCCCTTAATTTTTAATTACGATTCTTTTTTTTTTTTTTTTCTCCTCCCTTCATATAAGAGCAGAGTTAGACACAGGGTCCGTTTTTTAGAATGCTCTGGATTAGGGCAAAAATTAAAATTTGTACAATTTAGAGAGGTTTTTCCTTCACTGACCAAAGACAGAAAAGATTGAGTAGTATCAGGACAGATATTACACTTTATATTTTGTCAAAAAAACAAGGAATTGTATATCTTTATCTCCGTCTCATCACAGAAAGATGTGATACAAGGTCAGGAAAACGGCATCTGAAAAAGCTAGAACATTAGAGAAAGCGCACTTTGATCAGCAAAAAATGCCTGGGCAGCCCTGTTGACTTTACCCGATAGGGATGTCTCAGGCGAACCCTGTCTCAAAGGACGATGGGCCTCTTAATACTGCACATGACTATGTACCTCGGTCAACAGAGAGCAAGCCATGTCTTCAATGAGCTAGATGCTGATGGTTTTGGGGTCCAAGGGAAAACAAGTTACTGTAATCATAACAAACAGCAGAATCGAATCTCGCAATGCAAGTTTAAATTCTAAAATCCAGCAAGATAACTTTATCTGTTAAATGACACAATCGTGGCAGTCATTTTGCATATTTTTGTATAAGCCTAATAAGAAAACATCTTACAAATTCCAGAGACAATGGATACTATCAGTGATGATACCTGCATGAGAAGTCTATAGTGAAGCCAGAGTTGTGCAATCTCCAACCACACCTCCTGAACTGTATCCAGTAGCAAGAATTTAGGATGATTGAAAATAATGATTATAGAATAAGCAGAAAATACTTGATGTTATTTCATAGTTTCCAATGACTAGTTGAGATTCTAGTCTACCCTTCCATAGCAAGAGCGATGATATAAGGGTTTATACTTTTCCCAAAGGCATTACCAAAAATGATGCAGTATTCCCAATAGAATTTGAACTCAGTACCAAAGTCCACAAACCACATCTGTAACCACTACACCACCCAAACCACTTCAATTTAGATCTACAGCAGCTCAAAACACTGATCTGGTAAGACCCAGGACCTAATTTAGAGACTTACTTTCTCCAAAGGGACAGTCGGCATATTCTAATGCTCTGCCGACAGGGCAGATGATTAAGCTTTTCACAGAAAAAAAACAAGAACATCAATGCTTGATGCATTTTAGGTCAAGAAGCCAGTATTTTTAGGCAGCCCAATCTGGTAGCATAAGGTCATACAAATGAAGAAATGGATGTGCTTAGATTTAGAAGCTAAAAAGTCTTTCCATTTGATGCCCCTTGCACTAAAGTGGATATCCATGCAGACAATAGGCAAATATATGCAATAGCAATACCTCCTCCCTAAAGTTGAACCCTTTCTCACTGTGATAGTGAAATTGACATGTTAGTGTCAAAAGTACATAGCTAACAGAGTTCTGATAAAAATTTGGGAAGAAAGACGATCAGGATACATCACCCCCTGGCATCTGTAGCAACAAGAATATGTCAAGCTCAGAATCACAAATCAATGGAGTGATGATAACAATGCTTCTGTACATGTGCAGTCGTCATTCATTGTGTTTTATGCCTTATCTCCCCCAAATTTATATGCAACTACTGGAAACTGCTGTTGTTGAATCCAGTAATTTGAGGTTTTTTATTTTTTTTATTACATTTTCACCCCAAACAAGGCACATTGCCACTTTGGTGTAGGGGGCTACTATCAGGGGAAACATCTACTGGGGTACTATGTAGGGATTTGGGCAGCAAGATGTTGGTTCACGTTGCACTTGAACTTCTGCATGTCAGTACAGTTGGGGAAGCAGTGAGCTGGAATGGAATTCCAAAGTCTAGCGGTTCTGGGGAAGAAACTACCGGAGTAGAAAGATCTTTTACATCTAGGGATCTCTACAGTGTGGGGGTGGGATTTTGCAGCTTGTCGGGTCTGTCGAGAGTGTTCACGTTGTGGGGGCACAAGTGCTTGCAGTTCATCAGAGCATTCACCATTAAAATACTTGTAGAACAGGCAGAGGGATGCAACGTTTCGTTGATGGGACAGAGGCTGAAGCTTAGATGCCAGTTTAGGGCCTATCAGATTTGCGACTCTTTTGAACCCTGTCAAGGAGCGAGAGACTAGTAGCTGATGCACCAGCCCAAATATGACAGCAATACTCCATACATGGGCGAATGGTTGCCTTATAGAGGTACAGGATACTTCAGGTTCTTTGTATATTCAAACATTTATTCATGGAGTTTTTTCTTTTTTGCTTTTTTCTATAAGAAAATTGTTTTTGCTTTTGACTTTATACAACATGATTGAATTTTGCAAAGGAAAAGGAAAAACAATAACATTAACACTTGGTGCATTTGAGGTCAGAAAGCCGTTATCTTCAGTTTGATCTGGTAGTACCAAACCTATCTTGCAAATCTAACGAATAACTACGGTCAATGAGGAAAGCTTCATGTAAACTAGGCAATCCTGTGGTGCAACCTTTCTGGGTTTTGTACAGAAATCAGATTCATTTAACATCAGAAGTAGAGACCACTTGTTGAAAGCGATCAAGATTGCTGCTCATCAGATATGTGATCAAAAACTTCTCTTTTAAGGTATTTTGCTTCTGAACTGGTTCGCACTGGTTCCAATCATATTCTGTTATTTGTTCAGTTCCTTTTTTTTTTTTGTTATAGGTCACCTCTCCTCAGTTGGCAATTTCTCTCTTGGACATATGCATCAATTATTTTTGCACTATTTACAATTACATTTAAAAAAAAAAAAAAAAATCTTTATAGTGTACATACTCATCACTGAACAAACGTTATATTCCGAAAATTATGTTATAGTTTTTTTTTTGTTTTTTTTTTTAAAGAAAATCAAATTTCACAATTTTTAGCGATTAAGTATCTTTTTGCTGTCATTGATGATCTCTTACAGGGAAATAGATAAATTTTATTATTCGAATTGAGTTGTCCACCTTCGAGTTTTCCTCGCTTGAATTTTAATGCATCCTAGAAAAAAAAAAAAAAAAAAAAAAATGGCATCTACTGGTTGTCAATGATAGAGGCTGGAGTTTGACAATATGAGAGCTTTTAGATTAAAAATTTGGTTCTTATTTAGAATTACACTTAAAAATCACATTGTCAAACTTCAGCCTCTATCATTACAGTGTTGCATTCTTATGTTGGTTTTATAAGTATTTCCACGGAATGTGCTTCGATGAAGTTACTGCACTTGTGTCCCTCAACATAAATATTCCAACACATCCAACTAACATTCCTTTCGCTGTAGAGATCCTTAGACTTAAGATTTTTTACTTCTTTGAGCCATTTGCTTTTGGAATTTCCTTACTGCTTCCCTAATCATATCAACATGCAGAAATTTAAATGTAAAGTAAACAAACATCCTACTGTCTAGATTGCCTCACTTGAAACCGGGTCCCTATTGCAGTAGTCATTTCTGCATCAGTAGCAATATGCCTTGCTTGGAGTGAACAAAAAAAAAAAAAAAAAAAGGTTCACATGATAGTTGTATATTACTGTTAATTGTATAAAATTATTTTTATATATAATGGGTTGAATTAAAGTTTAAAATGTAAAAGTCATGTCATGCTTCAATTGTGCTCTAAAAATTTATTTTGAATGCATCTCTGTCATATCGATGAACCTACTGTTGATTTTGCCTGGCCTTACTACTTGTGCAGTGATAATAATGGCTTGAATGTTAATTTTATGTCAGGCTTTTCAGTTTGTGTGATAATAAAACTTCAAATGCATTCGTGATGCTAGGCTGTGTAAGATGAAAATCGTCTGTTCCTTCTTTCATTGGATTATTTTGATTGATACTTATCAAAGACATTCTCATACAAAATCTACTGCTAGGTACACAAAATACCTTTGTGTAAAATTTCATAAAAATTGGTCGAGCCGTTTTGGTAAGTTTTTGTTTAATGGCACATTAATCCTATAGGTCATTTCATGCCATGAAATGTGAAGAAAGTATTCTTCATTGAGTCTCTAGGTGATAGATTGTTTTTACGAGCCATTTTGGAGTCCAAAGGAACGAACTTCCATACAGATTTTTTTATATTACTGTAGACAGATATAGACCATGCAAGTTTTTAGAGAGGATTTTCAAGTTAAATTTAGTTTTTACAGTATATTTTGGTTGTTAGATTACAAAATACCTTCCTTAAGTAAATAATTTTTAAAAAATCATGAAAGATTTTGATTTTCTATTACCTTTACATCATATTCAAATATCCATTGTGGAACATCAAATTGATCAGTGTTGATATAAGCATATAGATATTCTGTCCCGTGTAAATGATGAACCTTATGTTTGATCTCTGAGGCAGTGAATGTTGTGAAGAACCATGTAGAAATCTGAAAAAAAAAAAAAAAATCAGAAAATTTGTGAGAAAAGAAAAATGAGTTGTCAGATGAAAAAAGAAAAAGATACAAATAAGAGAAAAGAAGAATCAGAACAAAAAGGAAAAGAAAGGAGGGGCAAAAAGAAAGCTTACCTTAAACCAAATATTTGGGTGAACTATATAAAAAGATGACAAGTTTTTCTTGTACCTATAATAAAAATAAAGAAATTAATTTTATAGTGATTATTTAGTTATAACTTTATGGTGATTAACTGCATGGATTTAAATGAAACTAATTATCTAATAAGAAACCATAAAAGAATGAATTTAAGTTTATGCAAATTAGATTAAGTTCGTTTTAATAATTTTTAAATAGAAAATGTAGGCTTTTAATATCAATGTAAGTGCGACAAAAAAACAATTTTATATGGAGATAAATAAGCAGTGAAACAGTTTTTTCCTTTTCGTCTTATTTTCCATAGGGGAACCAACCAATTTCTCTTGATGACAATTCCTAAAGAGTACCTAATTAATATCTACAAGGAATGTTCCAAAAATAATGCTTCCTATTTTTTGTTCCACCTGAATGGATCAGAGGGGATTGCAAACTGCATTGTTATAATAACTGAACTTATGCATTCATGATCTGAAAGTTTCATCTCTGTTGCAGATATTGATAGTGTGAGACTATGAAAGCAATCTCTGTCATAAACGTGCATCAGAAGCAGAGATGCATTATTGAATTCCTAGCAAAAAAGTGTATTGATAATGGTAGTGACTATATAGAAAAATAAATTCTGGAGCACAAAGGTTGTCCATTTTGATGGTACGTCTTCATAGCTCTTAAACTTTTTGATTAAAAAAAAAAAAAATAGGAAGATTTACTTTTGGAATGACCGTTGTAAATAGCATACAATGTGAAAGAATTTCAATTGCTCACTTATCGTGAAGGATATTATAGGCATATTTCATGAAGGATGTCGCAGGTAGATTATCAGCCGTCGTGAGTGAATGAAGATAAACAACCGTATAATGATTATCAGCAACGGGATCCATCATTTGGATGACATACAACAGCATCTACAAATAAACATTTAAAAACAAATCCATATAAAAATAAATTTTTAAAAGTAATTCTATTATTATACTAAAGTCAAGTTAATAAATGTCTTTCTTTAAGGCTTTTTTTAATATATAATTTAATCATAAAGTAAATTAAAATATACCTTGGATTGTCCTATGTTTGGAAAAAAAAAAAAAAAATCCACCATGGACCTGTGACATAATGAATCAGTTCTATGTGACAGTATTAAAGGCCTTGAAAGTTCAATTTTTAGTACAGACGATACTAAGAATATACTGAATTACTTAAGATTTCTACCCAGTCATGGCTGACAGAACAAGTTACTCCCATGGATTAAATAAATGGCTTCATTTGAAATTGCATATATCGTCATAGTTCGACACAATTTGCAGGGATCTGATGGACCGAAATATCTTGAAGAAGAAGCATCCCTTTA
This sequence comes from Euprymna scolopes, assembly GCF_053919585.1. Lineage (NCBI taxonomy): Eukaryota > Metazoa > Mollusca > Cephalopoda > Sepiida > Sepiolidae > Euprymna > Euprymna scolopes. The sequence goes on along the minus strand of NC_136500.1, from coordinate 74,485,308 downwards.
AATAATCCAAATCCTACCCAATTTACCCCATTTAAATATTAATTTAAATGACCGTACATCTGGCGTCAAAAAAAAAAAAAAAAAAAAAAAAAATCGCAAATATTAATTAATGAGAAACAAATTACTTCTCTTTATAGTCACTTTTACTCAATTAAAAATCATTAAAACTTCCCTCTTCAAAAATTACCATTATTATCTACTTATATGTTGAAATTAGTACAAATTTTCTGGAGAAAATATTACCTACTTAAATGTTATAAGTAAAATCATACAGTGCTTTTGTTGTTTAAGGATCTTTTAAAACTACGCATTTCAGGTGAAAACATTATCTACTTAAGTGTCATGTCTAAATATTTACAATGATAGGGTGCTTTTTTGGATTAGGAATCTTTTCTTCCTACACATTCAGGTGAAAAATTATTACCTATTTACATTTCATATTGAAAAAGTAAAATCATGAGATGCTTTTGTTAATTAGATTGCTTTTAAACCTATGCATTTCAGGCGAAAACATTACCTACTTACATGACATGTTGAAATTAGTACAAAGATACGGAAAAACAGGATCTATTCCTTACATACACATGTAATCCAAGATATCCTAAAATATTAAACTTACAAAAAAATCGACCTGACTTAATCACGTGTGTATCATGCACATCTAGCTGAAGTTTTGAAAGGCATTAAAGACAGACATGTATTGGGAATTCCATTTAGAAATGTTTATGTTATTGAATTTCAAAAAAGAGGGCTACCACACTGCCACATGATCATAATGCTGCGAGATCAGGATAAGATCAGAACAGTTCAACAAACTGATGCAATTGTGTAAGAGATACCAGGAACTGAAGATCCAGAGCTTTGTGATTTAGTTAAGGTTTTTAATGGTACATGGTCCAACCTAATTGTAATTGTTTGATTATGTGATATGAAGTTTCTTACTGATATGTGTTTTAAAATTTTCAACTACTGTGGAATTTCCATGTGTTCTGCCCCAGTTAACGATTACTACACTACCACATTACATTCATTAACCCTTATCCTCAAGTGGCTTTCATGCCTTAATAAATGGTGATTCTTGTATAAAAAAAAATTTAAAAAAATTTTTTTTTTTTTTTAAAAGAAAAACGACAACTGCAGTTTAAAAACAGTTTTATTTTGATCAGATATTACAATGATACTCATTTTCTTTGAACAGCAAGCTTTGCAAACAAAAATTCTTAGCCCGTCTAAATGAACACAGTGCATTAGATAAAAGAAGGATAAAAACCTCAACTGATGTTTAGCGGGTCAACTCAAACCCATTCGCTGAAATATAGATATTCAGATCATTTGTGGTAGATCACCCAGCATCTACCTAAAACTAATTGCCAACCTTACCTATAGACAAAAAAATACTGGAGAATCTCTGGAAAACAACTAAATTTGGAAACTGAGTGGGGCATAACCACAACAGAGGAATCTCATATCTGTAGAACCATAACACTTTCAAGCGGACATCAAATTCTGGGTAGTCAACCCCAAACCAGAGATATTTTCCATATTTCGAGTGATTTCTCTTTTAATTAAATATTTCTCACTCATTGCAATTATTCAACTTGCTAAACATACTGCCGAGTGTATGTTTATAGTACTCCCACAGAACAGCAAGTGGTACCTTCAGCAAGCCAAAGGTTAACCTTGGCTTTTTGGCTAATATTTCATTTCATCTTTTCTGTCACTTTTCTAGACAGAGACAATTTTAATTTTTGTTCGAATTCAAAATGCTCCTATTTGGGGAGCTAGATTTTCCCCACATTAAAAACTGACCGTAACTCTACCCTCATGGAGAGGCAAGTAAGAATAAACTTCGACAGATGAATAGAATTGTTAATGTGAATGATCGCTTGAATTATCAGATTGTTTCTGCAAGAAATTGTTTCAAATTGATCACGGAGAACAAGGCTCACTCTCTCCAACAGGTAACTCTTCAACAAACGCTGTTTTTGAAATTATGTTTTGAATGGGTTATTTCAATGCACTTTGAAACTAAGATTTTTTTTTTTAATGATTCCAAACAAACCAAAAGAATCCTCACCCGTTCCATATCTATGCAGTTAGCTGGAAGATTTCTGCCAATGAATACAATAACAGGACGACCGTGTCGATCCACCCCTGACTGGTATATACATTGAAGTTGAGCAATATCTGTTAAATCTTCTTGTTTTGCACGCAACAAAAATCTGTCATATCTAAAGAAAAAATAAATAAAATAAAAATTTGAATCTAAAAAAATTAAAAACTGGTGGTTCACCAATAATCAAATATTTTATACTCTAAAAAGATTAAAAATGCCCGCAGAGAAATATTAGTTTTCAAATTGAAATATAATTGGTTTAGGTGTATTCGAGCAGTACCAAATTTCTGGCCATGGAAAATTTAGATCATGTGTTATTTTTTATGAGGTAAGCTAAAAAATATGTACCTCGTCTGAGATTATTAGGTGCTATTTTATCAATAGATTTTTTTTTTTTTTTTTTTTTAACTATAACGTTACTTTTAATAAGTTTCTCCAGTGGGAAAAGAAACATGTCTATAACTTCAAACTGGGATATGTTTATTTTTAATCATTAAATTTTCCAAGGTCAGAAATTTGGGACTACTCAAATACACCAGTAAACGATAATCTTCCAATTCGGTAAATGTGTACATATAATTATACAGACTGTTGAAAGGGATACATTTAGCATGACACTATTTGATGTCACTAAATGAAACAAAGCATCTATTTTCAAACTGAATGGTCTCACAATATTTTTCCATTAAGTATATATATTAAGGGTGAAATGTTTATTATTTCAAATTAATGTTTCAAGCATTTCAAATAATGAATTATGCAATGTGATAAGTTGGCAAAGCCATTAATGCATTATAGACTCTTTAACTATGCAAATTAGATATACAAATAGCTGTGTTTGGGCATTTGTTCTCTACATATATACAGCATTTTATAAGATAATGTAGTATTGATAAAAACACCAAGTCATTTTGATGGTAATTTAGGTATGATAAATGAAAAAGTATTAGGCAAATACCCTAAAACAGCTACTTGGATCTCTACTTTGCATAAGTATTTTTTTTTAAACAGTTTATGTTTGATGTTATTTGTAATTTTATTGGTTTAGATATATATATTAGTGATGGGGCAATTCCAATATTTTTCCCCCGGTTCTGATACAATTACCGATTCAGATTCTTTATAAATCTCTAAATATTTAACTATATAGTTGTATTTTTTCTGATTACCATAAAAACACACATGTTAAATGTGCAAATATTTTCCTAAATGTAAAAACATACTTGTGGGAGAGAATCTATCAATTTTTGCTTCACTGGTGGCTTAAAATCAATATTTATTATTACCAGCAATGGAAGATTTAGCTTTAAACAAAATCAAATAAAAAGACAAAAGAATCGTTTTGGCATGGAAAATCAGTACAAATTTTTCCGATACCCTCAAATATTCCAATTGTTTCGGTTCTCAATTAATCGTTCCAACACTAAGTAGTAGCATTCGTGTGTTAGTCATCCACATACAGTACAATTTTGCTGTATCACAGCGAATCAGTGCGGCTAGACCAACACCTTTCCCTAGCTAGTTTGTTGTTTGTTTGTTTAACCAGCATATGAACCTTCTTTGGGTCATTTAATGCTGTATACAAGATTTAAATTTTTGATATTTTCAGAATCGATTTTTGCTGGGTATATTCGGCCAATGTTTTGGTGTAGTTTGTTATTTGATGGTTTTTATATTTTATGGTAAAGATTTGCTTGTTTTAAGAAATTTAGAATGGTTTTAGGATTTTCTTTATCAAAGAGTTCTTTTAAACTTGTAGCCTTGTAGTAGTGTTGACGAATTCGTGTGAGATCATGACAGTCAAGTAAAAAGTGTTTCACTGTGTAAGGTTCGTGACATGGTATACATTTGGGGGGGGTTCTTCACTTTTTAGTAGGTGGGAGTGAGTTATGTGTGTCCTATCCGGATACGTGATAAGACTACTACTTCTTAACGTGATTTTCTGGTATCTAGAGGGTTCTTTTTAAGTATAGGAGTAATTTGGAAGAGTTTGTTGTTTTGGCAATTGTTCCAATTTTCTTGCCATTTCTTTGTGATAAAAATGTTTATTGAATGTTTGTAATCCGTATATGGGACCTTTATGTCATTTATTTGTAGCTTTAAGGAATTTTTGGCCACCATGTCAGCTTTATCATTTCCACGGAAACCGTAGTGACTGGGAATCCAACAAAAGAAAGTTTTGTGTTGCAGGATAGAATGGATCTTTTGTAACAGTTTGATGAGTAGGGGATTGTTTAATTTTTGATTTTTTATTGTTTCTAATACTGATAATGAGTCTACAAATATTATAAATCTTTTTGAGTTTTGGTTGATGATAATATCTAGAGCCAGGTTTATGGCTGTAATTTCTGCACTATAGATAGAGTTATTTGGTAACCTTTTCTGCTGAATAGTGTTTTCTGAGATAGTGGCACATCCCACTTTGTTTTGATCTTTGGAACCATCAGTGTAAATGTGTGTCCAATTTAGGTAAGTATCCAGAATGTTGCTTAGTTTTTCTCTATAGTCTGCAGGGTGAGTATTGGATTTAGGATATATTGTCAAGTCTAGTATGACTTTAGGTTGATTTAACAGCCAGGGTGGGAGTTCTGGGAGATTTTCCTCGTGGATGCTGATTTGATCTATTGAGTTGTCTGTAAGTGGTTTTATTGTTTCTTCCATGTAGAGACCAAAGGGTTTAATTGCATTTTCTTTTTGTTTGAATAGATGTGTGTAGTTAGGATTGAAAGTGCATTGATAGGCAGAATTTTTGGGGTTTGATTTTAGTTTTAGATAATATTGTAAGCCTAATTTTTCACGTCTCAATTTTAGTGGAGGTTCATAGGCTTCAGCATATAAGCTTTCTGTCGGAGAGGTTTTGAATGCGCCCAGGGCAAGTCTTAATCCTGTGTGATGGATAGAATCTAGAGTTTTAAGGTAACTTTTTCTGGTTAAACCATATATGAAGCTTCCATAATCTAGTTTGGTTCTTATCAGAGTTCTATATAATTTTAAGAGTGATGACCAATTTGATCCCCACTCAGTATTTGCTATAACCTTTAATAGTTGTAGAGTCTTGAGACAGTTTTGTTTTAAATATTTTAAGGGATGACGGAGAGTTTTTTATCAAAAATAAGTCCCAAAACTTTATGTTGATCAGCTATTTAACAGGGTCATTGTGCATTTTTCTATGATTACAGAAATGGACACATTTAGTTTTAGTTGTTGAAAATTTAAAGCCATTTTCTGTCATCCATTGTGTTAGTTTGTTTATGCACATTTGTAGTTGGCGTTCTGAAGTATGAATATTTTTGGATCTATGGCAGATTACAAGGTCATCCACATATAAGCCATTTATCCCATTGTTTAGACAATTTACGATATTATTAATTTTTATATTAAATAGCGTAACTGATAAAATGCATCCTTGTGGGACTCCTTCTTCCTGTATTTTTGTGTCTGATAGGGTGGGTCCGATTCTTACTTTAAAACTTCTATCAGATAGAAAATCTTTAATCAGTATGGGTAGTCTGCCTTTTAATCCAAGATTGTAAAGGTCTTTAATTATACCCTGTCGCCATGTTGTATCATATGCCTTTTCTAAATCAAAAAAGACAGCTATTGCATGTTCTTTTTTAATGAATGCTTCTTTGATAAAGGTCTCCAATCGGACTATGTTGTCCATTGTTCCTCTTTGTTTCCAAAACCACTTTGTAGGTTGGCAATTGAGTCGTTCGTTTACAGATACCAATTCAGTCGTTTATTTATCATTCTTTCAAATGTTTTGCAGAGACAACTTGTCAATGCAATTGGTTTGAAATTTTGTGGATCTGAATTGTCTTTCTCTGGTTTAGGGATGGGGATCACGATAGCATGTTTCCAGCTATTGGGTAGTTTTCCCTTGAACCATATTTTGTTGAGCGTGTTTAAAAGATGTGTTATTGATTTGGGAGGAAGTTGTTTCAGAAACTCAATGTATCTCATCCGCCCCAGTAGCTGTATTATGTGCTTCGTTTATGGCTTTTAAGAGTTCATTTTTAGTAAAAGGATAGTTGTATTCTTCTTTGTTGTTTGAGTTGAAATTTAATTTATTTATCTTTTTTTCTGCATCTTGTTTTATCTTTTGGAAGGATTGGCTGTAATTTTTGCTGGAGGAATTGTTTTGAAAGGTTTCAGCAAGAAGATTCGCAATACTTTTTGTCTCCGTTATTTTGATGTTGTTTTGTAGGAGATGATTTAGAGGGGAGGGTGAGTTTTTACCCGAAATTTTCCTTACCATGTTCCACACTTGTTTGGGGTTTGTATTCCAGTTTATTTTATTTATATAGTCTTTTCATGATGTTCTTTTTGCTTCTCTAATAACTTTACGAGCCACTGCTCTTTTTTGCTTAAAAAGGTTTAACTTGTACTTTGTTGGTTGGGAGTTGAATTTTCGTAAGGCAGCTTTACGTTGGTGAATTGCTTTTTGGCATTCATTGTTAAACCAGGGTCTTTGTTGTTTGTTTGTTCTGCTACTTTTAGGTATATATTCATGTGCAATGGCTAGTAAAGTTTTAGAGAAGTATTCTATGGATTTATTTGGGTTTTCCTCCTCTGAGAGTTTTTGTTGGCATTTTTTTTTATATTCCTCCCAATTTGCTTTTTTTTATTTTCCATTGAGAGAGATGGATTTTTGTTTCTTTTAGATTTGTTAAAATCACTGGAAAATGGTCGCTACCCCATGAATCTTCTAGAACCTTCGAGTTATAGTCCATGAGGATAGTAGGGTCACACAAAGATAAATCTAATGCTGAGTAGGTGCCTGAAGCAGGATGAAGGTATGTGTTGGATTTATTGTTTAATATACACAAGTCATTGTCGTTAATTTTTTCAAGATTCTTCCCTTTCCTATCCGAGTATGCAGATCCCCATATATCGTTGTGATTATTGAAATCACTTAACAGTAAGAAGGGTTTGGGTAACTGATTTATTATTTTGTTCAGCTCTGCTTCGTCTATTGGATCTTGGGGTGGGATGTAGATAGTGCAGATATTTATAGTTCTGTGTAGTGTGGCTGCTGCAGCAATGGCTTGAATATTAGTGTTTAGATCTATTTTGCTTTGTGGGATATTATTTCTAATAAGTATAGATACTCCTCCAGAGGCTCTCTGTTGGGTATTGTGGATGTGATTGTATTGTTTATAGTTTTTTTATATTTATTTTATCTTTTAAAAAGGTTTCTTGAAGACATATGATGGCTGGTTGATGGTTTGTTATAAAAAGTAATAAGTCATTTATGTTGGGTTTTAGGTCCCTGCAGTTCCATTGGATGATTTTTTGAGTCATGATTAGATTTTATGTATTTGTTTTTAACTTTTGTTAGTTGTTGGTGTCTGATCTTCGATCTTCCATGTCCATTTCCTCAAATCTGTTTTGGATTGAGTCTCTTGGTCTGGAAGATGAACGTGGTCTGTTTATTTTAGTTTTAGCTTCTTTGTTGGTTGGTGGTTTGTTTCCTTTTCCTTCATGGGCACTTTTTGGTGTATTTCTTTTTTTTTTTTTCGGTTAGAGGGGTTGTTTCTGTGGGTGTTGTAGCACTTTGGGGTTTTGTGGGTCTTTTGGGTTGAGTTTTGGTTTGGGAGTTTTGTTCAGTTTTGTAATCTTTATTTTCATTGTTGATTTGTTTTATAGCTTTTTTGAATTCTTCCATTAGTTCCTTTACTTCATTGAGTAATTTAATGATGTCTTCTGACTTGATGTTTAATAGGTCTGCTTTTGTTGTTTGGTTATTTGGTCCGGTGGTATGTTGTATGTTTTTTTTTGTTATTTCTGAATATTTTATATTTCCAGCTAGGTTATGAGCTTCTTGGAAGGTTATATTTTTTGTATATTTTATTTTAATAATTTCTTTTTCTTTCTTCCATTTGTCGCATTCTTTTGAATTTGCACTATGGCCTTTTTGGCAGTTAATACATTTTGGATCTTTTTGGCAATCTGTGTGGGTTTCATTTTCTCCACACCTCATGCATACTGGAGAGTGTGTGCACCGGTCTCAATGATGTCCGTACCTTTGACAGTTGTAGCATCTGGGAGGGTTTGGTAAGTACGGTTCTATATTGATTTCTTCATATCCTATTTTGATGTTACTCGGGATTTGATGGGTATTAAAGGTTAGAATATAAGAGTTTGTATCGATGGTTTCATCATATTTTTTAATTTGGATCCTTTTTACATCGGTGACGTTTTGATTTTTTAGATAAGTTTTAATTTCTTCCAAGGAGCACAGTGATAGTTCTGAACTCCTGATTACTCCTTTACTAATATTCAAAGTTTTGTGGGGATAGATTTTTACTTTTTGGTTATTAAAAAGTCTCCATTTAAAGATTTGTTATTTGCTTTTGGCTTTCTACTTCCACTAGTAGTGTGCCGTTATTTAGTTTTTTGACCATTTTTGGTTTGATACTCGAGAAAATTTTCTCTATTTTGAAGAGGGACACTTTTGTTATCGGTTTTCCTTCGGTTGCTTCAATGATTATAAAAAAAGGTAGATTTTGCACAAGATTTTGGTATTGTGATTCTGTTTCTGAATCTGAACTAGATTTGTCTGAAACTTCACAATGGTTTCTTTTCTGAGGCTTTTTATTTGCCATTTAAATATTTTGAATTTTTCATTTCTCCTGCTCCCCACCCGCCTCGGAGCCCTATTTGGGAAGTGTTGGGGGGGGGGGGGGAACCCATTCGCCCCAACACAACAAGGATACAGAAGAAGTATACTCTTCCTGCTGATGGACTCAAGCACCCGTGTTTCTTTCGTCCTTTCTAATGGCCTCATTTCTAGAAAAGATGTTGGTTTTCCAGCCGTGTTTTATCCATTCTTCAACAAGTTGATTGACCCTCCAGCCACCGCTTACTAAATCAGTTTTTGCCTAATGTGGGGAGTGTGAGCGTATTTTCTTGTTGTGTTTGTCTGATTTAGTGCTAGTCATGACCAACCGATTGATTAGATCGGGCCTATCCAACCACATGTCTTAACCCAAGTAAGGGCCAAAGTGGTGTGTTGCACCTCATGTCCTAATAGGACCTTGAACATGATCTGCTCAACCACCAGGATCCCGTCCTTAGGCATTACAGGTTGCCACCCACGGTCAACAGGTGGCCCCATTGAGAGACTTTTACTCTCTGCATGGGAGCAGTCGGTGTATTCTAATGCCCCACCGACAGGGACAGGGCTGGTTGGGAAGTAGGGGAAGAAAAAAAAGGCGGGGAGGGAAGGGAAATGGCTGTTTTTGTTTTTGTAGAACACAATTAAGTTTTACAAAAGAGAATAGAAAAACAAAAAGGAACATCAATGTAGGTGCATTTCGTCTCAGGAAGTCAATAGACAGCCTGATCTGGCAGCACCAGCTTTCCCTAGCTAGAGATTGAACCTACAACCATTGCGTTTGATAGTCAGCAGTTCTAACCTCCAGCCAATGGGATCGGTGCTCGCAAACGCCCTCATCAAATGTCTATTTAAATAGACACTCGCCAACCGCTTTTACAGTGCTTGTGCTGCTTGCTTATTTACAAACAAATAGCAAGCTTTACAGGTTCATTATCCCTTTGCAAAGTTTTCTACCTGAAATACTTGCAACATTAATTTTAAAAATATATTTTGCTTACTCATTCATTCATATAAATAAGCATTAATATTTTTGGTAATTTCAATATAAATTTATTAATCTTTTAAATGTGACTAAAGAAAAAATCAATTTGCCTTTTTCATTTGCAATTTAGAAAATAGATTGCAAAAAAAAAAAAAAAAAAAAAAAAAAGGAACATTTAAGCACAAATGCTAAATATTTGTCCGATAAATTAAAGAATATTGCTGAGCAGAAGTATTTGTTATCATTAAATTAAAAAAATAACAATCTGTCCTTTTACAAAGTTAATATGTAAATTAGTTTAACTTTGCAGCCAATACCGTAACTACATGAGCAGTATATGAAAAAAGATGGTGCAGCTATTGTTCAAAGTCAAATTAACTTGAAATAGCATGTTTTAACTTTGTTAGAAAATGGTCTAACTTTCATATTTATTCAGTCATTCTATTACTTCAGCCACTAGAAGAAAACATTTGCGACTGCTATTATCACCCTTGATGAGAATGTCACTGTGCACATAGTTCTTATTTAGAGGACAAACTCTTATTAGTTATTAGATATAGATACTGTTATTTTAGAATCCAGTTCGTTGGGAGGGGGGCAGAGTTTTAAAATCTTTATAATTAGATGTAATTATATTTTCAATTTGATTAGGAACAGCTGAATGAGAAATCTTTATTGTATTTTTATGTAAAATTGAATCTGTTGAAATTACTTTACTTACAATCTGGCTCTATCTTTTTCTAGTTGTTCAGATGATGGTTTTGCCTGCAGTGTGCACAGTCTCTGTTTGTCAATGTCTTCCTTCATCACAGCAAATTCATGACATCCGACAGCAGGGCCATCAGGTGAACGGAATTCTTTGTTTAAGTCAACCGTTTCATCAAATTCTCGTCCTAAGTTTTCTGTAAAAGAAATAAAAATAAAATTTTAATTCCAAACTGTAAAAGAGAAATAAAAAAAACATTTTTCAACAATGAAGAATTGTTACTAAAATGGAAATTTTGAGTCAGTATGTTTATAATAAAAACTAACAATTTCCCCCTCTTTCACCATTCAATTTAAATCATTTTTCTTGTGCCTGGAGGTCAGATGTTTCACTCACTATTTTCTATTGGTTAATCAGGTCAGCTATCTCCACACTTCACTCTGTATGGTCTTGTTCAATTGTTTGCTTCCAAATTTTTCTTGATCAGCCAACCTTCCTGCAATTCAAGACCTCTATACTTCTGCAACAGCTTATCAAGAAGTCTCTACATGACCTTACCAGTATCAGGAATATTATTTCAAAATGACTGACTAAGCATTATATATATATATATATATATATATATATATACACACACATATACATACATATACACACACACATAAGTGTCATTAAATTTAATAAATCAGTATGACAAATTTCTTTTAAAAATATTTTGAATTTTAATTACAAAGAAAAAAAAATCTCTTATAAAAACATAACTTGTTTATATTTTTTTATGGATTTTAGAAGTCCATAACCCGAAAATATTAACGACTTGAGGAAGATCGATACAATTGAAAAAGACATATTGCCAGGAAAAATAGAGAGTAAATACGACTTACTTTGCTGAAAGTACTTAGGAGCATATAGCTGCAACAAATAAAAAAAAAGCCATGCAAAGATGGCAAGCTGTCTGGGAGTCTAAAATGACTGCAACCATGAAAGGTGTGTTTGGAAGAGTTGCATAAACCATGCTAAGATCAAGGGCTAGTCGGACAGTGTTAGACAATATCAGACTGGTATGAAAGCTATCCAGGAAATAGGAAAAGTTTAGTTCTGAATTTTGCATGTGTCTTTTCTAAACTTCTGGATAAGGGAGGGCATTCTCTTATTACTCAGTATAATTCAAGGGAGATAACTGGAAAACAGTTTAAGAAGGATTAAACCTGAATATTCTGAGAAGAAAAATAGAACAAACATGAAATTGTGAAAAGATTTCTACTTACTGAAGGCAGCAAAAGTTGGTTTGTCAACGATTCGAATTTTACGTTCAGCAATGACTGGTTCTCCATCTTCATTACCAATGTCACTCGGAAGATATTCCTTAGCTTCCTCCTCTTCTTTCCAATTCCGAGGAAAATAGAGTGGCATTAGACGTTGGTAGGTTTCCTATAAAAGACGAAGGAAAAAGTGTTTTTGTAAAAGGATTGTTATTTTTTAAAAGTACAGGATGACCTCAGCCTCACACTTTAGAAAAAGAAAAATGCCACATGGCATCTCTACTTATACATAAAAAAGGCACATTTTGTGTGTAGGTTCATTCCTTATGGACTCTAAAACAGCTGGACCAATTTTTTTTTTAATTTCACATAAATGTACTTAGTCTGCAAGTGTTCTTAGATAGGTCTTGTAATAAAATGCTTCTGGTAAGTGTCAAGAATTGATAATCAAAAAAAATCTAACTAAAGGAACAGTCCAATTTTGAACAAAGTTAACACTCTTATAAAGTCTAACATCACAAGTGCATTTGAGAACCAGAAGCACCCAGCATATAAAATCAACAGTATGTTCTTTGATAAACAGAGGCATGTTTGAAATGAATGGTTCTGTTTAGAGCACAATTGAATCATGATACTCAACTCTTGAACTTTTTAATTCAAGCTATTATATAAATTTTTTTTATAAAATCAACAGTAGGTTCTTTACAGTGCAATAAAGACTACAATGTATTGATTGAAAAATGGGCAATTTCACAGATTTCAATGACAAAAATATTGTGTGGAACATTTTTTGATCCTCATTCAATTTCAAGCAGTGTCAGGCTTTCCTGCTGGTGTGTGTGTATACATATAAGTGACCTTGTCTGTGTGTGAGGAACGGTCTCTACCAAACTACTCAGCAGGCGTAAGTCTACTTAACGTATATTTTCTATGTATGCGCAAAAATACATTTATACGTTTAACATTATTTTTAATGTTTTGACATGCATTTGGACTTAGCTCAGATGGTAACGAATAACACTGGAGAGCTATATGTTTTGGTTTCGATTCTAGCTGATGGCAGTAAAGTCATTTTTTTTTTTTTTAACTTTTGAAATTATGTATAAATACAAAATCTGCATAAATTAAAACATATTTAAGCATATTTTACCACTGGGCAACACCAAGCGGCCTACTAAGCATTAATAAAATTCATTTTTTTTCTGTAATACACACCGGGATATAACGTACAAAATTGTCAATAACTGACATACTCCTTTTTTTGGCACTACCCTGATTTCGGCTGTAATTACCCTTCAGTTCTGGAATAATCTGAGGATTATTTTTGATAGACATTATTTTTGAGAACCCCACAGATAAAAAATATCTAGGGCGTTTTACAGTCTGGCGAGTTTGAAGCTCATTCAGGATCACACTTCTTACTGATGAAATGATCCCTAAAATGTCTCCCCTCTCACATACTATTGTCTAGAAGTGTAAGCCATTTTGAGTTTCAGATGGTTCGCTGTTACACACAAGTCCTGGGAGGTGACTTGTTTGTAGTAGACAGTTCGACAGAGCAAAATATTCTTACAGTGTCGAGACGGAAAAGGGCACGTGAAATTGCTCCAGAAAAGGTTTAATATTTATGAAGCAATTCTGGTTTCTGATTGGTTGGTTGGTAGCAGAACGTGAATTAATTTGATTCGTCAGTTCTTAGCAGCATCGTTTATAAATAGAATCGTCCGACTGTGTGGGATCATACCCCATTATACTCCAAAATATTGCAACATCCTCCCTATTTTTTTATAATGGGGAAGTCCTTTGTGTTTGTTCTGCTCAAAAATATATATTTTTATATTCACTTAGACATAACAAAAATTAGAAATCATTTGGATCTTAGAATTTTAGCATTTAAAAAGACGCCATTTTTAATTGTGTTCAAATGTCAAAAAGGAAAATTACAAAGAGTTTTTTTTTTTTTTAATTTTTTTTTTTTTAAGCAAAAGTATTAGTTACACATTAGTAGGTTAAAGTGTTAATACAAATAAAATGGATACAGTTTAACGTCTTGTCCAGAACTATTTTTTTTTTTTTTTTTTTTTTTTTTTTGATATATAGGAATCTATATACATACAGGGCAGTGAAAAAAAAAAAAAAAATTCAGTTGAATTCCCCAACAAGTTTTGAGAAAAAACGTAACTTTATCCTTGTTGCGGGTTTCATAAATACATCAGCGATATTTTGTTCTGATGATATGTAATTCAAAATAATGGATTCCTTTTTTATCTTGTTTTTTATGAAATGGTATTTTATATCTATATGCTTAGATCTTTGGTTGATTATAGTGTTCTGTGCTAAGACTATACTGGCTTGATTATCACAATTAATTACTACGGGGCTTTTAATTAATTCTGGCTCTAAAATAGTCTTTAGGATATTTTTAAGGTAGAGTGCTTCCTGGGTCGTGTGTGTGATCGCGATAAATTCTGCTTCACACGTAGAGAGATACAATCTGTTGCTTTTTTAGATTTCCATGAAATAATAGGCCCATTTTCTGAGAGTTTGAAACAATATCCAGATACACTTTTGCTATCTTCGTCGTTTGCCCAGTCTGAATCCGAAAAACCTAATTTTAGGGGATTTCTTGATTTTCTAAATACTAACTTCTGTTCTTTAGTTCCTTTTAAATAACGCAGGACTTGTTTAGCTCTGTTTAAATCCTTCATTGTCGGTCGTGATAATTTTTGTGACATTTTGTTACTGTATAGCATATGTCGGGTCTGATCGCAGTCATTAAGTATATAAGACTACCTATAATTTCACGGTATTGCTTATCATTTATTATTTCAGATTCTGTGTGTATATTTTTATTAATATCATTTTCGACCGGTGTAGAGCGTTTCTTGCACTCTCCCATTCCAAATTTTAATAGTATTTTGTCAATGTATCGCGATTGATTCATTGTAACAAGTCCTTTGCTTTGAGTAAATTCTATCCCCAAAAACCAGGATATTTTGCCAAAATCGGTCATTTTGAATCTTTTACTTAATTTGTTCTTAACATCAGTTAACATTATGTCACAATTTGATGCGATTAAAATATCATCGACCCACAAAACCAAAATCAGTAGTTTATCGTCTTTGTGTTGGGTAAATAAACAGGGGTCTACAGCGCATTGTCTTAATTGTTGTTTAATAATATAATCATGAAATACTGTATTCCAACGCTGAGCACTCTGCTTTAGACCATATAATGACTTGTTAAGCCGCCACACACTATTTTTATTTTTCATTATAAATCCCTCTGGAGGGGTAATATAAATTTCAGTCTATTGGGGCATTCAAATAAGCATTTTTATGTCCATTTGATGGATGTTTAGGTCATATTGTGATGCGATTTACAGTAAAATTCTGATTGTCGTTAGGTTTGTGGTCGGTGAAAACGTAGAAAAATATTCTATACCGTAAATCTGAGAGCACCCCTTAGCAACAAATCTTGCTTTGTACTGTTCTACGCCTGATGCTTTACTCTTTTTTTTGTAAAGACCCATCTGGTAGAAATAACATGTTTATCTCTTGGGAGAGGCACTACCGTATAGGTATCATTTTCGCTTAAGGCATCTATTTCTTTTTTCATGGCAATTTTCCATTCATCACAATGTTCTGAATTAATTGCTTCGTTAAAGCTTTTTGGCGCATTTTCCATTGAATAGCTATAGTCGATTTGATAATCTTTTATATTGTCAACCACAAAAAAATCGGGTCGTCTTATTTCTTTTGGGATATCTTTCGACTTTATCATCATCATGGACACTCCGTCTCCATTTTTATTGTTTTCGTTTGTTTTAATTATTTGAGGTAATATAATTTCATCTTCATATGACGGGTTTTCGTCTATAAAATTAAACGTGTCTGAATTTTACACACCGGATTCTTTTTATTTTATTTTTTGGGGGAAAAAATATTAAATTGACTGGACTATTTTTATCGTATCCAAGAAATATACCTCTGTCGGCTTTAATATTCAATTTACTCTTTTTCTCTATATATGCAAAGCAAGTTGAACCAAATATATGCATTCTGCTTAAATTTGGTTTTTTACCGCAAAAAGATTCATATGGAGTTTTAGATAGTGTTTTGTTAAAGCACCTGTTGCGTATATAGGCTGCCGCCATAAGTGCATACGTCCAGAGGTTTTTAGGGAGTTTTGATTCAATGAGTAGGCATCTTGCCATTTCAAAAAGTGTCCGCCACGCACGTTCAGCAGTCCCGTTTTGGTGTGGCGATCTAGGAGCTGATGTTTCATGCCTGATATGATGGTTAATTAGTAAAAGTTCAAAGTCTTTATTGGTGAATTCCGTACCGTTGTCAGAGCGAATACACTTGATTTCACTGTAGGGAGCCATGTCAGCTAGATATTTTTTAGTTGCTAGCAGGGTATCAGATTTGTTCTTTAAAAGTAAACTATTATTAAACCTGAATGGTCAACTACGAAATTCAACACATATCTATAATGTTCTCTGGCCATAGGTTCCAGGGGACCATTCAAGTCACAATGCACCATTGATAGGATTTTTTTGGCCTTCTTGTCTGGTATCTTGCTTTGATAGTTTGTCATTTTCCCTTGCGTACAAACATCGCAGTTGAAGTTTTTTGATTTTTGTATTTGCATTCCATCAACTACAGTCGGCAACTTTTTGATATCAGGAATATTGCAATGTCCAAGAATTTTATGCCATGTCTGTAGATCATGGCAGGCGGTTTTTGATGGGACTACGCTATTTAAATAATATAGTCTTCCATTTTCTTTAATGTTGAATACAGTTCCATTCGGGTATACCAGTTTTGATTTATTGGGGCTAACGTTTATATTTGCACCTTGTTTTGTGGCAGCTTGTACAGAAAATATATTTTGTTTAAATTTTGGGATTAGAAGAGCGTTTTCTAGAATACAGAAACATAGTTCACCTTTATTGTTCTTTAGCGAGATTTTAGCATCACCTCTTTTCAAAACGATATCATTTACTCGACTCCTGTCAGCTAGTTCTACAAAATGATTTTGTGGCTTAAAATTGGGGTCAAAATTGATAAAATCAGATTCCTTTATAATCACATGTGCCGTGGCCGCACAATCGACAAGAAAATTATTATTGTTTGTTGAAGCATCAAACGTACACGAAAATAAAAATGTGTGCTTGCTAATAGAGCTCTCCACATTTTTAATGGAGTCACCATTTTGAGTCCTGTATCTACATTGGAAACTCTTGTGATTAGGTCGTTTACAATTATAGCAAATAATTTTTGTACTTTTCTTAGGAAAAAAATTGTTTTTGCCAAAGTTGCGTTTTTTATTCCTGGCTTGGGTATAATTCGATTTGTGTTTTTATGTGTATATTTTTAAATTTCATGATATTTGTGGATTCGTTTTTTTCTGTGATCATTTTTTCCGTTTCTTCGTAACTTCTGAGTGCTACCTTGAATTGGTTAAAAGTCATGGGTTTTTCTTTCTGGGTTATCACAGTGGTAAATGGCTTGAAATCACTCAGTAATCCCTTAAGGACCATGGAAATTAACAGTGTCACTTATAACTTCACCAGACAATTTTAAAGAATTTGCAGTTGTCTCGGCTCTTATAATATAATCAGTAATAGTTTCGGCTTCCATTCGTTTTAGAGAGGTCAGTTCAGTGTATAAAGAAATAATTTTGGGTTTTCCTTTCGATAAATAATCCTCTCTCAATGTTTAATGCTTTGCAGCTGTCGTCCAGGGCTTCTCTCATTACCAGTGATAGACTTCGGTCATCTAAACACTGTATTAATTCCGCAAAGACAGTTGCGTTCTTTTCAATGAAATCGGGGTCGTTTCTGTTTTCAGGTTGTGTTTGAAGTACTTTGTGTAGCTTTTGGATTCGTAGATATCCTAGAAATTTAACTTGCCACAATTCGAATTTTGATTCGGATCCATCGAAATAAAGACGCACGCTGGGCGCATAACCTCTAGAAGTGTAAACCATTTTTAGTTTCAGAACAGTTTCAGATAGTTCGCTATTACACACAAGTCCTGGGAGGTGACTTGTTTGTAGTAGACAGTTCGACAGAGCAAAATATTCTTACCATGTCGAGACGGAAAAGAACATGTGAAATTGCTCCAGAAAAGGTTTAATATTTATGAATAGGTATCCCAAACCAAAATTTTATTTTTATCATATCTAAAAAAAAGTAATGTGGGCATGTAGATTTTTGTAAACCATTTACAAAAATACCAAATTTATTTTGGTAGGTCAATTAGCCATCAAGTTATGATCATTCAAAGTTTGTCGGAAAGTTGAAATTTGCTATCGTGGCCGAGAAGCCAAATTTCATAGTCTATAACTAAAAATGTAAGCTACTAACAAGTGAAAAATCCTTATAAATGTAATGTCATCTTGTAGTAGATGAAAATTAATATAAATTTAGCCAATAAATATTAGATGAAACCAACTTAAACACTAGGCAAAATCCCTCTATCAACGCGAAAACAGTGAAAATACTACACGGAAAGGCAACTTTAACTGTTCATATCAATTTCATTTTAATAGCTAATGTATTGAATCTTCTTAGTATGATTCAAAACACATTAGAGATCAAGATAATTCTTTCTTTTAATTATAAATTGATAAAACCACTCAATTGTGGACCATGTAAAAGCAGTCAAACAAGCAATTTTGTAAAAAGGGCAAAAAAGGTAAAAAAAAAAAATGAGTCAAAAGTATACGTTACTGAAATTGCTGTAAAAATGTAACCATTGAAGTTAGAAGCTTGAAACTTTGCAACTTTACTAATTTTGGGGTGAGGAATTCAAAAAAATGGTTGCCTTGTTTCTAATAACAAAACTTTTTGCCACAGAAATACTTTTACTTTGGGAAATTTAAACTCGCCAAAAAAGCACCGACGACAATAATATTTAGAAATTTTTTATACAAAAAAAAGGCACAAATCATTTTTTTTAAACATTGAAAAACTTTCAACTTAAAAAACAAGTAAGAAAGATATTTTAGGTCTTACTACAATTCCTTTCTTATCGATCTTCTCTCAGAATTCTTTCATAGGCTTCTGCTATGGTAGATATCTCAGGAACCCTCCAAATCCTACCATCACTTGAAACTGGCATTACCTCAAAATCCCATCTGTAGACAAATGCTGACTCTACTTGTGCAATGTCCTCTGATAAAGGCCATCGAAAATAATCTTTTCTACTTTTTGTTTGCATTAAAAATTTTACTACAGTGCTGGATGCAGATATAATATCAATGACTTGGCCAATGTAAAAGTTGGTGTCATAGAAGACAGCTACCCATTGTCCTTGATGTTCATAACTGAAGATATCCTGAGATGGATCTTCATCACAACTGCAGGAGTTATCTGAATGTTCAGCAGATTCACTTAGGGAAGACATTTTTTGTTGTTTTGGTGGAGGTGGAGATGAATCAATTAATTTCTTTTCAAGTAGTCAGAGAGAGCAGCTTCCAGTTGAACTTTAACAACCTTGAGGTATCTCAATTGGTCTTTGAGTGCTTCCAAACCACTTTCTGAAATTTTTTTTTTATCTGTTTATCAGACTTCACTGGACCACCATGCTTAATAACAGAGTTAATAATTCTCTCTTTCTCAGCAGCAGCTTGACGTTCTTTTTCCTTCTTTAATCTTTCATTTTGTGCAATTTTTTCTTGGACACGAAGTTTCACAAGGGCTTCTTGTTGTGCATGTTATTGTCGCAAATGTTTTGCATGTTTTCTGGAGATGCTCAGAATGGATTGCCTCTTTGTTGATGGTATTACTTCCAACCAAGCTGTTGTCCGATTGCGCTTAAGCATATTTGAAGATGATCGATTATGTAGTGATGCATGTCGTTTTGTTTGCATGCTAAAATCTAAATCTCCAAAGGCATGCTCACCTGACAGATTTGTTAAAGGGCAGCTCTTCAAGGCATCTCTCGTCTCCTGATCTACATCTTTTCCAAAAACACCTCCTTCTAAAAAGTCATGCAACTGGTGCTTAGTGACAATGAGGAACTGAGTATCTTGCGCAAACATTCTAAAACAAGTTCAGGGGCCGTGAGACTAATAGAGAGACACATTGCCTTCCTCAAAGAATTCCCCATTAAATACACCTTTACAGTCAGATTTTAATAACAACTGGGGATTGTTGATCCGGCATTCTAAACTTAGAGCCATTTTCTTGATATAGTGATGGAAGTCAACATACTGAACAGTGCTGTTAACAAGTTTCCAGAAAGGTTTGGTCAAATTAATGTTCAGCAAACCAACTGCAGCAAGTAGGGAATGTAGTCTCTCATCAGAAATGTCAGCCAAAACACTCTGTAATTTCATATTGCAAGATGTTGCAAACACAGATAAAAATAATTTTATGTGCTCTTTATGGTGATATATTGCCAGGGCATTTTCAAATAGAGAATTAAACCTATTTGCCCGATAACTTGTGATTTGAGATTGGTACCCTTCTTTGCTGCAGAATGCCAGCCATTCTGTCCTGGAGTCCTGGACTCCTGCAACCACTTTTATTGTTTATGAGTGTATGTACGGGTGACGACAAAAAAAAATTAATATGCGTTCTGTCACAATTTCTGTTAATGCTGACATAAAAAGTTTTTATGTAATCATTTTCAAATTTTAGGACAAAATAATTTAATATATTTGCTAATATATAGCCTTGGAACTGAGTTTTTATATTTAGTCAGTTTTTTTCTACAAAGCGTAAATGTTGACATGTTTTACGAATCCAAAACAAAGAAACAAAAAATAATAAATAAATAATGCTTATTTTAAGTAATTTATTTTAAATAATTTTTTTTTAATTCTCTTTTTTTTTCATAATTAAAAAAACTTATGTTTCTGAACAATAACAAAAGCATATACTTTATCGTCATAAGTCACTAGCCGAACGTTTTGTTTATGGAATTTAATTAAAATAATTTAACAATGCTAAAGTTTATCCAACCGAAAAAAATAAGTTTCCATCAGTCCCACACAACTAAAAATGTTTTGTACACGGTTTTATTAATTAATTTAATTAAAATAATTTAACAATGCTGAAGTTTATCCAACCGTAACCGAAGGAGAAAGCGATGAAAGAACATATGAAAGTTTGAAAAAAGCTATAGAAAATAAACTGGCATTATTTTTTTAAATTGTAAATTTTCATTTTTTTTAATGACGTTCTAAAAATATTAATTAAAAAAATATCTTTCTATAACTTTTAAATAATAAAGAAAAAACAAACTCACCTAAGAACTTTGATAAGACCATAGTGAAACGAGTTGTTTGTTTATGTTTTTTTCGTTCAGTCAGTCAGTACGTTGTGCTGCTGTGTGGCTACTGGCTAGCTGACAGTTGATAATTGGTCTCTCTGGTATTAAGTTGAAAATCTCTGTAGGTACCCTAACTTTTATTAGTGTGCGCTCCTTGATTTATGGGGCCATAAACATGACACCAACAGATTATTAAAGAGGAGATATTCCTCTACAAAAGATGCCTTTTTTGGAATTCTTACTATAAAATTTCTTTCATGTTTCTTTCACTGAAGTTTTCAAGTTGGATTTTTTTTTAGAAAAACCACTTATAACCTTTTAATAACCTCACCATGTTATTAAGTGACCTTTTTTCTTTAAAATGATACCATTTTTATATACCTAGAGACTCACAATATGAAGCGCAACAAATTTGAAAAACATCAACATTTTTTTTGTGTAAAAAATAAAGCGACATTTACCAAAATTAGAGGCATAACTTGAAAAATCCTGAAAAAAAATCTATTAAAGACACAAGAAAAAGAATTATATATCTATAAAGACAAAAGATTAAATTTTATTTAAATCAAAACCATATCAAAATAACCCAAAAAACAAACGAGATATCGCAAGTTGAAGTTAAGGGAAATTTTACTTTATTTACTAGTTTTCGCACCTAAACTAGGCCAGTTTGGAATACCTATTATGAAGCAATTCTGGTTTCTGATTGGTTGGTAGCAGAACGTGAATTAATTTGATTCGTCAGTTCTTAGCAGCATCGTTTATAAATAGAATCGTCCGACTGTGTGGGATCATACCCCATTACAAGTCCAAAATATTGCAACATATTGAATAGCTATAAAATAAAGACTTGATTATTCACAGCTGAAACTTGATAGACAAATCAATATAGACTGAAGTTTATTTGTATCAAATATGATTGGAATGGAGAAAGGATACAACAAAATCTACTAAACTTTTCAAAAATTGGCTCGGAATGCTCATTATTGTTATGCATTTTGCATTAGAAAAAAAAAAAAAAAAAAAGACTGGTCCCTATTTATTTGCCTTTATGAAGGCAAAGTTAGTCAAAAGAGTCGCTTTTTTATGAGGGGGATATTCAGCACCTGAAAATGTGGCACCTTGGATGGGCAAAAATTACAAATTTTCAGTCAAGAAGGATTTCCTTTAACAAAGATATAAAAACACATACTACACCTTGATCCTAGCTCAAAGGGCAAGGCTCATGGTGTTTTGGGATGAGTTGAAGGATTTATTTTTATCTCCCTCCTCTATTAACAATAATAATATCAAATCAAATGAAAGCACTTACCATCATTTCATTTTCTTTACATGCAAAGATAATCGTTTCAAAATTAGGACCAAATTTTTCTAGAAATCGCCGTACCGTTCCTGATTTAAAAAACAAAAAGTAAAAAATGTAAATCAAGTATTAAATAATCAAACTTTAAAAAAAGCAATTTGTGATAAGTAGAACATTCTTGCTATAGTGACAAATAAGTTATCATTTTTTACTCATTTCTAGCCAACGAGGGAATGCATTCTACTTCTGGAAACCAAAAACATATCTAAATTCCACCCACATGCAAATTTAGAACTGATTTTATTATTCGTCTTTTCTGACTGATTTTCCAGACCAGCAGATATGCTTCGTTTGGCTTCCCATCTTAGCATCGTCTTCATAATTCTGATGCTGTTCCTGTTAGATGCCTTTAATAATTGTAGCAGTTTAAAACTCCCTTCTGGTTGCAGTTAGACGAAACATCCAGAATCACTCCATCTTTACATATATTTTTCTTCTGGTCACATTTACGACCATCATATTTACTTGTACATTAGTCATTGCATGTTTATTTGTATACTGTGAAAAACAAACTAATAAAAAGGGGGTCTATTTTATTCACAGAAATATTTCCTATCATTTTAAATTGGCAAATAATTTTTATATAAAAACAATTTACATCTTTAGTTTTATTTTTAATACTAACATAAACGGAATTGTATAGACAAATGTAATGCCAATAATATCTATTTTGGCCATTTTTTCTTTTTTTAACTTAATTTGAGAAAATTCGACAGAAGGAGACTTATACCGATATTGTAACAACTGATTGTACTACTACTATTACTAATAATTAATTTTCAATCCAAGTTTGCTTGCATGGAAAGTCTACAGTTAAGCAAGGATTACAAAATCTTGAACAACACCTCTCTTGAACTGGTATCGTTTGAGTTCAATGACATGGGAAATTCCAGTATGACGGGAAAAAATATTGGGATAAGCAGAGAAAGACGGATGTTATTTCAGAGTTTTCTTTCTCCTAGACTAGTTGGAACATGCAGGTGTTGATAGCTGAGTATATCCTAGTATATTCATAGCCAGAGGGAAGATATATGAACTCATACATGGGTATCATTGAAACCGAGTTCTGACAAATGGAAAATGCTTCCAGTTAAAATAGATAAAAATATTTTCCACAACTCATTGGGCCTATAAATAGAATATTTGACCTGTTTTACCGGTTTTTTTTTTTTGGTTTTTTTTTTTAAAGCAATGCATGTGTTGGAGCCCTTTCAACTAGGAATGCCACCATGTGTTATTGTGGGTAAAATGAAATCAGAATAAAAAGGGAGGGGGGGGGTTCAATAAGGAAACTAATAAAAAATTACATTTGCATATATGTACATTTATTTCTCAGAGATGATTTGTCAAAGAAACATAAAAAGCAAGATGGATAAAAATGGGTGAAACTTTATTTAGTTAGGTATAACTATTAGCAAGACCCAAAGGCAACTCGTGGATAAGGTTTAAATGAGTGCCAGTTGGACATTAATTCACCGTAATGATTGGCAACAATGGTGATGATTGGGTAAAATTTAATTAAGAGGGTAGCTCAACAAGAACTTGTTTATATTGAACTTCAAAGCAATCATGTTGTTGTCAGCTGGAAAGCAGATTCGCAGTATTGTGTTTCACAGATGGGCAGTTTTAGTAAAGAAACTTTGCTCATGGAACTTAGACATAATTATTACTAAAAAAGTTCATAAGTTTTAAAACACAAAATAAACATGGTTTGCCAGGGCAAACAAATTATAGAGAACGCATGGGCTATGTAAAATGAATACAACTTTGTATTATCAGAGAATAATTCGGATAATGTATCTTGTAACCAGTAGAAGACCATGCTGAAATAGGTAGCTGTTTGGAGTCCTGTCTAAACTGCAATCAGAGGTAAGATCTGACAACATGGAGTCAGCAGTGTGAAAACCATGTAAAAATGTGGAGTCGAGTGTAAATACATTCAACTAGTTCAGTCTACTACCAGAAAGGGAGCAGACCTTGTTTTGGATTCTCACATATGCAGGTCCTTTTTTTTTTTTTTGTACTTTATTTGAATGCCTCATTCTCTTGTTTCCTAGTATAATTACAATAATTTGAATATGGTTGAAGGAAAATAACTCCTGAATATACTGAACTGATTATTCTATTTTGTGTATATTTATCAATTTAGACACAGATTAGCAGTTAGAAATATAATCAAACAGAAAATAATATCAACTTAAATAAATTGGACCCAGTATTGAACTACATCTTTATCACTAATAACCTGAAGTTTGTCAATTTGCACCTGCATCTCCTTGCTAACATTGCTCCCCAAGGAGTAAGACTGGAAGTTGCTAACCGAGTAGAGATCACAAAGGCCACCAGTGATGAACACCATTGACTTCATGGACATGAACCAACAACCCAATGATATCAAGGAAAAGCTTCCTCAGTTATGTGGAATTCCTAACAACATCTCAGGAGACTGCAGTTGTAGACCAAAGGGCTAGAAAATGGACCTTCCTACTGACATGAAAATTCACCCATCTAAAGCTCTCCCACCTGGGTCCAGTGAAGGACACTCAACCATCTAAAAATGGGAATAAAGTGATCCAAATGTTATCGCCAGTTGGAACTACAAAACTGACAACCATCTGTGAATCTGAAGAGGAGGATCATACAGTGCAGCACTGCCTTGTCTACTCTCTACTTCCCAATTAGTGTAGCTTGGAAGATCTAGCAGAATACAACAATGCAAAGGATTGCATGAGAAAATGTGCAAAACTTGTGCGACCACATGTTTCAAAGACACAAAAGAAAATAAGACATAAAAAATAACTTACGGATAGCAATGTGTGCTCCTTGTTCAATTGGATAACCTCTTTGAGACGAATGGATCGGACAAAATGCTATTGTTTTAATACTATTTTCACTGAAAAAGTGGAGAAAAACTTTTATAAAGTTAAAGTGAAGTTTAACAGATTTATTTTTATTTTTTTTAAAGTCCCTTCAGTCTATAAAAACATTAATTTTTGTCATATTAATCATTCCCCACTTAACAAGAACAAAAGCCACTTAAGGATAAGGGTTAATGAGATTGTCAGCTAATTGGATAGTTGAGCAACACTATGAAAGGTTTAAGAACAATGGCCGAAATGATGAAAGTTAGATTACTTCAGAAGATGGCTTGACAGACATTTGTTCACATAGGACTTGGAAACGGCCATGTTCTAATCTGTAGGGAAACAAGCAATCCTGTAGTAAGATTCTACAGAACAGAAAGAAAATAAAAACCCTCCAAGGAAGATTTTTTTTTTTTACAAAAAGATCACTTACCAAGGCCCAAAGGTCATTCAAGGATAGGAGTTAATGAGTTGGTCAGGTGTATGGTGAAACATTGAGATTTGCAACAATAGTTGTAACTGGTTAGTAATTTATTATTTAAAACGGCTCAAGAATTTGTTTACATTGGATTTAAAAATAGCAATGATATAATCTGCCAGGAAGCACAGACTATGAAATGATATAATCTGCCAGGAAGCACAGACTATGAAAGAAACTTTGCTTATGGAAGTTTCTCTTAGTTATGCAATAAGTATGGCAGGATCAAATAAAGTCTCAAGATTTTTGCAAGAACATATGTGACTGATTTCATGCGCAAGGACATTAAGATGGTAGAGCTTGCTAAGCAACCCATCCAATGATATGTGGGATGTCAATACAAAGGTGTCCAGGATCAACAATCAATCATAATCCATGGTCAGATATCTACTCTGGAGGAAATAAATATCCAAAAATCCTTGATCTTTTTTCTGTTGTTTAGTTGTCCTCAAATAGGAAGCAGAATCCATTTGTGGCCCATATTAAAGATGGTGGATGAAACTCAAAATAAAAATACAATTAGTCATTTAAACTAAAAAACAAAAAAAAAGCATATTTTTTTACATCTTTCAAACTTATTCTTATCTTGATAGTTATTATATTTACATTTTGGCTGTTGTAATCTCTGGCCATAATAAAATGCATTTTATAATTTTTCACGAATTTCAAACCAAAGCTTATTTCATCTTCTGAAATTTGAACATAAACTGCTATTTTTTTTTTTATCCATATCAGGAAGGAAATCAGGAGGTTCATATTTTGGCAATTGTCCAGAATGGTGTTCCATTTTTTTTTTTTTTCATATATAAATAAAGGGAGACAACTACAAGTTTTTCAATTTATTTCTGAATTAATCTAACACCTCACTCAATAAGTCCAAAGTCTAACCAATAAGATAACTTTTCAGCAAAATTCAACTCTATTCATCAACAATTTGCATCAAGGGTGAGACACCAATTCCAATACTTCTATAACAATTTCCATATAAAACCATTCATCTTTTGCCTTAAAATACACCTCAGTTTTCAATATCACTTGTTCATTGGAATGAAATCTCCTTCCCTGACGCATTCTTTTCAGTTTTATAAACAGCTAGGGAGCAGATCTTGAGAATATAGTATGTGTGAAAGCAATCCAATATGTAATTAATGTAGTTTTGTATTGTTGCGATTGACTTGTGTCATGGTGCATTGTCTTAGTGAAAAGGTACTTTTTTCTTCATTATTTTTTGGCGATTTCATATCTCAAACATCAATAATGCCATATATATATTCACTATTGATGGTTCTCCCTTTCCAAAATAATCAATGAACAAAATACTTTGCACAGTCTGAAATATGGAAACAAAAATCTTTGTTGATGTTTGTGTTTGGTCATTTGCTGCTGTCTATTTGACTGTCCGCCAATTAGCCTTGTGAGTAATGTA
This sequence comes from Euprymna scolopes, assembly GCF_053919585.1. Lineage (NCBI taxonomy): Eukaryota > Metazoa > Mollusca > Cephalopoda > Sepiida > Sepiolidae > Euprymna > Euprymna scolopes. Next base: position 74,458,202 of record NC_136500.1, on the reverse strand, counting down.
GTGGATTCATGTCTCATCCTTTGTCATATACAAAAAAAGAAAAAAAAACTGGAATTAAAAAAATGCTTTGAATTATAAATGCATTGTTTTTAATTAATGCAGCACCCACTTTGAACACAGTTTTCTTATTGACCAATACAATACCCTCTGATATTTTCAACCTTTAATTTATAATTAGCCAAAATAAATTTGCAGACTTTCAGCTTTCCCAAGACAACTGTCGAATTTGGGTAACTTGAGCATTCAACATCATTTGTATCTGTACGATTGTGTCTAAAGTCAACATATTACCTCTTAACCATAATATCTGATGGAGTAAAGTACAAATAACACCTATAAAGCCATTACTTTGCTTGAACAGTATTTTTTTTTTTTCCATCAGAAAGCAATATTTTACCAACACATGAAATTTCCATTGTTTTGAAAACTACAACAGTAGTTTTGCTTATATAATATGTACACTAATAATCAAATTGGACTCAAATTCTGACATATTTGAAGGTTAGTACTTTATAAAAATCATATGGACTTTTTTTTTTTTTTTTTTTTTTATTATTATTAATGGTAATATCATTCCCAGAACTTTTTGAGTGATATTTTCTATATGCATCACAGCGAAATATTAAGATTGATAAAGGATTAGCAAGTTTATTATTATTAGAAAGAAAATTGAAATATATTAGTTGCAATATGTGTTTACTCTAAACAATTATTTTATTATAGTTGTATGAATAACCATTTATCAAGACTAAAAGCTACTAGAACATGGAGGCATGGGTAAATTGTCGGTTGAGTGGTGATAATTATGAAGATTAACAATAATGAATAAAATTTGATAACTCATGAGGACAGTTTATGTTTGATATTAGATTTAGAGATGACCATGTTGTAGCACCCAGAGAAGTAATCTTGTGGCAAAATGCTCCATATTTGTATCAGATCGAGTTTCAAAGGGAAAATTATCTTGCTTTGTTTGATAATATTTTGGTAGTTTATGTAAAAAGAAATTGTATTGTTAAACAGCAAAAAACTCAAATTAAAAGTTTATTGGGTATTGTCCACAGAAAAAAAATTGAAAAAGAAAAAAATTTAATTAAAAGAAAAGGAGATTGGAAAGTAAAAAAAACTGTCCCTGTAGTAATTTTTGGGGTATAATGAAGAGGATATGATTACAAAAGATTGGTTCTATTTATAGACAGGGATGATAGAAACTGACGAATCAAATGATCTGCTATCACTATTGCTCTGCTATCGACCAATCAGAAACCAGAATAACTCCATAAAACATGGGATTTTTTAGAATTCCCGCACATAATTTTTTGTGTCCACACAAAAAGGAATTTTACTCTGTCTACAAACTTTTACAATTCAAGACTTATACGGATTGGCTAACTAAAGGGAAACTATTCGTCTGCCAGCTTTTACAATTCAAAGCTTCTCTGGATCGATATGCCATTTTGTTCAGAACAACATTTCTAAAACTAAAATGGCTTAAAACTCAAAGTTACACTTCTTTTATCCTTATTTTTCTTCGAAAAAACCATCACAAAGAGAAAATGGTATAAGGATGGGGAGGGAATATATTATTGTCTAAAAAATTGTCAATCATTAGAGATTGACTATTTTAAACAGTGACTTTTTTTTGTTGTTGTTTTAAAGAAAACCAACCTATAACAGACGAGTTGTGTAAAATGTATCGTCTTTCATAAAAACAAGCTGCGCATGTGTGGTCTCCCTCTGGTGCTGCATGTAAGATGACGCCACAAAAAAAGTGAAGAAAAGGAGGATGTGAGAAGTGTGAAGGGTCAACATTGTCTTCACATTTTTGTCAACGCTTCAGAAAAATCTAATGGATGGGTCAAAAGTTACGGGGTAAAAAGTGTCATCTTTTGCAATTTGGGGGTATTTGTGACCCCTTTTGAGCTCTTGGGAATGCTAAATCCCAGTGAAAATGAACAAACGGAGCATTTTCACGCCTTAAGATATGTATATTTGAATTCAGCACCATGGAAAACCACTATATAGACATACAAATCAAGTTTTTGAGCAATATGAAAAAAAGCTTCAAAAAGGCATTTTTTTTTAGCCCTAAAAGTCCCAGAGGGATGCGAGCCTGAATTTTGCCAGGGTCACCCATACTGAATTTATATTAAGAACAATGGCCTCCACATTTTGGGCAAGTTTCAGAAAAATTTAATGGATGGATCAAAAGTTATGGGGCAAAATGTGTAATTTTGAGGCATTTTGGAGCATTTTTTACCTCTTTTGAGCCCCTGGGGACACAACGAGAGTTTTCACAAAAAGAACATTTTTTTACTGTGCACATCTATTTAATAAAATATAATTTGTAGCAAAATTTCAGGAAAAACTAATCGACGGTTATCTTGTTACATAAGGGCTGTCCCCTTTTCATGTAAGTATAAAAATGGAGAATTTAGTTTAAAAGGAAAATGAAATAGCAATAGACAAATTCGAACCTCGTAATTTAGTTTAGAAATAGATTACGTGTGAGAATTTAAAAATGTAAAACAAACATTTGTTTAGAATATAGATAAATATTTCAAGGAAAGAATGTTAACTATCAAGTTTGTTATGAAATTTTAAATTGAAAGAATGCAGCTTATAAGATAATGTTTTTAACATATTGGATAAATAGGTTACTGAGAAATAGGAAAAGTTTTGGACACGTATGTCCAAAACACATGAAAGAAGGCACATGTTTTAACATGTGTATGACGTCACGAAAAATAGAAAGTTCTAGGAATAGAGAAAAACTTTAGTGAGAAAACTCAGATGGGAGGCAGTCGTCTAGGAGCGAGACGTCACTTCAAGAAAAAAATGTGAAACTTTGAATTCTTGGTGCTGGAAACACGGCCGTGTGACGAAATAAACCATTATGTGTTTTGTAAAGCTCGTCTTGTGTCTTATGATTCTTACAAAAAGGTAAAGTCCAATTGTATTATATATGTGTGTTATATGTCTTTACATACACGTCTCAACATCATCATGTCTACACAATGTCTGAACTGTCTGAACACAATGTCATCACTCAAAGAGCTTCTCTTTCTTCTTCTTCCATTCTACACAATTAAGGAATGAACTTTTAATATATAAGAATCTCTTATAACATGAACAATATCTATCTAGTCTCTTACAACAAAAATCTCTCTCTTAGAGTCTTACAACATCCCTCACTGTAATAAGACTCTTTCTAAGCCTCTCTCACAAGAAAAAGCATCACTTATAATAAGACTCTCTCAATGAAACCCCTATATAACAATCTGGTAAGGTATACCTCTGGAATGCACAGATTCATTGTTTACTGCAAGGATGCAGAATATGCACTGAACGGATTTTTTTTTTTTTTTTAATGAGTCACCATTTATTAAGACTAAAAAGCCACTCGCAGATAAAGAATGAGATGAAATAATTGTCACTTGAAGGATCAAAAATTATGAGAGGACTAAAAATGATGAATGAAATAAGCAAAATTTGATTAATTATGAAGAAAGTTTATGGTAAGTATTTGTTGACATTAAATTTGAAGACGACCATGTGATCGTCTGCAGGAAAAGTCATGGTAATAAAGTCAACAGTAGGAGAAAAAACAAGTGAAAGACTCACTTGGCTAATTGTAATACATTTCGATAGCAACTAAAAAGAGCCCCTTCAGCTGCTGTACTGTATTTGGCATTGAATCTGGGCCCCACCGTATGGACAACATGCCGAGCCAACAACTGATGTCCTTTTGTAAGCCGAGCATCTCCAGTTTTAAAACCTAAACAAAACACAAAAAAAAAAATTAAAAAAAAAAAAAAAATTTGAGGTCATTTGGATCAAATTCAATAGCCATAATGGAAAACATTTTAAAGAAATTACAGTGCTGTATTCAAAAAGTAGAAATGTATAAAAGGTGTATTACTTTTTATCAAAGAAAACAAACAACTCTTACTAGTACAACTACAACTATTATTTGTATGTGTATTAGTAATGAATGAGTGCAATATTTTTCCTTGATTCCGATACAGTTAACAATTCTGATTCTTTTATAACCTCTAAATATTTAGCTATTTTGTTTTTTTTTTAATTTGGGTTACTGTAAAAACCCATATAATATGTACAAACAAAGATAAAGTTAGGATGGTGGAGTTCTATGGATATTAGTTCTGCCGGAGGCTTAAAATCAATAAATACTTATTTTATCATCAGTGCCACAATGGAAAATTTAAGTTTTGGACAAAAATAAACAAAACAATAAAAGAATCGTTTTTGGTATCAGAAAATAGGCACAAATTTTTCCAATTCCAATACTGGTTCTCCCCAAAGTTCAAATTTTTCTGATTCTTCATGAATTGTCCCAATATGTATATATATATCCATGTATTTCAACTCTACCATGTGCAGTTTAAGCAACACAGGCTGTCTGTTTGGAGCTGATCTACTGAGCTACATGAAATCCCATGTCCAGGACCAACTAAACAAGGATCAAACAAGTGTTGGATGTAGGTATACACAAACAGAAACTTGTAACCCAGGCATTAACTCCTATTATTAAGAAAGGGGAGCAGTGTAGTATATGTTCATTCATTTGTTATATATGCTAACAATATACTAGAAGATTTTTTTGTTAGTAGAATATAAAATGCAATCAACAAAGCATCTATATGTTACTAAAACTGATACTCTTGCTTGTTTGCACACCGAGTTTATTCACTCAAATAATTGCCTTAAGAAAAATTCAGTTATAGAATTGAAGTATGATGCCTATATTCAGCTGAAGAGGTTGATTCAACTAAAAGAACATCAATAATCTCCCCAACTCACGCTCATATCATCTATCAGATTTTTTTTTATTTCCTCATTCACTTGATTCCACTGAAGAGACCTAGTATTTTCAACAAACACTTCTTTTGATCTTTCATCATTGAGAACACCAAAAAGCTCCTTACCTCGTCTTTATCAGCCTTTTTTTTTTTAATTTGATTTTGAGCTTGCATTGTATACAGATATGTAGAATAGTAAGATAAAAAACAATTCTGATGATCAGATTTACTGTGAAGTTGCAGTGGAGTGTTGTTATTAGTTCTTTTTAAGTACTTATTATTACTAAACTTTTTAGTCAGTTTAAAAACTGGACAAAAAGTTATAGTCTAGTGACTTAGAATGAGTGCTTTATCGCAAATTGATGGTTGAATATGGTTAAAATTGTGCTAATTTTTGCTTTTAATGCTAATCCCTATTAACCCTTAAATGTGAATTGAAATGATACCATAATATTTAGTTTGCTGCAGCTTATAACAAAAGGTTCATACAAAATTTAAGGGTTCAGTAGTTTCTAATAAAAAGTGGAATGGATAGAGAAACACATACATAGAATTTACATATATATATTTATTGTGTTTCACCAACATCTGAAGATGTGCCAAGCATCACCATCACCATGATATGTAAAAAATAAAAAAATAAAAAAACTCTGGATTTTCCTGACAAAGTTTGTTACAAATCGAAATATTGAATTTAATTTTAATGAATAGATATGTTTATTTATTGAAAGAAATTCTGCATTTGTTTGGTCTTTAAACAGTAAAATCTTAAGCAGTGGATTTTATGCAAGTTTATTATAAGGTTTTCTAAAATATTTTTTTAAAAAAACAGGCAAAAAGTAGGAAGTGTTTGATGCTTTTGAGATGGTAAATTTTGACTCACCTCTAACGGTGCTGTTGATTTCTGAAAGCATTTCCGGTCCCGCTTCTTGTAATAACCTGGCTGTCATTGCATATTTAGAATTGATTGTTTCATTCGTTGGATGCACCATTGCATGCACTTGAAGTGCAAAAATGTCACCTTTCCTGAAATAATGGAAAGAGCAAGTTGAAAAAAAATAGCAATAATAGAATATCAATTGCACAAAACAAAACAAGTTCTTTTTATATGCTGCAAAATTTGTTAATTGAATGCATTCACAAAATTTGTTAATTGAATACATTCATGTTTGAAAAAGTGAAATATTGACACTGGTGTATGATCTGCATAGTGTTATTAGATTTTCATGGTAAGTACTCATCTGAGCTCCAATCTATGGTCCCTCCCCACCTTCCCAAACTTTCACAAAAAACACTTGTATAGCTACAGCCACCATCAACAATTTCCCCTATTCTTTATCTGTGCCTAAATCTAAACACAAATTTTGTGAACAAAGCTTTTTTTCTTAGAACTGCTTGCTTGTGGAACTGTTCTGCAGGTCTGCTTTTCAGCTAACTACAATATGGTTGTCTTCAAGTTCAATGCAAACAAATTCTTGTTGAGTCGCCCCTCAAGTCAAATTATACCCAATTTCCACCACTAATCATTACTCTGTTGTCTCAGTGACCATCATACACTGATTAACTCTTATCAAGTGGCTTAGACCTTGATAAGTGGTAACTACCATGTAAAACAAAAAAAAAATGCAGGTGTATAAAAATTAAGTTAGAATGAAAAAATTCCCATGTATGGTTATTAGGTAGAATTTTCTATTAAAAGTCATGGGAAAGCTACATGTCTCAGCAGTTTAATGTGGAGAATGAGCAGTTTAGATCTTTCTCTTTTCACCGAATCAGCAGTCAAGTTTTGTAGGGGTTGGGAGGTATTGCATGTTCACCATCAATGTAGCAAAATGTAGTAGGCAAAAGTCAGGAACAAAGATAGGCAATAGTCAGTTTCGCCCTACACCGCCACCTCTAGAAGAGAGATTTCTTGGTTGTAATGACCGTAGAGAAAGAAGGAGACAGAAAAAAAAAGGTAGAAGAAAACTCGCTTTTCACAGATTTGTGGTTCGTCACAAAGAACAATTCCACCGCCAGAACCACCTACACACAATCTGCAAAACACTCGCCAACTACTTCCCAGCCTCCTGCCTTTATAGTGGCCGGGAATTATATATTTGCATAATCGCGCGAGAGCACACGTGATTCTGCAAGAATTGGATGGGGTCAATGCTAATAAAAACCCGTGGATGCCATCTTGAAACTCTTCCGCTTGGCCCACAACACAACAGACGTATCCGAGGTAAGCTCTTTATTTCCTCCCATTTCAGTTATTGCCAATTCCGCTATAATCAACAACATAAAATCTCAGATTTTTTTCAAACCCAAGTGAATTTGTGCCCCCCTCCCCCTTTTTTTTTAATGTTAAAAAATTTTTTTTTTTTAAATAGAAATAGTGGTTATTAGAAAGAAACAAAAAAAAAAAAAAAAAAAAAAAAAAAAAGGAGAGAAAATGAATTACTGCTGCATGTTGCCTACCAACAAGACTTCAGTTGTCTATCTGATGAGCTACCGTCTGAATAATCTGAAGGGATTAAAAAGTGGTTACAATAATATTTGTATTTGTGATGACGGTGGTCAAGTGGTTAATGACACAGATTGATGACCTGGGTTTTCCAAGTTAAAATCTAGTTTGTTCCACAAAATCAATTTCACTTAGGATGTTGGAAACCTCCACGTAGTCCCTCCTGTAAGTACTTGATATCTTTCTAGAAAGAATTTTGACTAGAAAAATATCAGGCAAACCAATGTCAACACTAGAATCTTTGGATTGATACAATATGATTATGATAGTATTTGTCAATAAGAATTTTGTTTTCAATGTTAACGTTTGATATTGAAACTATGTATAATTATGATATATATTAAATATGAAATTTCTGCAAAGCTAAATATTTTATTGCTGTTCATATATTCTTTAATGTTTTTTTACTTGTTATTTTTTAGTTACCTATTCAGTCATTTGCCCCCCCCCCATCAACGGCTCTCTTGATCAGATCTTTGACTTGCCAGAATTGGTTTGAAATTAAATGGTCTGAAGACCAAATGTATAACAGACAAAACTAACAGAACTCTGAAGCCAACTAAACGAGATAAAAAAAAAAAATGTTCAAATTACATTTAACTTAAAACATGTGGTTTCTGCTACCATTGGACCCTGATGAAACATTACAGCACTGAATAGGATTTTGATAGACAATTTTAAGTAAAAACAGACTAGTTCTCACTTAAAACTGCATATGATATCAAATGAAAGCAGAGATTATCTACTCATGCACAGCCAAATAGTGCTATGGTCTTCAGTATAAAATGTACAGACAAAACCATGGATAAACTGTCTTTCAAGATATGATCAGAACCAAGTTAAAGGATCTTTAAGCAAAGATTAAGTCTAAAAAAAGAAAAATGAGTGAAGCAGATTGATACTTAATAGTGAACATGAAAAAAGATAATTTTTTTGAATTTATTTTAAAAACAATCATTGTTATAGGAACAAAAAAAAAAAAAAAATTAACAGAGAACCTGTCTGATTATTCATATTGATTTGGTTGTTTTATGGCATATATAAATGCTTTCCAGGTTATTTAATGCCAAATCCAGTCATCAATGTTTGATGCATTTTAAGGAATTTTAGGAAGTAGGTATCTTCAGCCCGCCTGATCTGGTAACACCAATATATTCATATCGTTTTTCAAAATATGAGAGCAATGCATAAAATGAAGTTAAGGATCTTTAAGCAAAACAAAATTCATATCAAAAAAGTAAATGAAAAATGTTAGGACTCAAAACAAAAATACATAATACACAAAGTTCAGTATATTTATGTTTTTTTTTTTCTAATCCCTAAATTTATGATTTGAGATAATGTCTTAAATTTTTTTAACATTTTATTAAATAAAAATGCATTATAATCGAGAAATTAATATATATTAGAACTAAAGAAAAATGTTTATTAAAAACTGTTTATTACAATTCATTGTTAAAAAAAAAGTTACAAGGTTGTTATTTGAACTGTACCTTGCATATTACCAGAATAAAACCGGTAACCCTTTGGATCACGACATAAAACGTCTCCCCTCCCTTCTCTCTAGTGTGATGGATAACATTTTGTGATGTCATCCATTATGCACGGTTATTCCCATCAGTTTTAATGGGTGATGTCATCTAGTGATAATGTTACAAAACGCTGATTTCATCTGGTATGCAGGAGGACAAGCAAGAAAGCAAACTTCAAAGTTTTAACAGTATATAGAGATATATATAAACTATTGAGAGTTAAAAAAAGAACATTGAATAGGTCTGATTAAAGAATTTCATGAGCTTCCAACTCTGCAGCCATAGTTTTAGTAACACACTTTTGTAAACTCAAACACCAAGTGTTTGAATTGAATCGGTGTTCTTAAAATATGGCTAATTATGTCCATACTGTTCAGGAATTTTCTTTCTACAATAAAGCAGATGAACATTAGCCGCATAAATATTTAATGGTCGATTTGAATAATGTACAGCTATAAATACATTCAAGCACAAACAAAAGAGAAGCTTGAAATCTTTTCAGAATTATTCTTTTAGAACTCACATGACGATCTCACGTGATAGAAAAAAAATGTTATGAATCCTGTTAAGTTGAATCACATGAGGATAAAAATGGCCATTGCATATAGTGGAAAAAATTTTTTAATGAAAAAAAAAAAAAAAAAAAAAGTAACGATTTAAATAAATTGCATTCAATTTTACAGCATTAAAAAAAAAAAAAATGTTCATGAAAGGTACCGGGACTGTGGAGTAATCTAAACGATACATTAAAAACATCTACACTGAAAGTCAAAAGTGCAATAATTGTTGTCGGCATTATCACCATGCGATACAAAATTGTTTATTAACAAATCTCATGGCTGACTGCCTTTCATGAGCTTCCACAAAGGATTTTTAGGGGTCTTTAGTAACCATGTGAGCACAAGTTTAAAACAAATTGCAACAATGTTAGGGAAATACACAATTTATTCACACGGATTTAGTATAATAGGTATAAATAAAACAATTATGTTTAAGTGTTTCTAATCAAGATTTTCTGCTCTTTTTGACTGATCAGGATGAATGTGACAAGCAAGATATGGTCCCTTTCCATTAACGATTATCATCCTCTCCTAACATGAAAGTCACCCTTTTTCCTCGGTTAAAAATAGCTTATTTGTCTGCGTGACGAGTTCTAATTACTCAGCCAAATGGACAGCAGAAACAGGAAGTAAAAAAGGACAATCTTGACTATAACCTATCTAAGTTGTAGATATTCACAGCTTTATTAACTGTTTGATGATCGGAATCGCATATTTAAATAGTTATATATTAAATAGTTAATAAATAAGTTTGTTTTAAGGCATATAAATCAAGTTTTTGCCAAAAAATATTTGATTAATTCTTTCATGACTTTTTAATACAAAATAGATAACTCTCAATTAAATCAATTATTTGCAATGGTAATTCTACCGATGCTGCATACATTTCTTTCTTTATTTCAATCAGTCATTTGCAGCATTAAACACGTTTACTCTTAAAATCTAACTAGTAAGTTAAAAACGTTTACTTTTAAAATCTAATTAGTAAGTAAGCCAAGCATGCAGGTCCCTCCTATAGTGAGTGAAAAATTTACTTTCACCATGACTAATGTTTGTGAAAATTTGCAAAAAAAAAAAAAAAAAATCCAAGGTGTGGTTATTGAGAAAAGTGCAAATAAACGAATGGACGAACAGACAAACGGGAGTAAATTACTAGGTCCAATTCCTCTTTTTTTGGTCGGGGAGCGGGGGGGGGGCAATAAATAAGAGAGGAGTGAGAAGGTAACAAGAGAAACAGGAGGACACAAAAATTAGGAAGATAGGAAGAAATAATAGATTGCCTTCATTCTAAAAAAACATTTCATGTGTACTATAAAACTCACTATAACTTTGTATTTTAATGTTATTACTTTTGATTAAAATATTGTTTTACTTAAAACAAATGTTTGCAAGTCAATGTGATATTATCAGTGCCCCCCTCCCCCTCCACCAAATGTTTGGAAGTGGATAAAAAAAAAGTATAACAAAAGACCAGAGGAAATATGTTTATTGGGAGAACAAAGGTATGGATAGGAAGTTGTTCACCAAGGTAAACTAAAGAAAACTGAACAGGGTTGTTGGTTGAGATGTTGCAGGAACAGTCACAAAAGGCCAAACAACAGATTGGTTATTATATTTCAGATTTAGTTTTAGAAGTGTCAATGAGTTTTAGGGCAAACAGTTTACAACAATTAGAAACAGTCGGCAACAGTGTCCAGTTTGAGACAGTTGGCGATTCAAACTCACCCAAGAGAGGTTGGAGAGTTACAGTGGCTCAGGGCAGATGGGGAAATGAATTGATCAACTGATCGATGAACATAGCCTCGGCAGTAAACAAAAATGTAGATCTTGGTGTGTAGAGAGTTGATGTTAAACACATGCACTCAAAATGCAACTAATATTAACAGAATGTGTCAGCATTTGTGTTTTGTTTTAATTTTATACTTGTGGACCCATGCACACCCCTTCAACGGACGCTAATGAAAGAGTCCAAAAAGTAGAAGATAACACGTTTGGTTTTGCAATCACTGTCAGCAGAGTAGCAGCATGTGGTCTTACAATACTGAAATCGATTTCACTCTAATCATATTTCAAAACAAAATCTTTTGCAAGTGTCGACAGCTTGGTTAGATGATCAAAGCAGTAATTTTTTATTCGATCTCTATTTTGTGAATATTTAAAACGCATGTCAACATAGCTAAGGCCTCTGATTTCTAACAAATTTTGGAATTGATTCCAGAAATTGAAAATTATAGATGATTGTAGAATCAAAAGAACTGTAGTAGTCAATAACATACAACAACAGCAATAATAATAATAATAATAGCAGCAACACTTACAAAGGGTCTAGCTTATGCACAAGACAATATTTATTTGCATAAATATATATACAAAATGTGGCACAAGGCCAAAAATAGGGAGGGGGGTTTAATGTGGACCTATCTAACATAAAGTTAACTTAACTAGACTCTTTCACCAGAATACCAGAATCACTCTATGGGAATCCTAATTATAACCCGAAAAATGATATATACATGATGTGGGGGGAGTTGGGGCTAAAAATTTTATATACAAAAAAGAATTAAATATTTACAATAAAAAAATAGTAGTTAGTAAAAGAGCCCCCCACTACTAATTGTGGCAGATAGAAAGCATTGTCAGTTGAAAAGACGCAGGTCCACACGAAAACTGACTTTATTGAATAAACACCACAAAAACGACCTGCATCACTGACAAAGCAGTCCATCCGTCACCTAATTGGGGTCGGGAATGGGGATTATCGAACCTAAGGTGGGGGGGAAAAAAAAAAAAAAAAAAAAAGAGGGGGGGGACAAGGGCAAACTAAAAGAGGGACTGGGACGATGAACACATACATACTCTAGCTAAGCTAAAAAATCAAACAATAAAGCCTAACTAACCTATACTAAACTAATCGGTCCGATACTGATGTCTTGTTAGTTCAGGACACCCAAAATCCTTTTTGACCTAAATCAAATCAGAAACGAATTCAAGGCCAGCTCCAGTCACTCTACACAGTCGCAAAGCTTTCACCCACCTTTCGTTGAAATTCACAGGAGTGAGTTTCACCTTCTCCAGCTTAATTCGCATTTTCAACCGATGCTTAAACATGAGAACAAGCTGGGGAGCAGTGAAGGTCTCATCTCCGTAAACCTCCTTCTGTCGTGTCGACCAAATCACGCCTCTCATAAGAGCTAGCAAACACAGAAAAACATAACGTTCCTCTTTCTTCATACTCGGCGCCCAATTGCAGCACGGGGAAACCGCATCCAGTACAAAAAAATGCCCGTTTAGTATGCGAACCGTGAAGCTCTCAACTAACTCACATAACGGTCGAACGATAGCGCAGCGGAAGAAGGCATGGCTTAGGTCTTCCTCCCAATCTCCGCATCGGACACAACTAGGTGTCATTGTAAAACCCGCTATGAAAAGTTTTTTGTGAACCCAGAGGGCATCTCGGATTACCAGCCAGGTGAGCGATGCCTCGTAGTTATCGAAACAGCTCATCCCGGGCGCCCAAGGCCATATCGAGCGACACTCCTCATTCGTGAAACCGAACTCCTCAATCTTTTCGTCTCGGACAGATCCCCTCACTAAAACCCTATATAGCGCTTTGCGAGACAACAGCCGGGTGTCAGAGAGGCTTTCATTCACCCGTTGAAGGAACCTCAACGCCTGTCGACACTCGTAATAGAAATGGCATTCATTTCGGGGCCTCCTGCGTGCCTCCCCCTCAGCCGAATGCACACTCTCCAAAGCCGGAAAGGCTTTCTTAGTGTCTTCCATCCAGAAGACACCGTTCCCTAAGTCAGGTGTACACATTCGGTCCAGGTATATCAGCCTTAGAGTGTGTCTACGTATTTTGATATTAGGCATACCCAGACCGCCTTCAGACGGATGCAGGCAACAAATCTCCCGAGCAACCATGGCTTGCTTTCCGCGCCATAAGAACACGAAAAGAGCACGCACTAGTTCAAGTAGTGAGGACTCCGGGAGTGGAAACACTGATAGACGGTATAGGATCAGGGGGTAGATATGAGTATTGCATACCTCCGCCCGACCCTTTAAAGTCAGATTTCTCAAAGACCACAAATGAGCTGTGGTCTTGACCGCTTTCAAAACTTCTGACCAATTTTTCTCCAGCTGGAGGTCGGGGCCAAACCAGACGCCGAGTAACTTGCAGGGCCCATCAGTCCAGCCAAAGGGCCCCTGAAGGGGCGTTCCCCTCCAGGCACCAACACGTAAGCCAATAGACTTAACGTGGTTGATTATGGCCCCTGTTACCTGTGCATACCGTCTTGTTTCCATGTCGACGACTCTCTGCATTGCTCGTTACAAGCACAGTCACGTCGTTGGCATAGGCGGTATACTTTACTGGGGTAGAACCACCTGGCAAAGTAATCCCGCGAAGGACCGGATTCACCCTAAGCTGGCGCAAAAAGGGCTCAAGCGCGATGACATACAGCATGGGTGATAATGGACAACCTTGACAGATAGATCTTGTTAACCTGAAGGGCTTCGATCTCACCCCATTCACCTCCACCACAGCACCGGGGTTAGCATACAAGAGGCGAATCCATGAGCGAAACTGGGGTCCAAACCCAGCCGAGCAAAGAACAGCCCCTAGGTAATGATGGTCCACCCTATCGAATGCTTTGGACTGATCTAAATTGATCAGCGCGACTTCTGTGTCGACTTTCTCTATGATCAAGCATATCGCGTGCAAATTATTTTGAATCGTCCGGCCCTTAACAGAACACGTCTGTTCGGGACTTATGAGACGATGTAAAACAACCTGCAGACGATTTGCTAAGATTTTAGCCAAAATCTTTAACTCTGTGTTTAACATCGTTAAGGGCCGGAAATTGCTAATCCCATCCATTTTTATCTTTGCGAAGCAATTTAATGATCCCCCTGGTAAAGTACTGAGGTATAGACCCGTTCCTAAACCAGGAATTGAAGAGTGTGGCCAGCAAAGGAATAAAAATGGGCGACAGCCTCAAATACACCTTGTAAGGCAGACCATCAATCCCAGGGGTCCTGTCTAGCCCGACTTGTTTCAGAGCCTCAAGGACTTCTTCCTCTTTTATGCTACCTTCACACGTAGCTGCTTCGGTCGCTTTAAGGTGAGAAAAGTCAGCTAAATACGTGTCAAACTGTTCAATCTCCAGACCGGGCTCCATGGTAAAAAGCTCCTGCAAATGAGCTCGAAAACCCTCCAGGATTCCATCATTTGATGTTACGGTTCGTCCGTCCGGCAATGTGATACTGGCGATGTGTCGATCAGTCGCACGTCGACGCTCCTCCGCACGCATTGACGCGGCCATGTTTGTTGCCTCGTTCGGCACTCTTTTTAACCTAGCCCTAACTACTAGACCCTGGTCCTTCCTGTTATCCAGGGAGTCCAGTTCAGCCTTAATTAAAGTATAACTATCACTATCCCCCTCCTCCACCGCCCTTTTTAATCTATCATCTAGTGCCGCTTTCGCTGCTCTAGAACTAAGATTGAGTCGATGACTAAAATCAGCAGCGAAGGACCTAATTACTTTCCCCACCACTTATTCCCGATAATGGCTCCCGTCAATTCCCTCTGTATTGTTAGTAAAAGCTGTTCCCGGAAGCCCTTCACGTCAAACGACGTGTTGAACTTCCAGTAACTAGCCATCCTAGGTTTAACGCTATCTAAGTTTACCCGAACCCGGACTAACCTATGGTCCGAATAAACTATGTTATGAAAACTTGGACAGTCTAAAAGCCCTAAGTCGACTCTCCTAACTAAGAACCGATCGATGTAACTCGAAAGTTGCACCGGATCGGAGCCGCGTCTGGCTGTCCAAGTCCAAACTACATCCCCGGGCTTTTCGTTTCGAAATTTATCGACAAGATCAAACTTGTCGATAAAGTCTCGAAACGCCTTAGCATCCCGGTTCTGGTTAGTAGCCCTTGAAGTATTACCCCCGCGATCTAAATCGGGATCAAGGACCGCGTTCCAGTCTCTCGCTAAAACTATCCGCAGAGACGAATTCATGAAGGGCTCGATCCCCCGGAAAAAGGAAACCCTCTCGCTATGGCTATTGGGAGCATAAACCCCAATAAATTGAAATGCCAAAGCCTTTACGGTAACATCCAGCACGTGCACTCTTCCCTCTGGATCAGCATAGACTGGGTCACACGAAGCATCAAGAGCGCGTCTAACTAGCCAGGAAACACCCCTCGAGTGGGAATCAAAATGTGCTGAATAGAGCTGAAAGTCCCTAAGTAGTACACCCTGATAATCACTGGGAATGAAGTGCGTTTCCTGTACACAGCATATATCCACCCCGAGGCGTTGAAGGTCGCGTGCAACTCAAAGTTTACAAGAGGCGTCCCTCAACCCTCGGACATTCAAAGTAGCTAACCTTAAAGCCATTGTGATCTATCTAGGGTTGGGCATCCTTAACAAACATGGCCGGTGCCAAGACACCGACAGCTGTCCCCAATGATCCAGAGGTCATCTCATTAGTGATGGCCCCATCAGGGGACAGACCACCGATATCTAGAGGAAATGTTAACTTAATCGCTCTATAAAATGAAGGGTGGATTTTTATGGGGACCCGTCCAACACATAGTTTCTCTATTTTAAGTATGTCGGAGTCGCTAAAAAAGGCTGCTGGAGGAATGATATTAAAAGCAGAGTTTGCTTCCTCCAGCATAGTCCAAACTCCTTTGGCCTCTTCACGACTTCTAACCACAGTTAAAAGCCTTTTGGCATTGGGAAAATTTTCTGGGTTTGTAATGTCCAGTTTGTTTATCTGCTTCACCGCGTAGAGGTTTCGGTAGTCTTTTCTACCATGATTTTTTGATATGGCCTCTATATCAGCCGTGATCTTACACACGTCTTTGCCCTGAAAAAAAGGGGGTCTTTTCTTTTTTTGGTCTTTTTCCAGGGAGGGACTTCTTTGTCTTTTCTTTTCAGAAGTAGAAGGGCGAGGTGATGGAGGAGGGGGGCATGTCAATTTTCATAGGGGAAGCGGGGGGGGGGGAGTTTTTGGGTGTATTGTTTGGGGAGCAGAATGGAGACGGTTTAGGGGACGGTTTAGGGGTCTTTTTGGATGGGGAGCCAAGGGTTGTCAACTTTGGGTCTCTTTTTGGTACGTTTGCAGGAGAGAGGGGTGGCGCTTTACGGGGTGATCTTTTCTCTTTTGGAGGAGGGGCAGGCTTTTCGGGGAAGAGAGATTCGGGGAAATCTAATATCTTTTTTTCTTTTTCTTTTCGCTTTGCTTGCGCTTTTCATCAAGCGAGTTCTTTAGTTTTAGCAGGGCCTTAAACTTGTTGCCCCCCAGGTCTTTACTGGTCCTAATGTCTAATATCTGCTCTTTGGTCAGTTTATCTGCATACGTTTTACGAGGCGATTTAGTAAACGGTACCAGTGTCCATTCTCTCTTTTTGGGCGATTCCATCTCGGAGTTGAATTTTTCCTCGAATTCTTCTGTTGTGATTTCTTTAATCACTTCAATTGTTTTGTTTGTATTTGGCGTTCTAGCCCCAGGTTCGAGGTGCCCAACAACCACCTCTTTAGGGTTTGTTGTGTTTGTCACATTGGTTTTTATCTTTTTCGGACAGGTGTAAGTTAAGTGACCTACTTCACTACAAATCCAGCAGGTCAGCCTCCTCCCTGTGACCATAATGGGGAGTTTTTCAGCTCCCGCTTCCAGGAAGTAGGGTATTTCGAGGAAAGCTTCTTTGTTTAATAGGATATCGAAGGACCAGACTCCGTTGTACTGGTCCACCTCTATACCAGTGATATCACCGAATTTCAGGAGGTAGGCAGCTAGATATTCACCTGGGACCGCCCCTGGAACTTCGAAAATGGAAACAGTCGTTCTCCTCCGTCCTAGGTACTCCATTCTTAATATGTAGTCTTGTGTAATGATTTCCTTTTTGGTTAGTGCGACGCATTCTTCCTCTGTTCTAAACAGGGCGGCCCAGGTATTGTAGCCTCTGCATTTCGTTACACGATCCGCACGCATTCCTGTCGTTGCCAGTAATTTGGTTACCGTTTCCTTAGTTGACCTGATCAATTTTTTGGTCTTGCGATCAACCACAAAAAGTGAAATCGTTTTCTTGGCAAATTCCTGTAGCCGTGGTGCTTCCAAAGTAACTCCTGTGTCTGTAACATATTGCAGACATTTCCTTGCTTCCGTTAAAAAGTTGTTAACGTCAATTTTAACTTTGGGTGGTTTCGCCCACCCATTCTTTTGTTCGCCACTTTTGTCCTCTTCCGACGGCACATTGCTCGCGGACGCCATGGCCGACGGGTTAGAGAGGGAAAAAATAAAAAAATAAATAAAAGAATAGGGTAAAAGTCCCATTCAAAAATAACAGCAGGAAGATAACAGCAATAACAACTTTAACAAATAAAACAAATTTAACACGGCAATAACAATAATAACAATATGTGAAACAATCGCAGGAAAAAATAACAAACCAACGTGACGATAAAGACTCGGCTTATGCACAAGACTGACACCAGATTGAGCTGGACTGAGGGCTTGTATTTATGTACAAGCATATCCAATCAGGTGATTCAGCCAATCATAATCCAAAGAATAGACTGGCCCATATGTGCACAATGGAATCTCCCATTGTGCCATAAATAGTTCTCCTCTTTCATGAGAGGTAACTTCAGTCTTTACCAAGTTATCCACAACGAACGCTGACCGAAAGTCCACTACACAATCCAATATGGTGCTACGAACAGGATTCGAGACAGAAGATTGGGAAGACTATTTCCTCAAAGCAGGCATTGCTGCCAATTCCGCCAAGAGCTACGCTGCAACTTTTGTGAAGGAAAAACTGAGGAAAGAAAACCTTCAAGTAATGGATCGAGCCATGCTAAGAGAATTGGGAATCACAACAATGGGAGTAGCTCTGTCTATCCTTCGACAAGCCAAGGAGCCCGCTACCCAGACCACCTATGCTAAGGCGCACCAGCTGCCAGGCCTCCCCAACTTCATCTTGAAATGACCCCTCAACAATTCAGAAAATTTCGGATTGATTGGGAAGTATTCACCAGAATAACGGACATGCCAACTTCTCAGGCCAATATCCAGTTATACAGTTGCGCTGATGAATCCGTCAAAAACGCAATCATAAATACGTACCCTAAGTTCTTCACCACCAACCCAGACAAGCTGCTAGAGATGACAGAAGCATTGGTAACTCAAAAATCAAATCCCATGGTCCATCGGATGACATTTGCATCTATATCACAGCATGAAGATTAACCCATCCAACAATACCTTGTTCGTCTTAGGTCCACTGCCATAGACTGTAATTTCTCATGCCCCAACTGCGATCACGACCTGTCCGACATTTACATCAAGGACCAATTTATCAAAGGGATATCGAATGATACGCTTCAGACCGATCTATTGGCAAAAGCCGGGTTGCTAAGAACTCTCAACCAAAATATTTGTCATGCTGAGGCATTTGAGTCTGCACTACGGGACCAAACCGCAATGACTGATACCTCAGACATAGCTACAGTCCGGATGTCAATATATCGCAGGCAAAAAAAAAAAACAGTGCTGTACGGACTAGCAGAGGCAATATTCGCACTAGCTCTACTGCTACTCACAAGGATAACATTGCTGATAAAGAACCCCGTCAAACCTGCATAGGTTGCGGTAGTCACCAACACGGTACTCCAAGGACAAGTGCCCGCCATTTAACATGTCTAGCATGGAATCAAATGTGCAACACTTGTGGGAAACTTAACCATTTCTCAGCAGTGTGCCGGACAAAGAAATATCGCCCGGCAATGATAAAAAGTTTTGAAGACCAAGAAGCTCCCATGAATACACTCATGGCCCATATCACATTCGATCAAATGAGGGGCACCATTATGACTACAGAAGGTGATCTGTTAACTGAAATAAATGCATCAGTAATCCCATTCTCACCAAAACCAGATCCCAGACAAGCTGTCAATAGCCCTAGGAGTCGTAGTACAACGCTAAAGGTTTTTCCCGACAGTGGTGCCACCATTTGTCTTGGGGGACCAAAGCATTTAATCAAAATGGGCCTCACAGAGATTAGTCTTGTCCAATCAAGAAAGATCATACGAACAGTTGGAGGTTTCACACTCATGTGTCAGGGTTGGCTACCAGTTGAGTTTGTGGTCAGAGGGAAAACAACTAAACAAGCCCTCTACATATGCAAGGGCATACAACGGCTTTATCTCAGCAGAGCAGCCTGCATCGATGTGGGAATATTGCACAAACATTTTCCAAACCCTTTAGCAGACGAACATAAAGAGGTAGACACCGAGTCTAAAAAGTGTGTAGATCAATTGCCAAATCGCCCCAAAAACCTCCCTTTTCCCGCAACAGAAGATAACATAGGCAAACTTAAGAGCTGGCTCCTAGAAAAGTTTGCCAAAACGACATTCAACAAAGATGGGATATTTCCAGCCATGTCCGACCCAGCTGCCCACATTCACCTCAAAGAGGGAGCAATCCCTAAAGCCAGGCATAACCCAATTCCTGTACCCTTCCACTTCAAGGAACCAGTAAGACAAGCCCTTTGGAAGGATGTAGAAAAAGGTATCATAGCTCCAGTACCCGTGGGTATGCCTACTGATTGGTGCAGTACTATGGTAATTACTGCCAAAAATAATGGTAATCCACGGAGAACAGTAGATTACTAACACCTTAACTCTCAATGCAAGCAAGAAACCCACCATACTGGATCGCCATTCCAGTTGGCACTGCAAGTGCCACCTAGAACAAAGAAAACAGTCCTAGACGCTGTTGATGGATACCACTCGATTCTCTTAGACAAAGAATCTCAACCATTAATCACCTTCATAACTGAGTGGGGAAGATATATGTATCTTAGGATGCCTCAAGGATATGTCGCATCTGGGGATGCTTACACTCGCAGATACGATGAGATAAAAGATATCCCACGCAAGGTGAAGATAGTAGACGATACCCTGCTATATGACTCTAGCATTGAGGGAGCCTTTTATACTATCTTCGATTTCCTGCTCCAATGTGCTAAGAATGGAATTGTGCTCAACACCGACAAATTCAAATTCTGTCAGGATGTCGTACAATTTGGAGGCCTCCAGATAACTTCTTCAGGAGTGACCCCTTCTGAGTCCATGATACAAGCGATACAGGATTTTCCAGTCCCAAGGACAATTACTGACACCAGATCATGGTTTGGGCTTGTCAACCAAGTAGCATGGGCATATTCACTGGGTCCAGTTATGGTGCCTTTTCAGGACCTCGTCAAACAAAACTCCAAATTTGCTTGGAATCAAAACCTTGAAGACGCAGTCAAAGATTCCAAGCGAGTTATAATTCACCTAGTCCGAGAGGGGAGCAAACGACAGAGACGGCGAATAGGGGGGGGGCCAACGACAGAGACGGCGAATAGGGGGGGGCCAACGACAGAGACGGCGAATAGGGGGGGCCAACGACAGAGACGGCGAATAGGGGGGGGCCAACGACAGAGACGGCGAATGGGGGGGCGGCAAACGACAGAGACGGCGAATGGGGGGGCGGCAAACGACAGAGACGGCGAATGGGGGGGCGGCAAACGACAGAGACGGCGAATGGGGGGGCGGCAAACGACAGAGACGGCGAATGGGGGGGCGGCAAACGACAGAGACGGCGAATGGGGGGGCGGCAAACGACAGAGACGGCGAATGGGGGGGCGGCAAACGACAGAGACGGCGAATGGGGGGGCGGCAAACGACAGAGACGGCGAATGGGGGGGCGGCAAACGACAGAGACGGCGAATGGGGGGGCGGCAAACGACAGAGACGGCGAATGGGGGGGCGGCAAACGACAGAGACGGCGAATGGGGGGGCGGCAAACGACAGAGACGGCGAATGGGGGGGCGGCAAACGACAGAGACGGCGAATGGGGGGGCGGCAAACGACAGAGACGGCGAATGGGGGGGCGGCAAACGACAGAGACGGCGAATGGGGGGGCGGCAAACGACAGAGACGGCGAATGGGGGGGCGGCAAACGACAGAGACGGCGAATGGGGGGGCGGCAAACGACAGAGACGGCGAATGGGGGGGCGGCAAACGACAAAGACGGCGAATGGGGGGGCGGCAAACGACAGAGACGGCGAATGGGGGGGGGGGAAACGACAGAGACGGCGAATGGGGGGGGGGCAAACGACAGAGACGGCGAATGGGGGGGGGCAAACGACAAAGACGGCGAATGGGGGGGAGGGGCAAACGACAAAGACGGCGAATGGGGGGGGAGGGGCAAACGACAAAGACGGCGAATGGGGGGGGGGGAGGGGCAAACGACAAAGACGGCGAATGGGGGGGGGGGCAAACGACAAAGACGGCGAATGGGGGGGGAGGGGCAAACGACAAAGACGGCGAATGGGGAGGGGAGGGGCAAACGACAAAGACGGTGAATGGGGGGGGCAAACGACAAAGACGGCGAATGGGGAGGGTGGGCAAACGACAAAGACGTCGAAAGGGAGGCAAACGACAAACGGCGAAAGGGAGGCAAACGACAGACAGGATAAGTGTAAATAATGGAAGAAAATTGCGAAGGAAAAAATAAAAATGGAAAAAGGTGAAGAAAAAAGAAAAAATAGAAAACAGAAAGAGAAAGGAAAGAAAAGAAAGCATATAAAATAAGGAAAAACAAAGAAAAAGAAAAAACAATATGGCCATGATATTTTTGGATAGCAGTAATTGAAATTCCTTAATTGAATTACACAAGTTTAGAGCCAATTTCAATAAAACAGACATGAATCATAAGTTTTTTTATTCACATCTCTTCTTATAAAATAATTGTTTGTTTCATCAAAATTAAGTACAACCAGCCATTACAAAAGAGTTCTTTTTCAATTGTATAAACGTTTTGTGATACAATATGATTTTATAAATCTAATTTCATTTATATTAAGTGTTTCACAGAAACAATAGATTGCTGTCCATATTTTTTAATTAAAGCAAAAAATTTAAATAATCTATTGACAAAATTTATGTGACAATATTTTGTGTGTATTTATGTCAACATACTTTTAAAAATTGTAAATTGTTTTTATTCAAATTTATCAAAAAATGCAAGTACAAACTAAAAGGAAATTTAAAAAATTCCATAAAAACAATCACAAAATTAAATCTATTAGAATGCATTTCGGTTTATTCATTAAAAAACTAGCCATATTGTTTGTTGCTACAGTGGAGTACACCTTGGTTATGTTGAGACAACTTCTTGCCCCTGCACCAGATCCTGAATGAGGGCAACTCTTGCATGGCAATTCTGAGAAAGATCGCACAAAATGGCTAACCAATCAGGATTTCAGCATCTATGAACTGAAGGGTTCAAACAAGTCCTTCCTGATAAGGTGGGCAATTTTGAGCAACAATTATGTCACTCAAGGCAGATAGAAAGGATTACATTGCAAATTAGGCCAACCATTTTAATATTTTGTTAATTGTTGGAAACAAAGATTTTTTATTGTAAATTTAATTAAAAACAAAAAACATTACTTCATAATTCTCTAAAATTTTAAAGAAATTTAGGGAAACTGTCTAAAAAATTAGAAATTAAAACATTGCTTTCACAAAATGGATTATAGTTTCATAATGCTAGCACTAATCACTCATTACTGGTAGTCGACACTCGTCAATAGTATGATAGACCAGTACACATAGAAGTTTAGATGACCACTGTAGATTATGTCTGAATGAGAAATTTGAAATTCTTAATTGTAAAGACCGCCAAAATTTATTAAACTCTAAAAGTGAAATAGAAAACTATATACACAAAATTAACTTTAAGATAATACATAAATAAATAGAAAAAAAAAATATTGAATAAAAAGAACTAAACTACAACACCTAAAATACAAATAAGAAAAAGTACTCCAAGCATGCATGTGTTAATTCAATACATTCACAAACAACTGATGATCCCTGCAAAAATATTAAGATTAGCATAAATTTTTGGAAACTAAACAGTTATTACAAGCAAAAGAATTTTCCGGCAAAGAACTTGAGACTAAAAGTGACTTTTTCACTAACAGTTTTAAAGGTTGAAAAACTACTAAGACTGTATATAAAGAGGCACATGAATTTTGGCTGGTATCCAACATTATACTAAATATAAGTTCAACATTTGTTTCTCTAATCTGTTTTTCCTACCTTTGCCAGTTCACTACCATTTCACAAAAATTGCTACATAAAATACTTGAAATCAAAATTTTAAATAAACATTTCATTCATAAGTTTCTTCCAAATAAAACTAAAACGTTTGCATTTATTCAAATAGATAAAACATTAACGTGTATTTAATTTTTAGACAACTTTATTGATCTTTTAAATAAATTCCTAATGAAATCATAAGAAATAAATCCGCCTGAGAAAAAAATATGGTTTTATTAAGAGGAGGGAAGAAACATGGGAAGAGAGGGGGTGTGTTTTGTAACTATTTTGTACTTTCATGTAACAATTTAATAAAAAAGATATTGTAAAATTTAACTTGAAAATACTATTTAAAAATAGCAGGGTTCAATAAGTGTACAAGCATCCTAGCAAGCAGTGTTAGATGATAACTATTGCATATATATATATATATATATATATATATAAAATGGGACAATAAAATTACAAATGTATAACACAGAAAATTTATTATGAACGGTTTAAAAAATACTTATGTTAATTAGTAATACAAATAAGTGTCTTTGAATCCTTCATCAGTACTATATATAGAGTACTTCTAAATATTTCTATTGTTGATTTAAATAACAGTAACCTGTTTTGATAATATACAAGTGATAAAAAAACTTCTCAGATTAGCCATCTAATTTACATATATGTCTGTACATGCCGCAAACATGTATGCAAATTAAAAGGTAAAATAAGTTTTTAATTTTATATAGTAATTAGTGAGGGGTCCCCAACATTGTCTGGGTGTATGGAGGTATAGTAAGGAACACCGGAGAGGAGGGGGAGAATAAAAAAAAGTGGTAGTAGTGAGGAGAGGAATCAAAGCAACAGTAGGCAGTTTGGGTGGATAGAAATCGTTAAAAAAAAAAAAAAAATTGGTAGTAAGCAAGCAGCCTCAAACCCATAATGCGAAGGATGAAAAAGAAAAAACGTAACGTCTTAGCCGATGTCTTCATCGTGCAACTGGAAGTCGAGAGTGTTGAAATTAAGCAAAGTCAATCCAACGGTGACAATGACTTGCTGAAATGTCGGGAAAAAAAAAAAAAAAAGCGACCCTCTTCTTGTACAAAACTGCCCAATTGAAAGTGAAGGAATTAATGTTTTTGCCCAATTTTTCAATATTTGTCATCCAAAGGAAAGTTTTTGCGAGACATACAAACACACCCACGTGTTGCCTTTTATATATTAGAAGATAGTAATTATCATAATATGAAAGTAAAAATATATTCTACTGGAACAAAATTTATAAAAAACACAAGTTTATTTTTGTATTTAATTGGTAAGTTATAGAAAAAAAAACAATACGCATTAGCAAACTTGTAGATAAATCAATTTCCTTTCATGGGATTGATTTTATGGATTTATCATAATCTTACAGAGTGGAACATTCTATTAGAAGGATGATTAAAGTGATCCGATTGATTGATTGATTGATTGATTGGTTTTACGGCATATCAACCTATGTGGTCATTTAATGCCGGAGTCCTTTTTTTTTTTTTTTTTTTAACTTTTTTTATTGGGAGGGGGGGAATTACTTTTTCAGCCTTTCCTCCCTTTTTTTATAAAATTGAACTAAGAAATTAAATGTTGTATTTATACATGGATGTGTATATTTGAGTGACTTTAAATTTCCTTAAATTTTCTTATATAAATTTACTTTCCTTAGGTATGCTAGAATATTTGCTGAGTTGACCTTTTCAAAAAGGTCTTCCATATTGCTTTCTGTATAATATAATTTTCTAGTTGAGGCAAGGTCATCACACCCAACTAGGATATGTTTTACTGTGAGTGTCTCCTGGCATGGGATGCACTCTGGCGCCGATTCTCCATTTAGTATATAAGAATGAGTAAAGTTGGTGTGCCCTATGCGCAGCCGAGTCAGTATCACATCTTCTCGGCGTGATCTCTTGATGTCCAGACATCGTTCCTTAAGTTCAGGTTTGATTGAGTATAATTTGTTGCCCTCTTGCTGACTCCACCGCAGTTGCCATTTTTCCTGTATGTATGCTTTTATCTGGGGTCTAAGATCAGTATGTGGAATCTTAAAATTGTCAGTTGGAAGGTGAGAAGATCTTTTTGCAGCTATATCTGCCCTATCATTGCCTTTGATCCCCACATGGCTGGGGATCCAGACAAGAATAATGTTTTTAGTAGTTGAAAGGATATTGATTTTTTCTATCAATTTTGTTGTTAGTGGGTTTTCTTGTTTTTGATTTTGTATAGATAATAGGACTGATAGAGAATCTGTGAGAATGATGAAGTTTTTGGTGGTTTCCTCTGAAATTATGTTGAGTGCTAGATCGATAGCTATAGTCTCTGCAGTGAATATAGATGCTTCATTTTGAAGATTTCTCTTCATTGTGGTTTTATGGTACGTTGCTGCACATCCAGTGTGATTGTTGCTTTTAGACCCGTCTGTGTAGATAAAGGTGTAGTCTGAATATTGTAATTTTAAATGTTGAAGTTCGTCGTGGTATTCAATAGGGTTTGTGGTAGATTTGGACTTTTTGTTTAGGTTGAGTTTTATTTCAACTTGTTTCATGGTCCATGGGGGTGTTTTAGGCAGTATGAAGTTGTGAATGCTGGAGATTGGAATTTTCGATTCTTCAATGCTTTCCTTCATTCGGAGCCCGAACGTTTTGATAGTTTTTCTTCTCATGTTAAAGAGCTCTTCATATTTAGGATAGAAGGTACATTGGTATGCAGGGTTGTTTGGGCAAGACTTCAGTTTCAGTAAATATTGAAGGGCTAACTTTTCTCGCCTTAGATCTAGTGGGGGTTCGTGTGCTTCCGTGTATAGACTGTTCACGGGGGAAGTTCTGTATGCTCCTAGGGCCAATCTTAGGCCAGTATGGTGAATAGGGTCTAGGCTTTTTATATATGATGTTCGGGTTGATCGATATATGAAACAACCGTAGTCTAGCTTTGAGCGGACTAGTGCTCTGTAAAGTTTAAGGAGTGTTTCCCTGTCTGCACCCCAGTCGGTATGTGCTACCACTCTCAAAAGATTTATAGCTTTGTTACATTTTTTTTTCAGATAGTTTATGCGTGGGATGAATGTTAACTTTTTGTCAAATAAAATCCCTAAGAATTTGTACTGGTCAGTAACTGGTATGGGCGTTCCTTCCATGGTTAGGACAGGATCATTATGCATGTTCTTTAGTTTGCAGAAATGCATGCATTTCGTTTTTCTTTTGGAGAATCTAAATCCATTCTCTTCCGTCCATCTCATTACTTTGTCTAAGCACAATTGAAGCTTCCTTTCTATTATAGATATATATCTAGATCTACAGCATATTAGGAAGTCATCCACATATAGGGAGCAATCTACCCCAGGGTTAAGGTTTTTTACAATGTTGTTAATTCGGATACTGAACAGGGTCACTGACAGTATACTCCCTTGAGGTACTCCATTCTCTTGTTCTTTCAAGTCCGAGAGAGCTGTGCCAACCTTTATTCTGAACCGTCTATTTTTTTAAACATTTTCAATAAAAATTGGCATTCTGCCTTTTAGTCCAAGCGCCTTCAGATCCCTTGTAACACCGTACTTCCACACAGTATCGTAGGCTTTTTCTATGTCAAAAAACACTGCTGTTAAATGTTCCTTCCTTACAAAGGCTTCTCTGATGAAGGTTTCAAGTCTGACTATGTGGTCTATTGAACTTCGGTTTTTCCTGAATCCTGTTTGAAATAAGATTCTCTGTTTCCAGGAACCAGATTAGTCTTTTGTTTATAATCCTTTCCATGGTCTTACAAATGCAGCTTGTTAGAGCTATTGGCCTGAAATTCAATGGATCTGAGACGTTACTTGATTGGGATTGGATGTTTGAGTTTTCAGATTTGGGGATTGGTATTATTGTGGCCTCTTTCCAGGTCTCGGGTACGTTTCCACTGGACCATATAATATTGAAAATTTCAAGTAGGTATTTCATTGAGGTTTCTGGAAGTTTTTTGAGGATTTCATATGGAATTTCATCGGGCCCTGTAGCTGTGTCATGGGATTTGGTTAGCGATTCTTTTAATTCAGACAAGGTAAGAGGTTGGTTGTATTTTTCAGTATTTTGTGATTTAAATAGAATTTTCTTTTTCTCTTCCTTTTCTCTAATCTTTCTGAATTTCTCTGTCTGTCGCATGATGAAATTTTTGATAAATTATCTGCCAGGTTATTGGAAATGTCTTTTTGATCGGTGTATATTTTGTTGCCTTTAGAGATGTGGGATATTGGTGTACTACTACACTTTCCTTCTATTTTCCTCATCATGTTCCAAACTGTTTTCGCCTTGGTATTCACATTAATTTTGGATATATAATTTCTCCAAGTTGTTCTTTTGGATTCCTTTATGATTCGTCTGGCTTTTGCTCTGTTGTTTTTGAAGAAATCCAGATTTTCGCTTGTTGGATACTTTTCGAATTTTCTCAAGGCAGCTCGTCGAGCTCTGATGGCTTTTCTGCATTCTTTTGTGAACCAAGGTTTGTTGTGATTGTTGGTTTTGGTTGTTTTCGGTATGGTATTATTGGCTATGTTTGTGAGTGTTTTAATGAAGTAGTTCAAATGGTCATCTTCATCATTCTTTTCGATAATTAATTGGTTTTTGCACTGTTCCTGGAAGTCTTCCCAATCCGCTTTATGTAGGTTCCATTTGGGTGTTTTTTGTTCAGTGCTAGTACTTAGACTTTCCAGGATGATTGGGAAATGATCACTCCCACAGGTGTCATTGTGTACTTTCCAGTCATAGTCCATATATATGGAAGGATCACATAAGGTAAGGTCAATGGCGGTGAAAGTACCTGTTGCTGGGTACATATAGGTGTAGTTTTGATTATTAAGGAGACATAGATTATTTTTATTTATTATGTTTTCTATTTCTTTTCCTTTTTTATTTGTTTCTTTACTTCCCCATATTACATTGTGACTGTTGAGATCTCCTAGTAGAAAAAAGGGTTTAGGGAGTTGTTTTATTAATTGAGTTATCTCAGTTTCGTTGATTGTATCTTTTGGAGGGATGTATATTGAGCAAAGTGTTATAGTTCTATGTAGAGTCACTGAAACTGCAATTGCTTGCAAGTTTGTGTTTATATTTATTTGTCTTTGAGGGACTTCATTCTTCACAAGTATTGATGTGCCTCCAGAAGCTCTGTCCGTATTTTTATTTATGTAGTTGTAAGATGTGTAGTGTTTTATGTTGATGGTATTATTTTCTTTCAGAAAGGTCTCCTGTAGACAGACAAGTGCTGCTGGGCTCATATTTGTTATTAATAATGTGAGTTCATTTTGGTTTGCTTTTATCCCTCTGATATTCCATTGTAATATTTTGTTCATCATTTGGAATTGTGTTCAACTTCCATCGTCTCCAATCCCTCAAATCTATTTTCTGTCGGAGTCCCTGTTCGAGATATAGATCGGGATCTTTCTTTTCCTGTTTTTGTTTGTTTTTTTTTTTTGTCTGGGGGGATTTTTGATTCTTTTCTGGCTTGTGATGTGTTTGATGGTTGTTCGGTTGTTTTTGTAGAAATGGTTTGTGGTTTTGTTTCTTTTTGTGGTTCAGTAGTGTCTTTACTTAATATTATCCTTGGATTGGTTGCAGACATTGCACTATTCATTTTCCTCATTTCTTCTAATAGTTCTTTCATTTCCTTTATTAGTTTGCTTAGGACATCAATTTTCTTGTCAGTTGTATCCGTTACATGTATATGACCATTTTGATTGTTGATTGGATTAGGTTTTTTTTGTTGCATCTGCATATGTTTTAGTTTCGATGATTTTCCTGGCCTCTGGGTAGGATATATTCTTTATATGTTTTAGTTTGGTCACTTCTTTTTCTCTTTTCCATATTTCGCAATATCTAGAGCCAGCGCCATGGTTTCCCAGGCAGTTGGCACACTTGAAATCTTTTCTGCAGTCAATGTGTGGGCCACTTTCTCCACATCTTCCACACACTGGTAATCGTGTGCACCGATCTTGATGGTGTCCAAACTTCTGGCACTTGAAGCATTGGAGGGGGTTTGGAATATAAATTTCTACATTTATTTTCATATATCCGACTTTCACTTCTTTGGGTATGGTGAGGGAATCGAAAGTTAGTATATATGTATTGGTATCGATTTTCTCACTGTTTTTTTTTAATTTGAACTCTGCGAACATCTAACACATTCTGTTTCTGTAAGTTTGTCCTGATTTCCTCCAAGGGACAAAGTGCAAGTTCGTGGCTTTTCACTACTCCTTTGCAGGTATTTAGGGTTGGATGTCTGTAGCATTTGACTTTGATGTTTTCAAATAATTTTAGTTTCAATATTTCTTTAGTTTGTTCTTCGTTATGGGTTTCTATTAGTAGGCTGCCGTTAAATTGTTTTTTAATAGACTTTGGTTTTAGAGTTTTAAGATTTTTTTCAATTTTAAAAGGTGATAGTTTGCTCAAAGGAGTTTCCTCCATTGATTCTATTACTACGAATGTTGAGTTCCTTGGTTTTATCGTCTCTTCGTCAGAGCTACTGATGTCAGAGACATCAGAGTGGGTTCTCTTTGGGTGGTTGGGTGGTTTTTGGGAGGAATAAGCCATATATTTTGTTTTCTTTTTTCGTCATCTTTGTTCCCCACCCACCTCGGAGTCCTATTTGGGAAGAGCCTGGGAGGAAACCCATTCGCCCAGCCTCTACAGGGATACAATGATGATATAACCGACTTTGGTGGTATCATAATGATTATCTGTTCTCTCTTGATATTGCTATGGGATCTGTAGCAATCCTGTGGGGTTTACAGCCTCGTCATCAATATTCACACCTAATCGATTGACCCTCAGCCACCGCTTTCCATCATATATTAGGGAGTAGGGTTATTTGTGGGAGAAGGGGGATGTGTTGTATTAGTAGTGAGTTTTTGGAATGGGCAATATATGGTGGCGCTTGGCGTGACTGGCCGATTGGTCGGATCGGGCCTCTCCGACCGCCCGTCTAATCGAAGTAAGGGCCAAAGTAATGTGTTGCGGTGCCTAAACTTCTATGTATCCTGGTTTAGGTTCGCTCAATCACCAGGATCACGTCCTAAGACTTTACGGGTAGCAACCCACGGCTAACTGGTTGCCCCATTGAGGGATTTTTACCCTCTGCAGGGGGGCAGTCGGTTTGTTCTCATGCCCTACCGACAGGGCAAAAAAATAAATAAATAAATAGATAATTTAATAGAATATATTTGTTTTCTTTTTCTTTCTTTTTTTGTTGTTTCTTTTCCTTTTTAAAATCTGTTTCTATTTAACCCATAGTTGGGACCCTAACAGGTACTACCACTCCGGGTCAGGGTGGACCTGGGAGCAATGGCAATTAAGAGGTGGCTCCACACTCCCCAAGCCCGTAAGCCGGACCTCACCATCGGATGTAGTTTAAGGTCATATCCAGGACCGGGAGTAAGGTAGGAAAAAATAAAATAAAAGGGGGGGGGGGGAAATAGGCTGTTGTTTTTGTTTTTGGTTTTGCAGAACATAATTAAGTTTTACAAAAAAGATCAGAAAACAAAAAAACGTCAATGTAGGTGCATTTCGTCTCAGGAAGCCACAGGGCAGCCTGATCTGGTAGCACCAGTAAAGTGATCCGATTCTTTCTTCAAGTTCACCAGGATCAGGAAAGGACCTTAAATCGCTTTGGCACTTATGCAGAACACGAACCGCGCTGGAACAACGGTGTTATGTAGCAATCCATTCTTTACTGTTCTGTATCTTCATCGTTAATAATTGCTTTCTTTCCGTCTCTAGCTATGCTAACAGATGGCAGTTCTTTTATTTCTTTTTTATGGCGGCTTCAAATAACCAAAAGTTTTAGACCAATCAGAAAAAAGTTTTTTTTTTTGTTTTTTTTTTTAAAGGTTAATTATTTTATTTTTTTCTTTAAAGCTTATTATCACCTACACATAGATACATTTTTATTCTCAGTTCACATTTAATAAAAACATCAGAAATACGACACCACAATACTTCCCATCTCAGTATCGGAGATATATTGTTAGAAGTAATGGTAGTCGTTTCTGGAGAAAACTACTCTTCTGCCTTATCTTGTCGTAGTTTTTGAATCTTTGGGAAGATCTGATTCTTGTTAGTCAGCTTCTCCTGTAGGCATACTAGATAAATCGTTAGAATCATTTTCAATTGATTCTTCTGTAGAATTCTCAGTAGATGAAATTTCCTGTTCAGTGACATTTGATTCATCAGGAACTTTCGCAGATTTCTTTGATTCAGTATATCTATTTTCAAAAGACTTAATATATACTGGCTTCAGACGATCCACTGAAACTGTATCACTTTTACCAGAATTTAATTTTATAGTAAAGCATTTTGGATATCTTTGAAGAACTTCATAAGGACCCGTGTAAGGAGCTTCGAGTGGACGACAAACTCGGTCGACTCATATCCACACATGAGTACAGGTTCTTAGATCAGCTGGGATATATGACTTCGGGGAAGAGTGAATTCGGCCTTCAGATAGTAGTTTGAGGTCTAACTTCTGCATTTCTTCTGCTAAAATCTTAATTTTTGGATAAGAAACATCTGAGGATTCATTATCAATCATTAGTCAAGTAAGGATTTTCCACTTATTGCTACAGATGGTGAATAATTATCCTCATTTTGCATATTTCTCATACTTAGCAGAATAGGCAATGCATCAATCCGGTTTTGTTTTCGAGCAACAATATCCGACTTTAATGTATGGTGTACACGCTCGATTATACCGTTTGATTGAGGGTGGTAACTCCTCGTACGCAAATGATGGAATCCTAAAAGTTTAGATAGTTGACTAAAAAATTCACTTTCTAACTGTGCTCCTCTATCGGTTAATAGATAGAGAGGCACTCCAAATCTAGAGACCCAAATATTTAGAAAGGATATTGCAACTGTTTCTGCTGTAATGTCAGACATGGGTGTGGCCTCAACCCAGCGTGTAGCCCTATCGATACATGTAAGAATATATCTGGCAGATGATGGAAACGTAGAATTTTTAGGAGTTACTGGATTAAGAGGACCCACTATGTCAAGATGCACCGTTTCAAATCGACTCGAAGGTAAATTGAATGGCTCAACTGGAGATCTTGCATGTCTCGTAACTTTGGATTTCTGACAGTTGAGACATTCCTTGCAATATTGTCTTATCTTATCCATTCCAGGCCAATAAAATCTTGATTTGATCAATTTTAATGATGCTTTTGTTCCTGGATGTGATAGAGCATGAAATTGATCAAAGATAACCCTCCTTGATGACTTGGGTACAAAAGGACGAGGGTACAGCATTGAAATGTCACATAAGAGTTCTGAATCTGGAGAAAATTTGTAGAACTTAAGTTTATCAGAATAATCTTTATTTTCATCAGCTGCTTGTTGTTCCACCAAGGCAGGGAGATCAAAGACGTCTACAGAAACTGCATTGGCAGGACGAGACAAGCAGTCAGCAACGATATTTTCACTTCCTTGTATATATATATATATATATATGTATCAGACACATATTCTGTAATTACAGACAAATAACATTGTCAGATTTCATGGGCGTTGATTTCTTATAGGCTGATACCAAAGGTTTTTGATCTGTGAATAAATATACCTGTCTGCCTTCAATTTGTGACTTGAAATGAAGTATGGCCAGATAAGCGGCTAGTAATTCACGATCAAACGTAGAAAACTTCCTTTGATTTCAATTTCTTAGAGAAGAAACCTATGGCAATAGGTTCCTCTTTTACAATCTGATGCAAACAAGCACCAACATCAAAATTAGAGTTGTCAGTCACTAAATGATAATTGGTCACACTTGAGATAGGATGAGGAAGGGAAGTCATATTAGCTAAAATTTCTTTAATTTCAGTAAAAGATTTTCTTTCAGCTTCACTAAATTTAAATGATTTGTCTTTAGGATGTAACTTATTAAATTCACTAAGTGGTAACACTATATCAGCAAATTTCGGAATTAATTTTCTATCATTCCGAGAAATCTTCACAACGATGCTGATTCATTAGGTTCAGGGAAATTTTTAATTTCTGCTATTTTTCTGCAGTAGGTTTCAGTCCTTCTGGGCTAATGTGAAATCCTAAATAGTTCAAGACGACGAAAAATTCACATTTATTAAGAGATAATTTTAAATTATTCTCTTGGAGAATTTGGAAAACACATTTTAAATCTTCCATATGAGATGTTTCTGATTTAGACATTATCAACAAATCGTCGATATAAATAAATACACACTCCACATTCATGAAGCATTGAAAGGTAGCTCCAGCATTTCAAAGTTCGAAGGGCATACATAAATACTCATACGCACCAAAGAGTTACGACTGAAGTTTCCTGTATATCCTTATTTACATATATCTGATGGTATGCTTTCAATAAGTCCAGTTTTGAAAACACCTTATTTTCCAGCTTAGAATAAATGCTTTGTATATTTGGGACAGCATACCGATCGGGTTTTGTGATTGCATTAAGGAATCTATAATCACCACAAGCTCTCCATTCACCAAGTGTACTCTTTGCTACCATATGGAGTGGTGATGCCCATGGTGAGGTAGATTGTCTAATAATTCCTGCTTGTAATAAAGTTGTGAATTCCTTTTCAGCAGCATCATTTTTTTCCTTAGAAAGTTGACGAACTTTATAAAAGGTTGGCTTGTTGTCTCTTGTGTCAATGTGATGCTTCACTTTTGAGTTGTCATTGACATCTTTTGCGCTTGGTAGAATTAGAGAATTGAATGCTCTCAGTAGGGATTGGATTTCGGGATGTTGATCTTTAATACTATTAATATATACTTTCTGATTGACTTGGTTGATAAAGAATACTTGTTGAGCAAACTTGGTGTTTGAATCAATTATTAATTTATTTTTACAGTCAATTAGTATTCCGAAATGTAATAAGTTTAAGCCGAGAAGAGGATTTACAATATTGGCAATGACAAAAGTCCAAGAATATGTGCAGCGTAAAGCGCAGATACTAATTTCGACTAAAGCTTCAAATATTTCAATATTTTGTCCATTAGCTGTGGTTAGTCTTACTGGAATTGGATTTATTAAAAGACCTCCAGCATAATCTCGTGTTGTGCTAGTATCGATGATAAAATTAATTTTTGTGCAACCGACTTTTGCTTCTACTTTAACCAAAGGCGGACCGGAGGTTGCAAAAGCAATCCGCCGTATTAGTTTTCCTAATTAAGCCTAGATACAGGAGCTGGTGATTTTTTTTTCTTTTTCTTTTTCATGGAAGTCACCACTTATCAAGGCCCAGAAGCCACTTGGAGATAAGGGTTATTGTGTGTACAGTAATCAATGGGATAGTATCGTAGTAATCGTTAGTATTGGAGATTTGATAAAGTGTCTTACTTAAGGGGGCGGTTCATCAGGAATTTGTTTATGTTGGACTTGAAGACATCTAAGTTGTAGTCAGGTGGGAAACAGGTAGACAGAAGAGAGTTCCACTGGCGTGCACTTCTAAGAAAGCTTTGTTCATGGAATCTACGTTTTGGTACAGTTAAAGAGTGGGGAAAATTTTTGACAGTGATTTCAGCTAGATGGGTGTTTATCGTGAAAAATCGGCGAGGGGGGGACCAGACGAGCACTTGCCATGGAAGTAACAATAAAACAAAGACAGGCTCGGTACATCTCTTCTGTGGGAGAGAGGTTGCAGGGAAGAGAAAAGGGCATCCCCCACTAAGCCACGAAGTCTACTTTGTACTCTGTCAAGGCAGGATAGACTGTTTTTAGCAGCTCCTGCCCAGATGTGGCAGCAGTACTCCATCCTTGGACGTACTTGGCTTTTATATAGATAGAGAATTGCATCAGTAGTGAGATATCTTCTGGAGTGGTAGAAGGATCCTACCATTTTTCCAGCGACCTTGGCAATAGACTTGATGTACGTGTTCCATTTCAGGTCAGGAGTAAAGGTCAATCACAGAAGCTTATCAAAACATGGAGCCTCCCCTAGATGAGAGCCATCCATTACAACTGATGCCAGGTGGGGATCAAAGCATTGATGATGTAAAGATAGGAGCTTGGTTTTAGATGCATTAAAAGTAACCAGACACCTCTTCCCCCACTGTACCGTACGCTCAAGTTCAGAGGAGAGAGAATCAGAGAGAACTTTGTCATTTACAGTCTTACATATGTTGCCATAGATGGTCGTGTCATTAGCACAGATGTCAACAAATGATTTAAGTATGTGTTTTGGGAGATCATTGATGTAGATCAGGAAGATAGTTGGGCCCAGGATGGAACTCTGAGGGACTCCAGCATTAATACTGAGGGCCTCTGATTTCTGCCCATCAACCACTACTCTTATGAACCTATCAGAGAGAAATGATTTAATGATTGAGAAAACATTTCCAGTTATACCGTAGCTGGAAATCTTGTGAAGTAGGCCCTTATGCCATACCTTATCGAAGGCCTTTGATATGTCAAGAGCAATTGCCCTAGAAAATGACCTAGAACTTGGTTGTATTTGACAATTGCGTTTGTTAGGCCACTTACAC
This sequence comes from Euprymna scolopes, assembly GCF_053919585.1. Taxonomy (NCBI): domain Eukaryota; kingdom Metazoa; phylum Mollusca; class Cephalopoda; order Sepiida; family Sepiolidae; genus Euprymna; species Euprymna scolopes. The sequence continues at coordinate 74,422,099 of NC_136500.1, read as the reverse complement.
CAGGGTTTACATGAGCGTGAATTGCTGCTGAAATATAAATGACCTCGCCATCTTTTTGGTTTCTGATTAGCTCTGAATGGTCGTAGGCCTAAGAGGATTTTGTTAGAGTTACTACTTTGATTTGTAGATGTCTTTGGACTACTTTGCTGATTAACAAAGTTTACTTGGTTAGCATCTTTATGCAGTCTTGGCATTACCTAGTTGTTCCAAAGTGAGGTCCTTTTGAGCAGCGATTACGGACGAGATTATGGGTGGCAGGGCTTGTATGAACCTATGCTTCACTAAATCATTACCTACGCCAACTTTAGTAGCAGTTGTCATTAATTCCCGTAGATAGTGTGAGGGTCTACCGGTCATTTTCGTTTCGCTCATTAACTTGGCGAATAATTCAGGTTTGGTTTTCTCGTAGATATTAATGACGGCAACTTTTAATTCCTCATAGCTTCTCTTTTCTAGTAGACTTGGAGGTAATTGTGCTACAAGTTCTGGTGGCAAGTTGGAGAGTACATGATAGAATTTAGTGGCTTCTACTGTGATGTTTCGGATCACAAATTGGGCTTCAATTATGGCGAACCATCCGTTGGCGGCAGTTTCCATGAATGGCACCACCCGAACAGCAACAGCATTGGAGCACTCAGTTTAAGTCATGGTGAAGAATTTGTGTATATTTGTAGTCGGGGCACCAATTTGTAGGTTTTGTGAAAACTTTCAAGAGATTAGATAGGCCTACAAAGCTTAATACACTTGGTTTTTATCTGTTCAAGTACTCCCTTCTATTAGAAGGATGATTAAAGTGATCCGATTCTTTCTTCAAGTTCACCAGGATCAGGAAAGGACCTTAAATCGCTTTGGCACTTATGCAGAACACGAACCGCGCTGGAACAACGGTGTTATGTAGCAATCCATTCTTTACTGTTCTGTATCTTCATCGTTAATAATTGCTTTCTTTCCGTCTCTAGCTATGCTAACAGATGGCAGTTCTTTTATTTCTTTTTTATGGCAGCTAAAGTTTTAAACCAATCAGAAAAAAAGGTTTATTTTTTTTTTAAAGCTTACACAGATACATTTTTATTCCCAGTTCACATTTAATAAAAACAAATACAACACCAGAAGCCTTCTATCGTGTTTGAAAGTGACACAATGTTTAACGAGTGAGATTGGAGATGTGCCATTGTATAACTTATGCTCACTACCGATCCAAGTTATGACAATAGAACCATTGTCAGCATCCTCAAAATACATCACTGGATTGCCACGAATAACAGGGACATACCCAGAGTGATGAAAACATCTGGCCATGGTTATGGTCTTTGGTGTGGTTTCAGGTGAGGACCACATCATGCCACTTACATCTTTCAAGTCAGCTTGAAATTCAACACCAAAATGTATGTGAATGTGCTGAAGAGTGTGGTGATTCCCTGGAGTAATCAGGTGGCTGCTGGCAGACTCTGGGTGTGGCAGCAGAACTGTACCAGCCCACAAGTCCAAAGAGACCCAGGCTTGGTTTCAAAATGAGTGCTACAACTTTGTACACTTCTTTCACTGCCCCTCTTCCTTCCCTAACCTGAACCAGCTGGGCTACTTCATTTGGTCATATGTCAGGAATATCAACTAACCTCCCACAACACCAAAGGCAGCCTGATTTCTGTCATCCGAGTATTCGCTGAAAGAAAAGGCATGCTCCTAGTTCCAGATCCGTATCAAGGTGGTGATTGACGCTGAAGGCAGCTACATTGAATAGACGTTAGCTTTATTACATAATTAAAAATTAAAATAAAAATGGTAAAATAATCCCAAAAATGGAATATTTTTATTAGCCCTAAAAGAGCCCCTGGGGCACACCCAAGAGTTATAGCAAAGTATAGATAAACAAAATTATATCGAAATCAGTTAGTTACAACTTTTCAGAAAGTTTTATAAAAATCCAAGGCATCAATTGTTTTTAATAAGCACAAAAGTGTCAATTTTAGCCATTTTAACCAGAAAGGCACCACTAGGGGGGCAACCGGAGTTTTCCCGGAAAATACGTTTTTACATTTTTACTCATGTTTAATGTTTGTGTAAAATGTCAAAAGAATTCTAAAAGGACGAACGGACAAGGGTGAATTTACAGGTCTACACTCCTTTTGGCAGGGGACCAAAAAGCAAACATTTCTTCATAAATCTAATTTCAAGTATTTTCAAACAGAAAAGGCAAAATTATAATGCTTAAACATACCGATTTGAAAAATGTTTTGTTAACTCAATATTAAGATAAAAAGTTGATTTTGTTTATTTTCTCATGAGTATTGTATGTATTATTTAAACAATGGTATCTCAATTATAGAGAAATTTTCCTAAGAAATCTATAAAAAAGTAAAGACAACAAAACACAAATTTTATTTATTGAATACGAATTTAGGTTTATAATTAAAAGATGAAACATGTTCCATTTTCAATTAAATAAATTTTCCTTTAATATCTATTACTGGCAAGGATTTTCTTTATGCACAAAATTTTAAAAATACTTTTGTGCCTAATTTATCAAAACATTAGATTTCTTTTAGCAAATAATTCAAATTATTGTACTGTCCTGATATTACACTATTTTTCCTGTCTTGTCAGTTAAGTAGAAATCTTTATAGACAGAGGCAATTTTTATTTTTCCAGAGTGTCCCTTTTTGGAGAGTTGGATTCTCCACATCAAGAACCAACCTTGTGTCTAACTGCCTTTTGGAGAGTCAAGCAAATAGTATCACAAGTATTAACAGTGATGAAAGGCATAGACTGAAGTGTATTTGTACCAAATATGGTTGGATTGCAGAAAGGATTGTGGATTTTAACGCTTCATGTATACGATTTTTCTTGGGTGTGTGAGGGTTATAATTATCTGGTTATATCTGTTATTTAAGCTGAATAAAATTTCATAACCTACATGTTCTTATCTTTTTATTATATTTTGAATACTTTGCAGAATTTGAATCAGATGTAATTGGCTGCTCGGCTTCGCTTGGAACATGTCAACCGCCGGCTTTCACCAAGCATTGTCACTTATCAAAGCATAACAAGTGTACTCAAAGAAAATACTGAAAAAACATTTAAATATAATAAAATCACCAGGAAAAATTGAAAAAATAAACAAGCTGTATTTAAAAAAAATTTTTTTTTTTTGCCAAACAAAATTGAGTCAAATTAATAAAACCAATTTTGTGTTTTTCATATTTTTTAAGTTTTGTGTTTTCTATTTGTTTTTTGCATTTTTTTAAATTTTTTGTAACGAATATAAGTAAACTTTTATTTTTACATTTTTTTTCTGTAGGGTGGGTCTGGGCAACCGTTTTTTTTTTCTTTAAATTAAATTAAGACAGTCGGGATATTCCCTTAGGATTAGGTAGACTTTTCTACGGTCGCATCAGACGATGTCAAAGTGGGTTGAGAAGAGACAGTGGATGTGGAAGAAACTTCAACAGAGTAGCTTTCAGATATGATTTAAGATGAAGAGAAAAGGATCATTACCAAATTCCTGTCTCCAGCGACATCCATCCAGCAATTAATCATTTGGCAATATGAAACATCTTCCAGCACCTGCAACTATTGATCCAAGGTGGAGATATTCATCTTGTATAAAGTTGTTAGTAACAGCCGTTTGAGGGTGTGTTTAATTTGTTGTCTTCCAATATTTCCCCCAAATGTTGTCTGCTCCTTTGCCGCGCATTGATTGACTGATCAGCGTCTTACGTCAGATTACGGTCAAATCCAAGCGCATGACATGTTCTGAGCAAAGCCAAGTGGATGGTAGTTACACCTGATCAAATTCTGTACAAGTTCTCATCTTTTTATCATATTTTAATACATGGATTAGAACAAGAAAACCCTAAAATTATATATTTCAGCGAGAAGAGAAAAGATATTCGTCTCTGATGGCTTCCCAATCAACTCTTTGTAGTATCTTGTCATTTTGAACAACAACTCTTCAACTTGGGGTTGAGAATTAAGGGCTATGTCTACCAATATCACAAGGTAATCAACATTTCTGAGTGGATTATGGGCATTTGTTAACTAGGACATCAATTACACAAGTTTTTTTACATGGTGGTTCTGACCAGTAATATCTGTCGAGGTTCACCTTGACATGATAACATAGGATCTAAACTATTAGCTCCTTCTTTGTTGAGATGAACTATGACCTTGTTCAATCGTAGGAGGTGCATACTCACAGAAGAGGGGGTTGGATTATTGCCAGTTGACTGAGGTGTCTCCAACTAGTGAATGTGGACAGATCTGTTTTCAGGTTTTTTATACTCATCCTGGATGCCTTCTTAAGAGATAGTTTTACCCTTCTCCCTACATTAAACTAAGTTTGCTGCAATGAAAAACTGATAAATTATGGTTCTTTATATGATAAATAAGTAATGTGTTTTAAATAGAGGATCAACTTTTTAAATATAGATTAATTTAAAATTTAAAAAAATAGCTATGTTTCTTTATTTTATGTGATCTTTATTTCTTCCATTTAGGCTTCAAAGTTTACTTTAATAATAATTAAAATAAACGTTATCATTTTTTCGATTGTGAGAAATATTTTTTTAACATGGTCGTGTCTTACTGATGCATCAAATTCTCCCCAAAAATTAAAATATTTGGCCATGATGCATCAGTAAGAATGAAAATAAAACAACTCTCTTGAAAAATGGTATCTATGAATCATTCAAACAGTAATGTTTTTTATTAAACTATAGTTCATATTTTTTTGTGTGTAAAAAAAAAAAAAAAAAAAAAAAAAAAAAAAAAAGAAATGCCATAAGATTTTTTTTTTAGGATTTCCTTAAAGTTAATATTAACTAGAAATGAAGGAATGAATGTGTTTTGATACTAGACTTCACCTTTTCTCTCTTCAGTTAGTAAAGAAATCCTACTAGACTGAAGCAATTTTTATTTTTGTCCTAATTGAGAATTAGACAGAACAGGATTTTCTTCACATGAAAAAACGACCTAGTACTGAAGCAAGTAAATAAGGACATTGACCCACGCTCCATTTAGTACAATGGGACAGGTAGAGTCATTGACACTACCCGACGTTGGAGTGAAACGCTATTATGGTAGAAATGAACATGTATATTAAGTTAATCCATCGCAATGAAAAGAAACTTGAAGTATTCTGCTACATCTGAGGTGGTTCAACTCGGCACACTCTTCCTTGTCTTGACAGAGTACAAAATCGACTTCACAATCTAGTGGTGAATGATCTATTCTCTACAGCATCTTTTTCACAAAAGAGATGTTAGTCTTTCTCTACTCTATGATTATTTCCATAGAATGCTCGACTGAGCTTTAATCTCTGGTTCCTCCTTTTAAATCATTCCTAGCAAAAACCCATTTTATTACCACAATTGCAAATAACTTTGCTTTTTTTCTTTTGTGTGCTTAATATCAAACAGAATTTTCATGAATTTTTTTTCTATCTGGAACACATTGCAACAATATTGCTACCTTGAGGTCTACAACATGGTCATGTTTATATCCAAAAATCAATAAATACTTATAAACTATCCTCAAATGTAATCAAATTTTGTTCATTATATTTGATCATGTCTCATCCTCTCATTCAACTATCAATTTCATTAATCTTCATATTTAAACGGCTTTTATCTTTGACGAGTGGTGATTTATTTTTTTTAAAAAAACACCCTATGAAACTAGAGTTTTGAGAGAATTGGGTACTATCTTAAGTTCTGTCCTTAGTAAAGTACAGAATAATTAACGGTCGAGTAGTCGTAAACAAAATGAAAGCAAATAATTTATAGCAAACATAGAATTAAGTTCTCCACTGAACCATATACTTTTGACAAAGACTATTTCAAGTTTTTTTTTTTTCGTTTTTTTTTACTCTTGTTCGAAAAAGGCATACTGCAACTTGGACGTATTTGGGATCATATCTACAGAGTCTACGTGAAGAGGTGAGTGGAATGTCTGTTGACATTACACTTGAACTTCTGCATGTTAGTACAGTCAGGGAAGCAGATAAGGAAATTCCAAAGTCTAGCAGTCCATGAGAAGAAATTATTGGAGTAGAAGGCTTTTCAGCATCTAGGGACTTCTACAGTGAAGGAGGAGGATTTTGCCACTAGACGGGTTTGTTGAGGGTATGAACATCAAGCGGGTACAAGTGCAACGAGTTCATCAGAGCATATTCCATTAAAGTACTTGTAAAACAGGCACAGAGATGCAACACTGCAATGATGGGAGAGGAGTTGGAGCTTGGTTGATAGAGCAGGACCTATTAAATTTGAGACATTTTTGGACTTTGTCTAAGAGGGGGAGACTAGTAGTGGATGCACAAGCTTAGATGTGACAACAATGCTGTGCATGGGTGAATAGTGATTGGATGGTTGGTTGTTTTTGTTTTATAGCATACCAACCTTTTTCAGGTTATTTAATGCTGAATCCAGTTATTTTGCAAAATTTTTAATAGAATTTTTTTTTTTTTTTTTTTTTTTAAATCGGTTTCTATTTAACCCATAGTTGGGACCCTAACAGGTACTACCACTCTGGGTCAGAGTGAACCTGCGAGCAATGGTAATTAAAGGGTGGCTGCACACTTCTTAAAGCCTGCAAGCTGGAACCTCGCCATCGGATATAGTTTAAGGTTATATCCAGAACCGTGAATGGTGACTTTGTAGAGATACAGGACCGCTTGTGAATTTGATATTCTTATAAAACTTACTCCTTTGGTGGAAGCTATTTTAACCCGCATAGGATTAATGCTGCTTCAGTTCGTTTCTTTTCTTCCCCCCCCCCCTCCTACACATAAAAAACATGTTAGCTTGGTTAAACTTAAGCAATTAAGTGATTTTACAAGAGTTTTTGGGGGAGGTTTGCCATTTCGACTTAAGGTTAGTGATATGGCAATTTTTTTTTTTTACTACCTTTTCACATGAAGATAACTGAAGTTGAGTTATCCCTTCAACTGCTATTTTGATTTTTGTGTATCGCTAAGTCATACAAACATTGAAATAAAATTCTGAAATAAAACATCATAGTTTCTACACATTAACAGTATATGGATCAATTGAAAATTTAATTTTGTATTTGCTTTAAATTATTTGTTTTTATTTAAGAGTTTTTGTCTGTTAATTATTTTGGACTTTTACCCTATTCATTTGCTTTTGATGTGTGGAAAACCCTGCTGCCCACCTCTAAAATATGAGAGACCCGGATAAAATACAAAAAATTTTCAAGTTGAAGGATTTCTCCTCTGACGACAAAACACATAGGTGAATAAAATTTTGAAAGTGAAATGAGATTTGGTATTATTTCTGGAGGGGGGGGGGATTTTAACGATATTTTAGTAAATAAAATTACATCAAAAGCACGTTTTATTACAAGTGAAATGCTGCATGTCACTCTGCAACAGGATGTTTCCATTGACCACTTTTTAAAACATTCTTTTAAATCATGTTTGCCGAAATAACTGTCCATAAAGAGATAATGTACAAAGATCATTCCAAAAGTCAAACTTCCTATTTTATTTTTAACTCAAAAAGTTGAGTTACGAAGATGTGAGTGGTACCATTAAAACGAGCAACCTTTTGTGCTCCAGAATTTAGTTTTCTACGTAGTCACCATCATTCTCAAATGCACTTTTGCCAGCGATCAATAATGGCTGCGCAAGGGCATGTGGAAAGTGCTTTGTCATATAAAGATCATTCTAAAAGTAAAGCCTCTTTTTTTCTTTTATTCAAACAGTTGAAGAGCTTTGAAAACAGGAGTTTGTACAATTAAAACAAGCAACCTTTTATGCTCCAGAATTTAGTTTTCTACATAGTCACCATTTTCAATGCTCTTTTGCCAACAATGAATGATGGGTGTGCATGGGCGTCTAAAGTGCTCTATCATATGAGAGAGAATTGTTGCATCTTTTTTCTTTTTTAACTCATTTGAGACACCAACAAGCTCTCGATTGCCTGCACACAGAGTAAATTTTGTTACAGATTGTTGCAGATTGGGGTAAATTTTACTGGTCATTATTGGGTAACGGTTAATGGAGAAGAAGCCAACATGTACACTTTGTTGTTTACTTGTACGAGTCTTCAAGCAGTGCACTTGGAATTGCTTCCCAATATGAGTACTTAGTCATTTTTGCTGGCATCTGTCAAATTCAAATTCAAATTCATTTAGTGTGACTACATGTTTATTCGGATAATGATAAGATTTTCTTGGCAGAAGGAATAGTATTATTGGAAGTATTTGTTTCCAATGAGTTCAAGGAACATTTCAGATAAACCTCTTATGTCACCATTCCTCTTTATTCCACCTGATACAGGAGGTGCATGGGAACGAACGAGCCAGACAGTTAACAGCATTTTAACAAGTTAATTGGAAAGAAGAAATTAAAATATTTCAACTTCCTAACAATCATTTCAAATGTTGAAAAAGTTTTTAACGACAAATCACTCGCATATAGTGCTGCTTCTGATAAGGGTTCATATATTTTGACTCCCAAACCGTTTTTGGCAAACTGGTTACAACTTGCATTTATTGCTGGAAAGTCATGAGGTTGATTTCTGTTCTGATCCTCCAAGTGGAATCGTTAGAATTTCTTCAATTTAGGGAGAGCTTTGTGGAGAAATTCCATAAAGTTTGGCAAAATTATCTCCCTTCCTTGAGAGAAAAGGACAGGAATATGATGTCATTGTACTGCGAAAATATCAGTCAGTGATATTTTGATGAAATCGTCAAACTGAACCAGGCCATTCTGGAGTTGGTAAAGTTCTTCGTCTCATTCGTGGGAAGGATGGATGAGTTCGTCCATCCATCCATAGCCTTGAGCCCCTGGAGGGGCATAGGCCATCTATAACTTTGTAGATGCTTTTGTAGCAAAGTATTCTTTTTTCAGGGTGAGGGTGCTGGTCTCACACCCAACCTTCCCAGAAGGTACATACAGTGCCTAACCTTCCAAATGATCACCCATGCGATACCAGCCAGGCTCAACATTGCTTAACTTTGGTGATCTGGCGAGAACCGGTGTGTCAACAAGATTGTGCCGTTAAAGTTTGTATTGGTTGTATATTAAGAGATGGTTGTGAACAGATCCATTCCCTACAATATTTGTATCTTAGAAATTAGGGAAGTTTCTTCTGCTGATCATATAGAGACTGAATTTGAAAAAGAGGGGGCCCTTATTTCTGTCCTACTTGTTCTTTTTGAAATGATGGTTCTTCCCCAATGATATGTTGTGATGAATGCAACAGATGGTACCATTTTGACTGCGTGAGAGTCTGAGGAAGAGACTTGTGAAGATTGGCTTTGTCCAAATTGTAAGGCTTTTCTGTCATTTAGGATAAAAAGATATACCTTGAAACTAAAAAAATTAATTCTTCGATTTTTATATAATCTTGAGTTAAAACAACTATTATTCATTACTTGTAAAAGTTGTAAAATTATTCTTGATTGTCAAAAAAAAAAATGTTTAACATTACTTAAAACATATTCTTTGTTCTAGTAGTAAAATTTTAAGGAGGTTCAAATTCAATTTGTAGAATTGGCTGATGGAGGAACATTTTGTACAAGTGCTAAAAAAGTAATGAGTATTCATTACTTTTTGGCTCCTTTTTGGGGATTGTGTTGAAATTCACCTGCTAAAGCACTTCCGTGGTTGCCTGTCAGAGCGTCATTTGAACGGAAGTTTTTTGGGGTTTTTTGTTGCATGCATGAGGTGCAGTTTCATTTTTTAAAAAAGGCATACTAAAATCAGTTTCCAGCTTGACTATGGATGTGAAATACTTGTCTAATCAAAGTCACAGCATTTATGGAAACTCATGCTTTTGTGGTTGAATCCCCTTTCTGAGACATGAATTAATCCCCAATTGAGGAATTTTATGAAGGAAGTACTGTTTTGGCTTAATTTCTGTCATTAACTATATTGAGCCTTTCAATTTTGTGGCGATATGTATAATCGCTATTCTACTAAATTAGGCACCGCCAAAACGGGGGGGGGGGGGGGCAGGTAAGTACTTTTTGATGGACCGTCTTTAAAAATCTACCAAAAGTCAGATAATTATCCAATCAATACGAAATTTTCAGCGATTATTAAGAGAAGAATGAACTTTATAACAGTGCAATTATTTTTCATAAACAATATATATATATATATATATATTTTTTTTTTTTTTTCTTACAAAGCCCCCCCCCCTTGTTTTGAGAGGGTTCCAAATATGCTTAAAATAATCATCTGAAACTGAACAAAACATTATGTTGTTGTAAGGGACAGGATTATAGATAAAAAAAAAAAAAACTTGTTTGCATACCTTATTTTGACGTCTGAATATCAGAACTTTGATTGTGTTTAATTATCCCGCTTTTGAGTTTTGAAGTGTGAAATTCGGTGAATATGTTAAGTAAAATAATTAATTTAAGTTAAGCAAAACAAAAAAAATTTTTTTTTTAAATATTTATATGAAAAAAGCCATTTTAAAATCTTTGATAAATTAACAATTTCTTTTTAGCGAGCCGAATAATGCATGACCATTATTAAAAAGGGCATGCTTTGACGAATCGATACAAAAAAAAAATTTGATAAATATTGTGCCCTTTGTGTTAAAAATATCATTTTTTCGATCCAGTTTGGAAACATTTACCGCCTTTCGACTACGGTGGACCAAACGCACTGAAATAATTTTTTTTATTCTGCTTTAAATTGCCCCCCTCCCCATTTTGGAGAGCCTGGCCCCCACACACATACACATTAAAAACCAAACTCATACAGATGGTCACCCATCTGGTACTGGGCAGCATCAGCGTTAATAACACATTGAAATTTTCGTCACTGAAAAATAAGGTTTTTTGGGGGTCTTTTTGGTCTTCCGTAGTTTGCTTTTAATCAAGTACAAATGTAAACTAATCAAATCGACTCGAAGTAACTGGTTGCCTATATGAATAAGTGGAATTATTTGAAATCCAGGTACTTATAATATTTTTGCATATTCTCATAGAAAATCATCCTAAATATTAGACCAGAAATAAACAAATTAATTCTTTCAAAAATCTTTTTTTTAACTATTTATATACATTTTTTGTGCAAAATAAACGCCAATTGTTAACTTTTGGGGAAAATTTAACATTTAAAATTTAATTAAAAATAGTAGAAAAAGTTTTACATTATTCTGCTTTCTATATGATAAAATTCAGGATTTTATCTTTCTGGAAAAAAAAAGTTACTCAGAAATAATGGATTTTAATAAATGCAATTTCGTTTTAAAGAACAACAACTTGATTTTTCGGCCATTTTTGGCGGTGCCTATACTAAATCCTAGGAATTTAGTCAGTCAATGAAGATTACTTGGAAGGCCATTAACAGTTACAAAGCACAGTGAGACAACATTTATGGGACCTTGACAGAACAAGAGATCTTTCAAAGTAAGTGTTATAGCTTTACAAATTTTGTGTCTTAAAGTCTTACCTCAGTGAAATTGTGAAATTAATTCTTCACGCATTCTTTATTTATAATCCAGTTTTTTGGATAAATCATTTTTGTTACTTCCGTTTTTATGAAGACTTTCAAACGATTATTTCAGCATATTTACGCAGTATGTCAAATTTCAACTCTAAATGGTTCTTCATTTACTAATATTTAACAAAAGCAATAACATGAAACAATATGATCTATACACAATTTTTAATTGCACTGTTCAGGCCAATAAACAGCAGTTTAACTGGTTAGTGATAGGGTTAAAAAAAGGGCAGGTGTGGTTTATAATTTTAAACATAGAATCTATTTAACATTTAATCAAGAAGATTAACTATACAATAGATTGAAACAGTTACGTTTTTCTGCAGACCGTTAAAAGTTAGTTTCACTCTTTAATAATAAATGGTCATTTTTTTTTTTTACAATAACCAACAAAACAAGGGTATATATATATATATATATATATATATATATATATATATAATGAATGTTACCAAAGGCAAGATGTTACTCTACCTACTTGGATTATTTTTTGTGTATTTTAACTTATTTTGGTACTTCTGCATTTATGAACCACGATTCACACAAAGTCACTCGGGTATGCCCGGCAGGTGACAGGAATAACCACAAATAACAGAAATTCATAAATAGATTGGAAAATCTATTAATATCCAGAAAACTATTTGTCAACCGTTTTTGATTCTTCCTGTCATCTGTTAAGCACACCTGAGTAACTTTGTGGAAATCGCAGAAGTACCCTTATTTTAAAGCGTTTATTGACTTGAAAACAAAAGTGTCAAGTCTTGAGTTAAAATGAGAAAAAAAAAAAACAATGGCAGTTTTAGAGCTGAGCCTCGATATTTGCTCAAAAATCGAAAATTAAACTAGTGGTAAAACATTTCATTTTCACGCAATTCGTGACATTTATTGGATAGGTTTCTACCAATATTGTTTAATTTTCGATTCTGAACTTGGCTCTGATGAAACTGCTTTTTTTTTTTCTCGTTCTAATTCAAACTTGGTACTACTTTGGTTTCAAAATAAATAAACACTTAAAAAAAAATAAAGGTAAATTTTTACTTTCTTTCCACCTTAACACTCACTTTTAAATGACTTAAATGTTTTCAGGTCTGCTGAAAATGAATATTGTATTCAAATTTAGCACAAATAAGTAATTTTCTGGATATCAAGACATTTTTTTTTGGGGGGGGGGCTTATGTACTTATGTTACCATGCTATTTGTTTAAATAGTAATTTCAAGTTAAATTTAAGTTTCACAATATTTTTTTTTTTTTATTTTAGGTGGAAAAACAGAATAGTTACAAAAACATCCTCCCCTCCAAATTATTACAGCACGGTAATATAAGTACATAAGTACCTTTATTTCCATTGTGCTAACAAATGTCAGAGTGGCGTTCGCCATTCTTAACATGCGGAGGAGGCGGTGTTTTGTAACATGCATACGCATTAGTACTTTTCAGATGGGGGGGGGGGAAACATGGCCTTTGGTAAAAAAAATGGATTACAATGGATAATAAAGGTCTTAATATCATGAAAACTACTTGTCTGTGCCAACTTTAAATGTGATATTCGTTTTCAGTATACCCGAAAACAATGCTGAGGTGGAAAGAAAGTAAAATAACAAATTGGTAAATATGAAGAATTACTCCCCCCTTGAAAATTCCTTTAAAATTACCACTGATGATGGGTTTTCGGGGGTCACTGAAAATGAAAATAACGTTTAAAATTACGGCAAACGAGTAGTTTCCAAGATAGGAAGAAATGTTAGTTTAAAAAAAAAAAAAAAAAGAAAAAAAAAGGGTGCTAATGCATTTACTGATCCGTGCTATTGTTTAAATCGTATTTCCAAGTTTAATTAAAGTTTTTTTTATTCAATTGCAAGGTTAAAGTACAGAATAGGTACAAAAAACCCTCCCTTCCCCATGTTAAGAATGGCTTTTTAAATAACGTTATTTCAGCACAGATCAATAAGTGTATGAGTACCAAAAGAAAAAAAAAAAAAGTGGGGATCACTTTTCTATAATAGTTTAACATAAAATGAGCACTCACTTTGTGGCCACGATTTGGGGAGGGGGGGGCTTTCTCGGAAAATCCTTTAAAATTACCACTAACATTTAAAATTCTATGAAAAAAAGATTTTCCAAGATATAAAGAAATGCACTCAATTTATGTTTTTTTTTTGTTTTTTTTTTGAGTGAGAGGACTGCTGGTTTGTTTTTCGTTCTTTTTTTGGAGGGAGATATTCAATTATAGAACTTGTATAGTTTTTTAACAGGTGCTTATGAAGAACTGTTTAATATTTTACAAAAATAATGTTTACATTTGGTGGGAGGTTCTGCTCGGTTAATGTCAGTGCGTTACTTACGTTAAAACGGTTAATTAAACTGCATAAGCACCTGTTAAAAAAACTATACAAGTTCTATAATTGAATATCCCCCTCAAAAAAAAAAAAAGTGACCATAAAGTGAGTTCATTGGGTTTGTATTACTGTACACAGATTCGAAAAAGTTGTCAAAAAACAAATATATAACAAATAAATGTTATCAAAGGCAAGATAAATTACTTTTCTACCAAACTGGATATAATTTTCGTGTTTTTATTCAATTTAACATGTTTATTCAGCTCGAAAAGCATACAGTGTTTACCGATGTATTGGAAAATTTAAAATGGCGGCCGACTCTCTCTTTAACACGGTAAGTTCGGAAAAAGGTGTAATAAATAATAAACTAGACAAACTACTGTTAGAAATTTGCTCAATATATGTTACCATGACATAACTTGACATATATTCGGTGGTTTTTTAATATTTTGTCTAGTTTATTATTCATAACACCTTTTCCCGAACTTACCGTGTTAAAGAGAGAGTCGACCGCCATTTTGAATTTTCCAATACATCGGTAAACACTATGCTTTTTGAGCTGAATAAACATGTTAAATTGAATAAAAACACAAAAATTATATCCAGTTTGGTAGAAAAGTAATTTATCTTGCCTTTGATAACATTTATTTGTTATATATTTGTTTTTTGACAACTTTTTCGAATCTATGTGTACAGTAATACAAACCCAGTTCATTTCTTCATATTTTGGAAACTACTTGTTTCCTGGAATTTTAAAGGATTTTCCGAAGGTGGAAAGAAAGCCTCCCCCCCCCCAAAAAAAATCGTGGCCACAAAGTGGGTGCTCATTTTATGTTAAATTATAGAAAAGTGATCCTATCCTCCACTTTTTTAAAACTAACATTTTCTTCATATATTTGGAAACTACTCGTTTGTCGTAATTTTAAACGTTATTTTCGTTTCCAGCGACCCCGAAAACTTATACGAGTGGTAATTTTAAAGGAATTTTTGAGGGTGGAATAATTCTTCATATTTATCAACAAATTTCATGATAAAGATTTTGTGATTTGATCCATGTTTTAAATAAAGGGAATTTGAACTACCGAGATCAAAATCAGCCTTATAATGGATACAATTTACGATCAATGTGCTCTAGAATACCAACTAAAGACTTACCTTTAAAAAGTTGATTTTTAGGTATATTCGGGTTGGTTTGGGACGAATATATAAAATTGTGTGTACGCAAAAATTGAATGCGCGTGCGAAAAATGATAGGGAACAATTATATTGGACAAAATAAAGGTCTTAATATCGTAAAAACTATTTGGTGACAATTTTAAATGGGATATTCATTCAAAACAAACCCCAAATACCCCTGAAAATCAACTTTTGAAAGGTAAATCTATAATTGGTACTCCAGAGCACGTTGACGCAATTAAAAATAAAAAAAAAATTGGCACCTGCAGTATACGGACGGCGACCATTTTTTTTTTTTTTTTCTTTTTTTTTTTTTTACACGTTTCACTAGACTGTCGTCAGGTAATACTTCTGTCAAAGAACAGGGCGGGTGGGAAACGCCGTACTTTTTGGGAAATTCTTCCGAAACTTTATCTTAAAATTAAAATGGATGTAAATTTCTTAAATGTGTGCGACATTGCATTGTTGACGTCGAAACCCCAGGAAATAATTGGGGTTTGTATTACTGTACACAGATTCGAAAAAGTTGTCAAAAAACAAATATATAACAAATAAATGTTATCAAAGGCAAGATAAGTTACTTTTCTACCAAACTGGATATAGTTTTCGTGTTTTTATTCAATGTAACATGTTTATTCAGCTCGAAAACCATAGTGTTTACCGATGTATTCGAAAATTCAAGATGGCGTCTTATTCTCTCTTTAACACGGTAAGTGTGGGAAAAGATGTTATAAATAAAAAACCGGATAAAATACTGTTAAAAACTCGCTCAATATATGTTACCGTGACATAGGTTGACATATATTCGGCGGGTTTTTAATAGTATGTTGTATAGTTTTTTATTTATAACACCTTTTTCCATACTTACGGTGTTAAAGAGGGTGTGAGACGAGACGCCAGCTTGAATTTTCGAATACATCGGTAAACACTGTATGTTTTTCGAGCTGAATAAATATTTTACATTGAATAAAAACAAAAAATATATCCAGTTTGGCAGAAAAGTAACTTATCTTGCCTTTGATAACATTTATTTGTTATATATTTGTTTTTTTGACAACTTTTTCGAATCTATGTGTACAGTAAATACAACCCCAATAATTGACTTTTTGGAGGCTAATAGATTGTTGTAGGCTACGGAGCAATCTCAATGTGGACAAAGCATGATATTGCAAACTAGCAATAGTAGTTACGGATTCTGCTGGAAATGTTTCATTTAAATTATTAATTTGTTTGGAAAAAAAAAATCGTTGGATACTTCAACAGGTGTCACAATTTTACTTCAATTTAAAAAATGTCCAATGTTTTGGTTTTCAAATATTTTTGTGTTCGGGAAAAAAAATTTTTTTGTTTGTTACTTATTCGTTGTGGTATTTGACCAAGAAGAAATTGGGAGTTATCGCCCCTTAACATTGCCGCCGTCCATATACAGCAGAAGTGTCAAAAATTCTATATACATCTTGAACAAGTTACGTGGTTTTTAGAATACTTTCGGGTGCTTTTACAATCTGTAATTGTGCTGAGGGCGGTAACGAAGAGATTCGTTCATTTTTTTTTTTTTTTTTCATACGAGAATGTGGGACGCTAAAACATTTAACATTACAAAAAAATAAAGAAAAATGCGACGATGATTTTTTAACAGTGCACTTACGGACGGATCTGTGCTGAAATAATGTTATTTAGAAAGCCATTCTTAACATAGACAGGGGAGGGTGTTTTGTACCTATTCTGCACTTTACAATTTAATAAAAACATTAAAACTTTAATTAAAGTTGAAAATACTATTTAAAAAATAGTGCGGATCAATAAGTGCACATTAATAACAAACAAAAAGAAAACCATGATTGCAGAGGAATAAACGAAATATTTTTTAATTAAAAACAACAAAAGAGAGGGGGAGGGGGCTTACTTACCAAAGAATAAGTTTTGAGTTGAGGTCACTTCGCCAAGGAAACGGTGATTTTGTCCCATTCTCTTGTTCAGGTTTATCTTCTTCATCAGCCAACAACTGGGTAAAATTCCACCTGGTTAAGTCAGCCACATTGACAACATTTTGTTTCCTGCCCAAGGGCTCCATAATTAAAGTCTACTTGAACACCCCTGTCTATTGTGGTCGTCGTGAAAACAAAACAGAAATTTAAAAAAATAATAATAAACACTATAAAAGCCTTAAACACTAATTATCAAGTTTAAATGGAAATTAAGATAGTTTCACCATTCTTTCACTGATAATTAAATGTTTGATATCTTTCCTAATCTACATTGATATATACTAAACGCGTGATGTTATCTTGCAAAATGATATAATTAAAGTGACAATTAAAAATTAAAAAAAAATGTAAACACCACACCTATCGGCCAATTACAAATATGTTTTAAAATAAATAAATAAAAACATTTGGTAAACAATAATGGACGATTATTGATTCACCCAATTATTGTTTTATAAATAATCCGGCTAGCTCCTATTTGGGTTAACGAAGGCGCAAACTCTTTCAATGTCTCGGGACATTAAAAGCGTTTGCCGTAGGAGTGCTGAAAAGTTTATCATACCGACACCGCCATATTTATTAACTCTCCTCATGTGACTTGGTGTCACGAAGCGCGGAAATAAATATTTACTAACCTGTATTTCAAAAACTAAAAGCAAATAAAGAATTAAATATGCGGATTTTTTTTTCTTTACAAAAAAATATAAAAATATCTTTAATTGTGTTTCAGATGAACATAAACACAAACAGCTGGTTATTTTGTTTTGAAACTGAATGGAATTCAATAAGATTTGTTGTATTTCTAAGCGGCATGAATTTTTCAATTACATAGGCGGTATGTTAAAAAAAAAAAAAATAATGATAATAATTGCACATATTTTTTTATCAAAATATTTTCCTTGTTAACTGAACTGAACTCATTTAATGTTTAACAGTAAACATTATTATCCACAATTATTTTTGTATTGTGATACACCTAACAGAATAAACTAAAATTTGTGTGTTTTAAATTTATATTAGAAAGTTGTTTATTTTTTTTTTAACCTTTATTATTTTTTTTAATTATTATTATTATTATTATTATTATTATTATTATTAACAACAACAACAACCCATTTAGGTGGAATTGACTTTTAACAGTTTCGAACAATATTTGCTAATGTTGCTGAGCAAAGTCTAATACAAAAGATATTAAAAGTCATAAAATACACACCATTCCTTACCCTAAGTCCGAAGGCTTTGTTGTCCTGTCATTTGACATTTGACGACCCAAATAATAGTAGCCCCTTACGTTCCAAATGGCAATAAACCTTGTTTGAAGTGCAAAAAAAAAAAAAAAAAAAAACGTAAGGGGCTACTATTATTTGGGATCGTACCTAGCAAGCGGCTGTCAGAGTTGAGCAGAGATGTCTCTTCACATTACATTTAAACTTCTACAGGCAACATGAATTGAATTGGAACAAATACATTGAGGACGTTGCCAAGGCTGCTGCAAAGAGGTTGAGCTCTCTCTCTCTCTCTCTCTCTCTCTCTCTCTCTCTCTCTCTCTCTCTCTCTCTCTCTCTCTCTCTTGTGTAAGAAAGTTACTCACACCAGAGAGCATTCTATATCTTTTACAAACTCACAATTCGCCCATGCATGGAGTATTGTTGCCGCATCTTTCACTTTTAGACAGGGTCCAAAAAAGAGTATCAAATCTAATAGGTCCCGCACTATATTGGCCAAGCTCCAGGCCCTGTCTAACCACGGCAATGGTGCATCTCCTGTTTTACAAGTATTTTAATAGAATGCTCTGATGAATTCACAGCATTCGTGCCCCTTCAGCTAACTCGACAAGCAGCAAAATCCCACCTGTATACTGTTAGGATTTTTAACAGTTTTCTACTCTAATAGTTTCTCCCCTCAGACAACTGGACTTTGAAATTCCCTTCCTGTTTCCTGCTTCCCTGGCTGTACTAACATGCAGAAGTTTAAATGTAATATGAGCAAACATCTCGCTGCTCCACTCACCTCAGTCCCCTACTAGACACGACCCCAAATAGTTGCCCCTTACATTCAAGTGACAATAAGCTTTGTTTGTAGTGAAAATGAATTTTTAAAAATAAATAAAGATTTGGTCTTCGCATAAATTAGCAATAAGGGTCGTCAAATGACAGGAAGACAAAGCCTTTCTATAAATAACAAATTATATATTTATTTCAATAACATGCACAATTGGGTGTAGGTTGCCGAAAGTTAAAACAGTGCCTCAGTGAAGGAAGTAATAATAAATTAAGGAATGTTTCCTTGAGTAGTATATCCTGCAGTGGACGATAGTTGTAAGCAGGGCAAGAGAGAAGACATCTTCCTTCATTGGTGCCTCGAAGTTCCTTGTGACTGCTGGGTAATAATTAACTATTAACCAAGCTCCAACCTCTATCCTATCATCAGAATGCTGCATCCCTGTGTCTGTTTTATAAGTACTGTAATGAAATGTGCTCTGAAAAACTCATAGCACTTGTGCCCCACAACGTAAATACTCCCCACCTACACCAACAAGCAGCAAAATCTCACCTCTTCATGGTTGAGGCCCCTAGATGCCGGAAAGTCTTCTACTCTAGCTGTTTCTTCCCTGCAAACTGCTAGACTTTGTAATTCCTTCCTGTTTCCTGCTTCCCTGACTGTACTAACAGCAGAAGTTTAAATGCAATGTAGACAGACACTTGCTGTTCATTTCCTCGTATAGTACCTGCATACATGGTCCTAAATAGTAACCCCTTATGTCCAAATGGCAATATGTCTTGTTTGGGATAAATAAGAGTAAAATATATATATATATATATATATATATATATATATATATACTCCTATAAATTCGTTTTTCTTTTGTGTGTATTGATATTCATATTAAAAACCCTCTTTTCTGTTAGTATTTATTTGCTTTCCTACCAAAGCAAAATGTGACACAAGGTCGTTTTTAATGTGGGGTAAAACCAGCTCCCCAAAAAAAGGAAAAAGGGGCACTCTGGTTGGAACCAAAAATAATAATTGTCCTCATATAGAGGGTTTCCCCTCCATTGACCAGGACAAATTACCTTAAGTGCAGCATTTGCAGAAACGATACTACACTTTGATCCCGGCCCGAAGGCCAAGAACAACAGGAAAAAGGCAACGCTCTTTTCTATTTATTTAAAAATAAAATACAATTTGCTTATATATGTGTTGTGGAGTTGCATTCACTAACAAAAGATCTAGCTAATTTGACTATTCTTTTAAACATTCATTTTAATTAATTCCCTATTAGTTGCTTCGGTTTTCTAATCTTTAGTTAACTATCACGTGTAATTATATCCATGCAGTATTCTACATGGTTTATACTTGCATAATATTTGTATAAGAAGTTTATAGTAAACACAAAACTTTTTCATATATATTATGTATGCGTATATATTTTTGTTTAAAAAATTTTGCCTATCAAGCTCCTCCTACAGTTTTTGGTCTACAGACATGAAACTTCATATATAAGGTATTGGAACCCATGCAAAATTTTATATTTGGGTTTTAGCCCGGAAAAGTCGGTGCAAACCCCTTTTCAATTTTTGAATTTTTAAATCATCTTGCCTGATGAGATCAATTATGATTGAAACGGTCTGCACATCGTAGCAAGATATGACTGCATTTACATAAAGAATAGTAAAAATATAATTTGCTCTCTTTGATTGAGCACTATCAAAGACCCTTTTGAAATTCAATTATTCTTAATTTTTGGATATCTTTCTACCTGCAATATATATATATATATATATATATATATATATATATATATATATATTTACGTAGTTTTTGTTGTTGTTGTTGTTTTATATATATATATATATATATATATATATATATATATATATATATATATATATATATATATATATATATATATATATAAGTAGTCTTTCAAAGCTTTGGCTGAAATTAATAAGCTCTTGAGTCTAATTGGTCATTATGTGGCCAAACCCCCTTCTGTGGGGCTGCTCTCCACAAGAGGAAAGAAATGTTAGTTCATGCCTACTATAGGGTGGCAAAGCAAAAGATAATTTTTTTTATTTATGAAAGACTGAAATGGTGCACATAACCTGGGTGTAACAAGACCGTTAAAAGTCCATTTTACTCACTAATTCTGTCAATCATTTATGAAAATGAAGGAGAAGTTTATCTACATGAGTGAAGTGGTTTCGGTTCCATTGCTGTATCAACGATGTCTTTCAAGGTTATTTTTGTGCCAAAACACATTTTCTTGTGTATGATGAAAAAAATGAAAATATTGTAATGAATTTAATTATAGACATGACTATATAAATAGAGAAGAAATAATTATTATGGCATGGATGTAAATGTTATGAGGACTGTTAAGAGTTGTTTTTCTTTAACTGATATTTTGAAGGTATTTAAAAATAGATTTAAACAAAAGGTTATTATTTTATACTGGTTCATGCAGTTGGGTAATACAAATATCATTACTGATCAATACGTTTTTGGTGGTTACGATGTGTCCAGTCAGTCAGCGTATTTAGCCAAAATAATAGTTTAAATATAAGCGTGATAAAATGAACTAATGACACAGATGATTCCTTTTATGGTTAGTTGGTTGTTTTGTTTTACAGCATAGCAACACTTTTCAGGTTATTTAATGCCGAATCTGGTGATTTTGAAGAACGATTTTTTAATATAGTATATTTGTTTTTTAAGTCGTATTCTATTTAACCCATAGTTGGGACCCTAACAGGTACTACCACTCCGGGTCAGAGTGGACCTGGGAGCAATGGCAATAAAAGGGTGGCTCCACACTCCCTAAGGCCTGCAAGCTGGGGCCTCACCATCGGATATAGTTTAAGATCATATCCAGGACCATGATTTCTTTTATAGAGATAAGTGGACACTGTGCTTGTGCAGTTTAGCAATGTTTTAAACCAACGCATTTCAGGTGAAAACATTATTACATACTTCTGTGTAATGTCAAAATTAGTATAAATTTCAAAATTACAAAAGATGATCTAGTAGAAGATGCATTTATAGCAAAAAATCATCCACAATTATGTTGACATTTTGGGCTTAAGAATTGCAGAATGGCAATTATTTAGTCAAAATGATTGATTGCAGCTACCTCCCCTTGATCTTGAGAACTCTCCAACATTGAAACATATGATAAAACTCTATAAATCGATGGACTCAATAAAATTTATTTTTACTTGTAATTATTTTTGTACTCAGTCGTTTTTCATAATTTTTTGAATTCATACTAATTCATATTCATTATGACACGTAAGTATATAATAATATATAATAATGTTTTCACCTGAAATGCGTTGATTCAAAACATCATTAATCTGCACAAGTGCTGTGGACACAACTAAAAATGCAAACTTATGAATAAAACTTAAGTGTGACCAGTGGCGGCTCGTGCCTGAGATTAGTGGGGGTGCTGCTTCAAAAAGTTTACGTATTTTTTTAATATCGTGTAAAGGAATTCGAATATATAAATAAATATTTAATCAAATAATAAACAAACATTCAAATAAATATTCAAATATATAACAAAGACAAATAATCAATCAGAAATGGATAATACGCAAAAACTTTTTTATTAAAAAGATTTTTTTAAATTATGTACACTTTACAGAATAAAAATAATATATATATTTATTCCTTTTCAGATTAAATAAAAGTTTGCGGGGGGTTTTTTTTTTTTTTTTTTTTTTGCAAACAAACGAAAAACATTTTTACAAATAACTTATTTTTTATAAAAACAAAAAAGAAAAACTTTGAAATTTATCTGCCTCCCTACGAGTGTTATTTTAGGAGTTTACTATTTGAAAATAGCGTTTTATTTAATAACAGTTTTATTTACAAAATTTATTTTTAAAGATGTATTTATAACAAAAGGTATTTGTAAATAAAATGCAAAATAAAAAAGTTTACATTTTTATATAGTGAGCAAACAAACAAAAATATTTAAAGATACAAAATTTTATTTACAAATCTTTTAACAACTTGCTTTTTATATAAAAAGAACAAATTTGGCTATTTACTGACCTTCCCATGCCGGTAAAGATCGACATAAAGTGGAGAGTTATTATAAGAAAATAGGATGTTATATATAAGCATTATAAAACATCGAATTTTAATATAGCTTTCTTCCCCAAAAAACAAAAAATTAAAATTGTCTCAGTCCAGAAGGATTTCTAATTACTTTTTTTAATGCGTATTATCTGACCCATCTACTAACAAATTCAATGTAAAGTTTAAAAATGCATAATTATTAAAAAAAACTGTGTTTTTTTTTACTTACAAACACATTTTAATTAAAAAATCTTGTGTAAAAAATCCATTTTTCAAAGTGTAAAACTTCTAACATTGTCCTTGTCGGAGGCAAATAAATGCTAATTTTTTTATATCTAAAACATACACGCTAAAAAGATTTCTAACTAAAATATATTTTTAACATAAACTGTTTCTTCGCTTTTTTGCTTCTAGGAAAAAATGTAAACAGTTGTTTTTGTAAAGTTTAGTTGTTGCAAAATAAATAGCATTTAAAACTACTTTAAAGAAACAAACAAAAAGGCAGGTAGATGGAAAAGTAACTTTATTTTTATGGTAAAATTTATTTATTGTATATTTGGTTTTTACTCTTGGCCGCGTGTTAGCTTCACTGCTAAATTCCCGAATACTTTTAATAAATAAAAATAAACAGTTTCTGCATATTATATATTTCCGTCTGCTACCGACTTAAATACCAACGATAAAAGTGTGCGTATTTAAAAAAAAAATATTTTATGTACAAGAACACGTTATGTGCAGATTTTAATAATAATTTTAAAAAATATAAGTAAACCTCCTTTTTTTTTTAATAACAATGTTATCATATTTATACAGGCGCACACTCTAAGCAAACAACGAATTTCACGACACGGAACTGCGCCAAGCGACAGTTCTTCAAGCAGCTTTCATCGGCTGCCTAAAGCATCTAATCCACGCATGCGTACAAGAGAATTTCATTAAGAAAGTATAACTGTGAATTTCACAGCTCCAAGCAAGTTTTATTTTTGTTATTATATGAATTTGGAGATACCGACATTAAAGTTAATGATTTTATAATGTACACATAAAAAAAAAATAAATAATAATAATAATAATAATAATAATAATAATAATAATAACGTATTATTTTTAATTCTATCATTAATATTGTGTAGAAATAACTTGGGGGTGCTGCAGTCCCACAGTTCCATGCACGAGCCGCCACTGAGTGTGACAGACCAACGGCAAAAATAAGATGCGCTCATTAAATCTGCATATTTATCAAGAAAAATTTTGTGACAGAGAACCTCATGCACATGTAAAAATACTATTTTAAACTTAAACATAACAGACCAGCAAAAATTCTATTTCTGACATAGACTTGATGGCCAGACTAAAATATAATTTCAAACTTATGCACACTGATCAAATTTAATTTATGATACAAATCAGTCTGACAGCAACTTTTTGACTGTCAGGCTGATATATGCTTCTGTTCAGTGCTAGGAGGTTTATCCTCCCAGGCTTTACCTTTTCTTTGAAAAGTGATTAGTTTATTGTAAATCACTTGAGCCACCCCTACTGGGAAATGTCAATGAGGCTGCTCAGGCATTTTTTGTAGACTGAACTGCATTTATCCTAGTGGACTAGGGCTTTTTAGGAATACTATGTCAGTTTTTATTGATATTTGGGGTTTGTATTACTGTACACATAGATTCGAAGAAATTGTCAAAAAACAAATATATAACAAATAAATGTTATCAAAGGTAAGATAAGTTACTTTTCTTCCAAACTGGATATATTTTTCGTGTTTTTATTCAATGTAACATGTTTATTCAGCTCGAAAAACATGCAGTGTTTACCGATGTATTGGAAAATTAAAAATGGTTCCCGACTTTCTCTTTAACATGGTAAGTTTGGGAAAAGGTGTTATAAATAATAAACTAGACAAAATACTATTAAAACCCCACCGAATATATGTCAACTTATGTCACGGTAACATATATTGAGCGAGTTTCTAACAGTATTTTGTCTAGTTTTATATTTATAGGACCTTTTCCCAACCTTATTGTGTTAAAGAGAGAGTCGGGTGCCATTTTGAATTTTCCAATACATCGGTAAACACTGCATGTTTTTCGAGCTGAATAAACATGTTGCATTAAATAAAAACACTGAAAACATATCCAGTTAGGTAGAAAAGTAACTTATCTTATCTTTGATAACATTTATTTGTTATATATTTGTTTTTTGACAACTTTTTCGAATCTATGTGTACAGTAATGCAAACCCGATATTTGATAGTCTGAAGAGTAGCCAAATAAACTCATATGATTTCTTTGCTAAACATGCTGACTAACTGGACACATCGTAACCACCAAAAACTGTGCTGATCAATGACAATATTTGTATTCCTCAACTGCATGAAGCAGCATAAAATGATAACCTTTTGTTTAAATCTATTTTTAAATACCTTCAAAATATCAGTTAAAGGAAAATAACTCTTAACAGTCCTCATAAGATTTACATCCATGCCATAATAATTATTTCATCTCTATTTATATAGTCATGTCTATAATTAAATTCATTACAATATTTTTATTTTTGCATTTTTTTCATCATACACAGGAAACTGTGTTTTGGCACAAAAATAACCCTGAAAGACATCGTTGATACAGCAACGAAACCGAAACCATTCCACTCATGTAGATAAACTTCTCCTTTATTTTCACAAATGATTGACAGAATTAGTGAGTAAAATTGACTTTTAACGGTCCTGTTACACCCAGGTTATGTGCACCATTTCAGAAAGGGATATATATCGTTTGAAGTAGCTGAGTGATTTTGCTTCAGTTTGAGTAATAAATCTGGTATGTCGTTGTATGGATAAGTATTGTACACGTACCAAAGTTTAACGAGTGTGGCTTGTGCACCTTTGGACATTTCTCCCAGAATGCCTCTACCATGATATTTATGGCTCAACCAGCCAATCACAATATTGCAGGAGGAAAGACCTGGATGTACATTAAAAAAACAAAACAAAATGCCGGGAATTATTTTCTCTATTAGAGTAGATAAAGTTAGGACTTTATTTAAGTAATACACTTAATATATACTATTACTGCAAGCTTGTCTATATTGAAAATGCTTACTTCCTAGCTAGCCAATCAAACCATCTAATATAGTTTGTCTTATTTTCAGTTATATTCGAAATATAATACAGTGCCATTAGCAAAGAAAAAGTTACCTATGAAAACGAACCTCCTAAATTAAAACCTTGAATAATTATCTAAACTCGAATGTAAATTAATATTAAGCCGACTTTACAAATTGATAAAAGTTAATTATTGGATTTTAATTAATTATAAGGTGAAGCTCCAATGATTCAAACTCGATAGATAACGACAAACTTCCACCTATTAATATGGGAGGGGAGATTATCATCAAAAGTGTCCTGAATTGATAACTTAGCACCGGACTTACTACTTAGATATAAATAAGTCACTTGTACCCATTCCCCTCCTCCCCCCTTTTTTTTTTTTAATGCAGAGTAGATAATACAGTGGATGTGTTATCGGCAGCTCCAGTAACTCTCGCTTCTCCTTTTTTGTCCCTCAGTCCTCATTCAAAGAGTGATTTTTCTGACAAAGGGTGAAGAAAAAGCTGCTTAAAGGTCGGTAGTACTTGGTGAACAGTAGTCTAAGATGTCGGAAATTTTCTGTCTCTATGTCTGTCCTTGTGGCCATGTCACTAGTAAGGGTGCTGGAGGTAAACGTTTTGTCTGGGCTGAAGTTATCTGCCTGATAGTCAGGGACCCGAACCTTGGATTAACCACTAAGGAGGCTGTCCTATCAGCAGGCGCAAAGTACTGGGAATGCTGTATTGCCATTTGGTGAGTGGACCTGGACCATGCAGTAGTCTCTGGTGGGGCCTCTCGATGCCATACTAGTGGGTAATTGTTACGGCTTTACCTTTTCGTGTGCTACAAAAAAAAAAATTTTCCTGTCTTTTTCTCTCTTACTTTCCCTCTCTGTACTGCTCTAACCAAGTATGCCGACCTGTTCCACAAATTCCAAAACCTCAACATGAAATATCTCCAGAATAAAAACTCGAATAAACCTAGAACCCCATCTTCCAACATAGACCCCTACTACCAGGTCTCCTTCTCCAACATCAGGGGTCTATGTTCCAACCTTCCAGAGGTTGAAACACAATGACAGGAGACGAAACCGAACATATTATTTCTAAGCGAAACTGGAATAGGGCCGACCACTTCCCTAGATGAGTTCATAATTAACGGATACTCTAACTTAACAGCTAAATCTGACCCCCAAGATCGCCATGGGCATGGAATATGTGCCTACATTAAAGATGGCTTCCCGTGTGGCAGGGATATCTCTAAAGAAGATCCTAATTTACCCTATATGTGCTTCAGGGTTGCACTTGCTAACACCACCTCTATCGGCCCCACAACAGTGGAGTTACTATCTTTAAGAGCATATCTGAGAAAATAGACCACATCCTGTCTGCACATCCCTCGGCTAACATCCACATCTGTGGTGACTTCAACGTCCATTATGTGGAATGGCTGACCCATTCAAATAAGACAGATGATGAGGGGAGGTTTTGTCATGATTTTGCCATTGCTTATGACCTCACTCAGATTGTTCGCGAACCCACCCATGTGCCCGATACACCCAGTCAATATGCAAGCCTCCTAGTACTTTTTCTCTCAACTTCCCCTGAGCTATGTTCATGTTCCGTTCATTCTCCTCTAGGATCCTCCGACCACTCCGTCGTATCAGTTAAGATAAAAACGAAATGTAATAAGTCCCCAGACGTACCCCTCCACCGTACTGTATACCGATACTCTATGGCTGACTGGGATAGCTTCCATACATTCATATCTGATTTACCTCTGCACTCCATGTTTAAAAAGGATGTGTCCTCTATAGTATCAGATCTGACCGAATGGTTAATTGTAGGCATAGATCAATTCATACCATCTAAAAAATTCCAACAAAAACCTAACAGCCAGCCATGGTTCTCCCCAGAATGTGCTGCTGCTATCGCGCACAGAAATCACTTTTTCCATAGCTACCAACGTAATAGATGCACTGAGACTAAAGCTGCTTTCAGGACTGCCAGCAACCACTGTAAAAGAGTAATAAAAAATGCAAGAGAGCTATATGCCCAGTCTGTTAAATCCAAGGGAGCTGATCAGCGGCTTGGTTCCCACCAGTTTTGGCAAATAACAAATAGGATCCTGAACAGAAGTGTGCGTTCTATCCCAACCATTATCAATGGACCAGAGGTCATCTCGTTAGAGTCAGACAAGGCCAAACTATTTGCAAAGAACTTTGCAGCTAATTCTACCCTATGCGACGAAGGCCATCAACTCCCCATATTTCCTCCTATAACACAGAACACGCTAGGTAACATACAAATATCCGTGCATGAGGTCGCCAAGCTAATCAAGAACCTTGATTCCAGTAAAGCAACTGACCCTGACGGCATCCCAATTATAGTGTTAAAAAAGCTTCAACCAGAACTTGCTCCCATACTTACGAAACTATTTAAGCACTGCCTTAAGGAGAAGTGCTTTCCGACTCCCCGGAAGATCTCATCAGTTTGCCCTGTATTTAAGAATTCAGGTGATAAGTCATCTCCCTCTCAGTACAGACTAATAAGTCTCCTGTGTGTCATGAGTAAGTTGCTGGAATCCATATTAAATAGAGAAATAGTCAACCACCTCAGCAGAAACAACCTTCTTAGTGACACACAATATGGTTTCCGCTCTGCAAGATCTACCACAGATGTGCTGACGATTATATCTCACAGGATTAGTGAATCTCTTGACAAAGGCTTCCTTTCTAGGGCAATTGCTCTTGACATATTAAAAGCCTTCGACAAGGTATGGCATAAGGGTCTACTTCACAAGATTTCCAGCTACGGTATAACTGGAAATGTTTTCTCAATCATTAATTCATTTCTCTCCGATAGGCTCATAAGAGTAGTGGTCGATGGACAAAAATCGGAGGCCTGCAATATTAATGCTGGAGTCCCTCAGGGGTCAATCCTGGGCCCAACTCTCTTCCTGATCTATATCAATGACCTCCCTAAACACATACTTAAATCATTTGTTGACATCTATGCTGATGACACGACCATCTACGGCAACACATCAAAGGCTGTAAATGACAAAGTTCTCTCTGATTCTCTCTCCTCTGATCTCGAGCGCGTGGTTCAGTGGTTACCTTTAATGCATCTAAAACCAAACTCCTATCCTTACATCATCAACGCTCTGATCCCCATCTGGCATCAATTGGGATGGATGGCTCTCGTCTGGAAGAGGCCCCGTGTTTTGACAAGCTTCTGGGTTTGACCTTTACTCCTGATCTGAAATGGAACACATACATCAAGTCTGTTGCCAAGGTCGCTGGAAAGATGGTGGGATCCTTCTACCGCTCCAGAAGATATCTCACTACTGTTGCAATTCTCTATCTATATAAAAGCCAAGTATGTCCAAGGATGGAATACTGTTGCCATATCTGGGCAGGAGCTGCTAAAAACAGCCTATCCTGCCTTGACAGAGTACAAAATAGACTTTGTAGCTTAGTGGGAGATGCCCTTTTCTCTACCTTGCAACCTCTCTCCCACAGAAGAGACGTTGCGAGCCTATCCTTGTTTTATCGTTATTTCCATGGCAAGTGCTCGTCTGAACTCCAATCTCTGGTCCCCCCTCGCCAATCTTTCACGAAAAACACCCGTCTAGCTGAATCCACTGTGAAAAATTTCCCCCACTCTTTATCTGTGCCTAAATCAAAACATGGATTCCATGAACAAAGCTTCTTTCTTAGAACTGCACGCCTGTGGAACTCTGTTCCGTCTGCCTGCTTCCCACCTGACTACAACTTGGATGTCTTCAAGTCCAACGTTAACAAATTCCTAATGAACCGCCCCCTTAAGTAAACACTTCATCAAATCTCCACACTAACGTAATGTACTTGCAATAACCCTTATCCCTGAGTGGCTTCCGGGCCTTGATAAGTGGTGACCGCTGTGTAAAAAAAAAAAAAAATGTACATATATATATTACATCATGAAACAAAGGCAATACTTTTGGTTATGAGTTGAAAATTGTGCATGATATTATAAAGAAGAAAATATAGGCGTTCGCAAAAAAATAAAAAAGCAGAAAAAAATTATGATTGTACACTGATTCGTTCCTTTGGTCATTGGGATGCAATCAGCTAGCATATATATCATAGAATTATGATATAAATCAGTCCAATAGTGGCTTTGTTGCTGTTGGGCTGAGATACGGTTCTGTTCTGTTTTAGGAGGTTCACTCACTCAAGCTTTACCTTCTCTTTGAGAAGGGGGTTAGTGTATTGTTAATCACCTGAGGCACCTCTATCAGAGGGAGTCTTCAGGCAATTTTTGTAGGTCAGAGAGTACTCATCCTAGAGAACTGGCTTCTGAAAATCACAACTGACCTTGTGTCTAACTTCCTGGCAAGCAGTTAAGTAATATATTCTATTTCAAGTTTAAGTATAACAGATTGACAAAAATTCTATTTCAATCTTAGATATAACAGATTGATGAGATTGTTTAAAAAGTGTGCATAATGAACTGGTGTAAATTCTATTTCAAATTTAAGCATAACAGACTGAAAAAAAATTCTATTTCAAACTTAAATATAACATACTGACAAAGATTCTATTTCAAACTTAAATATAACAGACTGAAAAAAATTCTATTTCAAACTTAAATAAAAAATTGTATTTCAAACTTACATATAATAAATTGATAAAAATGCTGTTTAAAAAGTATGCATAACAGACTGTTAAAAATTAACTGTGATGAGCCTCGCAGAGAACTGTGAAGACACATTTAAAAAAGATAACTTCAGTGTTTACGCTATAAATACTGATACACAAGTTTACCGCCATTCTATTAGTGATGAAACAGTATGATCCACCTATTAAGGTATTGTTTGTCTATTAAACCTTTGTTTATTGCTATCAAAGTAATCACTCGATGTTGTTTATGTAGTCGTAATCTTAATTGCAATGTCTACACACACGCACACACACACACACATACACACACACACACACACACATATAGATAAACCAGACGTCATTTTATTCGATAATCTATCACTTTGAGCTAAAAAAAAAAAACGATAAGATTTTGAGTCATCAAAGTTCAAATATAAGCCATTCCCTTAAAGCTCTTGAGGACAACTAAATTGGAGGTTGTGCTACATATTATTTATGTCATAGTATACTCAAATCTCTTTTTGTTTCAGGCTACACATGAATATCACTCTGTGGGACTCCCAGAAGAAGAGTTACCAATCTGTAGGAACTCACGCTGAGTTACTGATTATAGGAAAATGTGCAGAGGTTGCCGATTATAGGAACCCAAGCAGTTTTCTAGTTGTAAAGGTGTGAGTCAGTGTTCACCAATTCATAATCAGGATCGAGGTTGCAGGTGCAAAAATTTCTTAAAGTCAAAAGTAGAAAGGCATCTGTGGGACCGTTAAAGGTAAATTTAACTAGATTGCCGCTTAATAGAAGGTTTTCACCAAGGTACATCCTCATAAAAATATAGAAATAACTCTGGAAAATAACGACATTTGACAGAGAATTTGAAATCACTCTATTAACGTGAAATAAACATTTATTTAGATGTTAAGAATATTAGTTTAAATTCAAAAACATAAGTGTGGTCTTGTGTGGAGTGTTCGTAATGCAGGATTAGCAAGGTGCGGATTTTGTGAGAGTAGCATGAGGTTTGAAATTACTGATTTTTAAGTCCAGAGTGTCATGCATGGCTTGGAATTTACATGATTATTTTCAAGAGAATAACAGTCCATAATCATGAGAGTGAAAGTGTGCATTCATGTTTATCTCATAAGGACAAAAGTTTGAAATAAAATTGTTTAAAAAAAAAATTAAATTCTTGTTTGATGTGATAACTTTCCATGATGAGAATTAAGGTTCATATGCTTGACATGTAAATTCAAGATGGGGGATTTTAACGTCTCCCTTGTGACGGAGTTAATCTAGTCTTCCAGTTCTTGGGAAAAAAGGAAAAAAATAGATTTGATTTTTCACGACAAATCTTTATATAGAGATGTTCTCGAATGTTCTAGCAAGTTTGCTGTATCTCTATGTGAGGAAACGTAACATATCTAGAAGTGTAAGCCATGTTTAGTTTCAGAACAGTTTCCGATGGTTCGTTGTTCTACAGAAGTCTTGAGAGGTGACTGATTTGCAGTAGACAGAACAGTTTCCGATACTTCGTTGTTACACACAAGTCCTGAGAGGTGACTGGTTTGCAGTAGACAGTTTCACAGAGAAAAATATTCTTACCGTGTCGAGACGGAAAAAACATGCGAAATTGCTACAGAAAAGGTTTAATATTTATGGAGCAATTCTGGTTTCTGATTGGTTGGTAGCAGAACGTGAATTAATTCGATTCGTCAGTTCTTAGCAGCATCGTTTATAAATAGAATCGCCCGACTGTGTGGGATCATACCCCATTACTCTCTTGGGATGATGGGATGTCTCCTAGCGGCCTCGGCTGCATGGAGACAGGGTAGTACAAGTCAAGGATTCGTCACTTGACAGTCAGCCCAACAGGTGAGGGGCCGGGAACCGCCCCAGCACCTGTTGGACTGAGATACACCGCCTGGGTAATACCTAGGAGGTCCACCCTCCCAGGCCTTGCCACCGGGCTTTCCGGTGGGGCAAGTTTATTGCTTGCTGCCTGAGGCGCCCCGACCGGGGAATGCCGACGGGGTTACTTAGGCAGTTTTTAAAATTGCAGGAGTGCCCCTCCTTTAGGGGAGCCTGCGGGTATCCCACTTTCCAGGCCTTGTGCCAAATATTGCCGATGTGGGCGGCAATTAAATATATACCCCATTATGAATCAAAAATATTGCAACATCCCCCCTATTCTTTTTTTATAATGGAGAAGTCCCTTGTGTTTGTTCTGCTCAAAAATAAATATATATATATTTTTATATTCAATCATACATAACAAAAATTAGAAATCATTTGGATCTTAAAATTTTAGCATGTAAAAAGGCGCCATTTTTAATTGTGTTCAAATGTCAAAACAGATATATGTGTACAGAGAAGAGAAATAAAAGAAATGGAAGGTATTTTAACCTTAAAAAGGAGTGGGTATGTGAAAAAGAAGCCATTTCTTAAATTTGATTATGCAGTTTTGTATAAAAAAGAAAAGAAAAAACGCATACATGTAAATAAATATACATAAAAATAAACATACATGCAATATGTACCTGTTTAAAGAGTTTTTTGTTTTGTTTTGTTTTTTTTTTGTTTTTTTGTTAATTAATTAAAACAATGCAAAAAAAAATAGGACACTTGAAAAATAAGAAATAAAACTAATGTGCACAAAAAAAATAAAAGGCAATTGTAATTTCTGTGCGCCTTAAAATAAGCATGCAAAAAGTATTTTGTTAAAAAGTAAAATTACAAAGAAGTGGTTTTTAAAAAGTGACTTTTTTTTTGTTTTATTTAAACAAAAGTATTAGTTACGCACATTAGTAGGTTAAAGTGTTAATACAAATAAAATGGATACAGTTTAACGTCTTGTCCAGGACTAATTTTTTTTTTTTTTTTTGATATATAGGAATTTATATACATACAGGGTCGTGAAAAAAAAAAAAACAATTATTCAGTCAAATCCCCCAACAAGTTTTGAGAAAAAAAGCTTTAACTTTATTCTTGTTGCGGGTTTCGTGAATACATCAGCGATATTTTGTTCTGATGATATGTAATTCAAAATAATAGATTCCTTTTTCACCTCGTTTTTTATGAAATGGTATTTTTTTTTTTTTTTTAATTACATTTTCACCCCAAACAAGGCACATTGCCACTTTGGTGTAGGGGGCTACTATCAGGGGAAACAACTACTGGGGTACTATGTAGGGATTTGGGCAGCAAGATGTTGGTTCACGTTGCACTTGAACTTCTGCATGTCAGTACAGTTGGGGAAGCAGTGAGCTGGAATGGAATTCCAAAGTCTAGCGGTTCTTGGGAAGAAATAACCAGAGTAGAAAGATCTTTTACATCTAGGGATCTCTACAGTGTGGGGGTGGGATTTTGCAGCTTGTCGGGTCTGTCGAGGGTGTTCACGTCGTGGGGGCACAAGTGCTTGCAGTTCATCAGAGCATTCACCATTAAAATACTTGTAGAACAGGCAGAGGGATGCAACGTTTCGTCGATGGGACAGAGGCTGAAGCTCAGATGCCAGGTTAGGGCCTATCAGGTTTGTGACTCTCTTTTGAACCCTGTCAAGGAGCGAGAGACTAGTAGCCGATGCACTAGTCCAGATGTGACAGCAATACTCCATACATGGGCGAATGGTTGCCTTATAGAGGTACAGGATACTTTCGGGTGTTAGTATTTTTCTAGCACAGTAGAGAGAGCCCACCTTCCTTGCAGCGGCCCTGGCAATGCCCTCGATGTAATTGTTCCAGCTCATGTTTCCTGTGAACGTTAGGCTGAGGAG
Source organism: Euprymna scolopes (assembly GCF_053919585.1). NCBI lineage: Eukaryota > Metazoa > Mollusca > Cephalopoda > Sepiida > Sepiolidae > Euprymna > Euprymna scolopes. The sequence goes on along the minus strand of NC_136500.1, from coordinate 74,387,508 downwards.
CTTGAAAGACGTACTCTCAGATAAAGAGTCGTTGGCCATTGCTATAGGTGGTAGAGAAGGTTTCTTGTAATTATTGAATGAAACCAGTTTAGTCTTGGCGGCATTGAACGTGACCATCCATTTTTGTCCCCATTCCACTACTGATTGGAGGTCATCCTCTAGTGTTTCTGCCATTACTTTAGATATATGTTCATTTGTTTTCCTGTCGTGCCTGTTATAGAGTGTGGTGTCCTCAGCATATATACCCATCTCAGAGGCAATTTTGTCGGGGACCTCATTTATGAATATCAGGAACAGTAGAGGTTCAAGGATAGATCCCTGGGACACTCCCGCATTTATATCATATTGTTTAGATGTACGACCGTCGAGGACAACCTGGATTTTTCTCTTATCTAAGAAGGATTTAATTATGTTATGTTAAGTATTCTACCAGTGATACCGTATGATCTAATCTTCCTGAGGAGACCCTCATGCCATACCCTGTCAAAAGCCTTAGATATATCTAGAGCTACCGCTCTGCCCTCTCCCGCTTTGTCCAGTGAATGGTATATGCGTTCAGAGATTACAGTGAGGATGTCTGCTGTGGAAAGGGCTTGTCTAAATCCATATTGTTGGTCGGTCAGAAGTTTAGCATCTGTAAGGTGCTGGACTAGAGCATGGTTAATTAAGGTCTCAAATATTTTGGCAAAAAGTAGGAGGAGGCTAATAGGGCGATACTTTAATGGGTCAGTTCTTTCACTAGAATTCTTGAACACTGCTACCACAGAAGCAGTTTTCCAACAGCCCGGAAAGGAAGATTCATTAAGGCATTTGTTGTAGAGTTTGGAGAGAACTAAAGCTACTTCGGCTGAGCACTTTTTTAATAGCACAGCTGGGATGAGATCGGGTCCATATGCTTTTCAAGTGTCAAGGTTTTTTATGATAGCATGCACCTGAGCAGGGGTGATTTTCAGATCGTCTAGCGTGGTGTCTGTCTGCATAGGAAATTGAGGTAGGGAGTGGTTGGAAGGGTCGAGTGTGGAGTTTGAGGCAAACCGACTGGCAAGCATGTTAGCCTTTTCGGTTGCTGAGCAAACAACCTCGTGATTGTTGGCTAGTGGGGGAATTGTTGATTGCCCATTATTTACTACACTGTTGTAGATTTTTTTATTTACTACACTGTTGTAGATTTTCCAGAAGTTACGAGTTCCTAGTTTTTGTACTTCAATGCGTTTTTTAGTGGTTTCCGTAAATTCCCCCTTAGCTGTCGCTATTTCTTTTTTAACGTTACTTCTAGCTTCTATGTACTTCTGTCTGTTTGAACTGGACTTATGTCGGTTAAACTTGCGGAATGCATGCTGCCTTTGAGCAATGGCAGTTGCGTGAGTCAAAGTAAACCATTGGGGAGAGTGGGGCTTGCTATAAAATTTCCGCATGGGAACATGCGCTTCGATTGCAGTTTTGAACCATTCAGTGGTCTCGTTTGCACACTGTTCAGCAGAAAGAGAAAAAATATTTTCCCATGGGGCGTCTCTGATAAGATCTCTGATGGCTTCCCAGTCAGACTTTTTATAATATCCCGTTGTTTTGAGCACTGGCTCTTCAGTTTTGGGTCTAGAGTTTAGGGCGATTTCAACCATTATTTTATATCTATATGCTTAGAGCTTTGGTTGATTATCGTGTTTTGTGTTAAGACTATACTGGCTTGATTATCACAATTAAACGAGGCTTTTAGTTAATTCTGACTTTAAAATAGTCTTTAGGATATTTTTAAGGTAAAGTGCTTCCTGGGTCGTGTGTGTGATCGCAATAAATTCTGCTTCACATGTAGAGAGAGATATAATCTGTTGCTTTTTAGATTTCCATGAAATAATAGCCCCATTTTCTGAGAGTCTGAAACAATACCCAAATATACTTTTTCGGTCTTCGTCGTTTCCCCAATCTGAATCCGAAAACCCTTTTAATTTTAGGGGATTTCTTGATTTTCTAAATACTAACTTCTGTTCTTTAGTTCCTTTTAAATAACGCAGGACTTGTTTAGCTCTGTTTAAATCCTTCATTGTCGGTCGTGATAATTTTTGTGACATTTTGTTACTGTATAGCATATGTCGGGTCTGATCGCAGTCATTAAGTATATAAGACTACCTATAATTTGCGGTATTGCTTATCATTTATTATTTCAGATTCTGTGTGTATATTTTTATTAATATCATTTTCGACCGGTGTAGAGCGTTTCTTGCACTCTCCCATTCCAAATTTTAATAGTATTTTGTCGATGTATCTCGATTGATTCATTGTAACAAATCCTTTGTTTTGAGTAAATTCTACCAAAAAAAAACAGGATATTTTGCCAAAATCGGTCATTTTGAATCTTTTACTTAATTTGTTGTTAACATCAGTTAACATTATGTCACAATTTGATGCGATTAAAATATCATCGACCCACAAAACCAAAATCAGTAGTTTATCGTCTTTGTGTTGTGTATATAAACAGGGGTCTACAGCGCATTGTCTAAATTGTTGTCTAATAATATAATCATGGAATACTGTGTTCCAACACTGAGCACTCTACTTTAGACCATATAATGACTTGTTAAGTCGCCACATGCTATTTTTATTTTTCATTATAAATCCCTCTGGAGGGGTAATATAAATTTCACAGTCTATTGGGGTATTCAAATAAGCATCTTTTATGTCCATTTGATGGGTGTTTAGGTCATATTGCGATGCGATTTACCGTAAAATTCTGATTGTAATTAGGTTTGTGGTCGGTAAAAACATAAAAAAATATTCTATACCGTAAATCTGAGAGTACCCTTTAGCAACAAATCTAGCTTTGTGCTGTTCTGCGCCTGATGCTGTAGTCTTTTTTGTAAAGACCCATCTTGTAGAAACAACATGTTTATCTTTTGGGAAAGGCACTACCATATAGGTATCATTTTCGGTTAAGGCATCTATTTCTTTTTTCATGGCAATTTTCCATTCATCACAATGTTCTGAATTAATTGCTTCGTTAAAGCTTTTTGGCACATTTTCCGTTGAATAGCAATAGTCGATTTGATAATCCTTTATATTGTCGACCGCCTTCTATTTCTTTTGGGATATCTTTCGCCTATCATCATCATCATCATCATCATCATCATCATCATCATGGATACTCTTGTTTCTGTCATTTTTATTGTCTTTGTTTGTTTTAATCATTTGAGGGAATATAATTTCATCTTCTTCATATGATGGGTTTTTGTTTGCACAATTAAACGTGTCTGTGAACTTTACACATCGGATTCTTTTTATTTTATTTTTTTCTGGAAAAAATACTAAATTGCCTGGACTGTTTTTATCGTATCCAAGAAATATACCTCTGTCGGCTTTAATATTCAATTTACTCTTATTATCTATATATGCGAAGCAAGTTGAGCCAAATATATGCATTCTGCTTAAATTTGTTTTTTTACCACAGAAAGCTTCATATGGAGTTTTAGATAGTGTTTTGTTAAAACACCTGTTGCGTATATAGGCTGCCGTCATAAGCGCGTACATCCAGAGGTTTTTAGGGAGTTTTGATTCAATGAGTAGGCATCTTGCCATTTCAAAAAGTGTCTGCTATGCACGTTCAGCAGTCCTGTTTTGGTGTGGCGATGTAGGAGCTGATTTTTCATGCCTGATATGATGGTTAATTAGTAAAAGTTCTAAGTCTTTATTGGTGAATTCCGTACCATTGTCAGAGCGAATACACTTGACTTCACTGTAGGGAGCCATGTCAGCTAGATATTTTTTAGTTGCTAGCAGGGTATCAGATTTGTTCTTTAAAAAGTAAACTATTATTAAACCTGAATAGTCATCTAAAAACTTCAACACATATCTATAATGTTCTCTGGCCATCGGTTCCACGGGACCATTCAAGTCACAATACACCATTGATAGGATTTTTTTGGCCTTCTTGTCTGGTATCTTGCTTTGATAGTTTGTCATTTTCCCTTGCGTACAGACGTTGCAGTTGAAGTTTTTTGATGTTTGTATTTTCATTCCATCAACTACAGCCGGCAACTTTTTGATATCAGGAATATTGCAATGTCCAAGAATTTTATGCCATGTCTGTGGATCATGGCAGGCGGTTTCCGATGGGACTACGCTAGTTAAATAATATAGTCTTCCATTTTCTTTAATGTTGAATACAGTTCCATTCGGGTATACCAGTTTTGATTTATTGGAGCTAACGTTTATATTTGCACCTTGTTTTGTGGCAGCTTGTACAGAAAATATATTTTGTTTAAATTTTGGGATTAGAAGAGCGTTTTCTACAATACAGAAACATAGTTCACCTTTATTGTTCTTTAGCGAGATTTTAGCATCACCTCTTTTCAAAACGATATCATTTACGCGACTCCCGTCAACTAGTTCTACAAAATGATTTTGTGGCTTACATTTGGGGTCAAATTTGATAAAATCAGATTCCTTTGTAATCACATGTGCCATGGCCCCACAATCGTCAAGAAAAATATTATTGTTTGTTGAAGCATCGAACGTACACGAAAATAAAAATGTGTGTTTGCTAACAGAGCTCTCCACATTTTTAATGGAGTCGCCATTTTGAGTCCTGTATCTACATTCGAAACTCTTGTGATTAGGTCGTTCACAATTATAGCAAATAATATTTGTACTTTTCTTAGGAGAAAAATTGTTTTGGGCAAAGTAGCAGTTTTATTCCTGGCATGGGTATAATTTAATTTTGATGTTTTTATGTGTGTATTTTAAAATTTCATGATATTTATGGATTCGTTTTTTTCTGTGATCATTTTTTCAGTTTCTTCGTAACTTCTGAGTGCTACCTTGAATTGGTTAAAAGTCATGGATTTTTCTTTCTGGGGTAAATGGCTTGAAATAACTCGGTAATCCCTTAAGGATCATGGAAATTAACAGACTGTCACTTATAACTTCACCAGGCATTTTTAAAGAATTTGCAGTCGTTTCGGCTCTTATAATATAATCGGTAATAGTTTCGGCTTCCATTCGTTTTAGAGAGGTCAGTTCAGTGTATAAAGAAATAATTTTGGGTTTTCCTTTTGATAAATAATGCTCTCTCAATATATTTAATGCTTTGCAGCAATCGTCCAGGGCTTCTCTCATTACCAGTGATAGACTTTGGTCATCTAAACACTGTATTAATTCCGCAAAGACAGTTGCATTCTTTTCAATGAAGTCGGGGTCGTTTCTGTTTTCAGGTTGTGTTTGAAGTACTTTGTGTAGCTTTTGGATTCGTAGATATCCTAGAAATTTAACTTGCCACTATTTGAATTTTGATTCGGATCCATCGAAATAAAGACGCCCGCTGGGCGCATAACCTCTAGAAGTGTAAGCCATGTTTATTTTCAGAACAGTTTCCGATGGTTCTTTGTTCTACAGAAGTCTTGAGAGGTGACTGGTTTGCAGTAGACAGAACAGTTTCTGATGGATCATTGCTCTAAACAAGTCTTGAGAGGTGACTGGTTTGCAATAGACAGAACAGTTTCCGATGGTTCGTTGTTCCACACAAGTCCTGAGAGGTGACTGGTTTGCAGTGGACAGTTCCACACAGCAAAATATTCTTATCGTGTTGAGACAGAAAAAACATGTGAAATTGCTACAGAAAAGGTTTAATATTTATGGAGCAATTCTGGTTTCTGATTGGTTGGTAGCAGAACGTGAATTAATTCGATTCGTCAGTTCCTAGCAGCATCGTTTATAAATAGAATCGCCCGACTGTGTGGAATCATACCCCATTATGAATCAAAAATATTGCAACACATAGTTCCTTTGTTTAATGTGTGCGGGGGGGGGGGGGTCACATCACAACATTGTATCTTTGCGCATTCTTCATACACATCGGTGTTGAAGACATGATTGCTATGAAATGTTCCTGCTGGAGATTTGTTCTGGCCGTACGTAGTGATCCCTGCATGACGATCCCTGCTTGACTCCCCTCCTAGACAAAAAGTCTAAGAAGAAAGAATACAAATGCTGAAAATATTTCACTGTGGCCGCTTTATGTGTCTGCCGGATTTGGTGGGAGTTGTAGCACTAGGTAGCACTGTATCATAAGCCATGGCAGTAGTAGAACCCATATGAAGGGTATATCTTGATGGATGGCAGTCCGAAAGAAAAGTGATGTTATCAACTTTCGTGTTGCACGGTTGCCTGGGTGTGATAAATTGTGTAATTTCGAAGGAAATGAGCTGCCTGGTTGCGAAGTATATTATGGACTTATGTGCCCATTTGGAGTATGCTGAACTGAGTGAAAGCAAAATGTCATAGGTTATATAATTCCTCGTCATTCTTCTGATTTGCTGTGATCTGTCATAGATCCAAGTACAAGTGCGTCTGTACTGGTGTATTGACATTGCCTAAGAGTGCAATTTACTTGTGAGAAGATCTCTTATGCATGCATGAAAATGTACCGGGATTGCTTAAGAATCTGAGGTGCTTGTAATGAGCTTGTTCTGAAGGTGTTGAGCATGGTTAGCCCGGGAGAGGGTGGCGTTATTAAATTATGCACATGCAAAAAATGGCGATATCGCCAATGTGTGTGGCTGCCGCTAATAAGTCAAAATCTGATTCATAAGAAAACTTGTGTTTTGTTTAATTTTCAATTTTTGAGTGATTATTGGCATAAATCGCTACTTTGTTGAGATCAGTGTCGCTAGTTTGTAAGCAGGTCCATGGATACGCATCATTGATTTACTGACGTATTAGATGACTGGGCAAGAAAGATTAGTTTTGTTCTTTTTTTTTTTCTTCCTTTGAGTATAAAATTGGGTTTCCACATGTGCGAACCAAAGTGTGGGATCATCTGCCCAAAAATATTGGACTTTTACTCATGCAAGCGTAGTCGCATTTGATGATACTGCATCGTTTTCCATTTTGTACAACGCGAGTGTTCTGGTCCGCCACTGTCATCCAGTAATTCCTCGATCACTGTCCGTACCACAGGAATTATGATTTACTGAATTTTGCCTTTGTTATTTATTTAGTGACGTTACTTAAAATGAGCGCTCCGTCTTGTGTTCACGTAATCATCAGTTCCCGGGTTCATGAGAGGGTCACAACTTATAGGAGGATTCACATAGACTGTGTGTTGCTTTATAGTCAGGGTTACCAATGTGGGGATGTGCAGACGTTGAATGTTGCTTTTGTAGTCCGGGTCGCCAATATGGTACTCCATGAATTCATATGAAATGGACAACATTTGGTTCACGTGTGAGGAATATTAGTTTAAATTCAAAAACGTAAGTGTGGTCTTGTGTGGAGTGTTCGTAATGCAGGATTAGCAAAGTGCGGATTTTGTGAGAGTAGCATGAGGTTTGAAATTACTGATTTTTAAATCTAGAGTGTCATGCGTAGCTTGGAATTTACGTGATTATTTTCAAGAGAATAACAGTCCATAATCATGAGAGTAAAAGTGTGCATTCGTGTTCATCTCATAAGGACAAAAGTTTGAAATAAAATTGTTTAAAAAAAAGGAGAAGTAAATTCTTGTTCGATGTGATAACTTTCCACGATGAGAATTAAGGTTCATGTGTGTTCGAACATGTTTTTCTTCACATATACACACCCACATGTACACACGCACATACGCACACACACACACACACGCATATACACATCCTCATACATACTCACATTCATGTGCATACACACACATACGCTAACGTACACACATGTACGCACACATACGCGCACATGTACACACACATGGGAAACGTCACTTACCCTGAAAGGAATTCTAGACATGCGCAGTCAGAGCACTCACCCCGATATAAAAGTCAACACAACCATTCAACTTCCTCTTTCTTCCCTTTTTGCCTGGGTTCATCAACCAGGCAAGTACGGCGTCCACAGCTCCTTGCTTGAAGACTTTTTCACGTGAATGACTGCTATCATGAATGCATGGTTTTGCTGAGGCCAACACTCCCTTTTTCTTTCCCTTTCTACATACGGGACTGCCATTTCTCATCCCCTACTTCATTCCTTTCTTTTCCACGTGCATAGTCGTAAACAACTGAATGAACACGTGTTACACATAAACTATTTAATTTTGATAGAAAATAAACGACATGTTTATTTTATTCAGCAATTGAGTTTTGTTTCCTTCTTTCCATTTGTTTCATAATTTTCTTTTGTAGCGAGTTAGGATATTTATATCCTGGTCCGCAACAAACGATGGTGACCCCGTTATTTTAAAATGAAATGAATGAGTTTGAATGAAACATGTGGTGTAAACTAAACTCTCCCACACAAATCCACAGCACGCACGAAAGATAATTTTTCTCTAAAAACAAAAAAACAGATAAACTTGTCGACCACGAGGAGAAACATTTTCAAACCGCGCACAAGATAAAAATTTCTACAAAAAAACAAAATGGAACTTCAACAGACGGACTTCTGCAACGAAACCACGGCATTAAACATTCGGCAACCTGAGCAAAACCGAGACAAGGAATTAGCAGAATTAAAGTCTGCGGTTGAAAAGCTTTCAAAGCAGCTAGTCGATGCACTTCAAACGCATCAACATTATCCCAGAAACTACAATGACACGCGGCGAAGTTACAAGCGAAGAAGTTTAAGCAGGAACCGGTCCACGTCACAAGATAAACAAGATGTTTGTTTCTATCACAGGTGATTCGGCATCTGATATATCCTGCGGTGGGTAGCCGTAATAAAAGGATATTCAAGAAAGGTATTCCACAAGGAAAATAAATGGATAAAGAGGTTCTGAAGTTAATAAAGAAATAGAGAAGTTTATTGAGAATATTTACAGAGACAGCATATTACATTTTTAAGTGTTCCCGCCCAGGGAAGGCTCTCACAACCGGTGACCGGTGATAACGTTCTTTCGATAAAAAGTTCCGGCAGTGAATTGCTCATCTCAACATAAAAGCGTCGATGTGAGAAAATGCACTCCACCCTGCATGTTCAAAAAACCAGCACAGGGAAACGAACCTTCCAGCCAGTAACGACGACGACTGTAGCTGGAACGCAAAAAAAGGTCGTCTGTTTTATATCCATGACAAAATTCACGGATATAACTTTTTAATAGACACCGGAGCGGAAATCAGCGTCATACCAACACCGCATGGCCACTCAACAGGGATTCAATTTTTCAACCTACAAGCCGCCAACAGTACAAAAATACCCACTTTTGGCAAAAACTTTAAATTTAAACCTTGGAATGGGAAGGAATTTTTTATGGAATTTCACCATAGCCAGCGTGACCACTCCAATTTTAGGGGCGGACTTTTTAGCACATCTCAACTTGTCTGTTGACATGACTCATCACACATTGACAGACAACGAGACAAAGATTTCATTGAGAGGAACTACCTCGAAATTTTTAACCACCGGAATCAGCACTGCCCTACCCGAAGATTTACACGTCCGCTGGTTACTCCAAAAATTTCCTCAACTTTCCCAGCCGTTTAAAAACATGGACCCCATCAAGCATAGTGCTAAGCACTATATTAAGACAACAGGACCGCCCGTCTATTCAACCCCCAGACGCTTGAAACCGGATAAATACAAATTGGCAAAATCCGAGTTTCAAAACCTACTCCACATGGGAATAATACGGCCCTCGAAAAGTGCTTGGTCATCACCACTCCACATGGTACAGAAAGCTGACAACATCACACGGCGCCCGTGCAGAGATTTAGATGCTTAAACGTGAAAACAGTTCCGGATAGATATCCTATTTCCCATATCCATAACTTCGCCAATGGACTCCAAGGTTCCACAATTTTCTCCAAACTGGACCTCGTTAAGGCATATTTTCAAATTCCAGTCGCAGAAGAAGACATTCATAAAACCGCACTGACCACACAATTTGGCCTTTACGAGTTCTTAAGGACGCCTTTCGGACTGAGAAACGCCTGTCAAACTTTCCAGCGTTTGATTGACAAAGTTTTCAGAGGTCTGCCATTCATATTTGCATATGTGGACGACGTTTTAATTGCCAGCAGAAACCTCGAAGAACACTGGCTACACCTGGAACAAACTTTCGAAAGACTGTCACATTTCGGTCTTAAACTAAACACAGATAAATGTGTTTTTGGCCACCAGGAAGTTCAATTTCTCGGTCATTTAATTAACAAGGATGGAATCGCCCCTTTGCCTGAAAAAGTAAGTGCCATTTCAAATTTCCCTTTACCGACATCTGTCAGACAAGTACGCCATTTTGTAGGCATAATTAACTATTACCGACGTTTTTTGCCTAACTGTTCCACGTTACTCGCACCTTTAACGGACTTGTTAAAAAACGAACCAAAAACCAAGTTAGTTTTGGAAGGACCTGCACTACAGGCCTTCGAACAATTGAAGACTGCTTTAGCAAACTTCACCAAACTTACGTATATCCAAGATAGCTATACAACGGAACTTACACTTATGACGGACGCATCGGAAATAGCAGTAGGAGCTGTCATTCACCAAATTTCTGACAAAAAAATGACCCCTATTTCATTCTTCTCTGCCAAGTTAAACAAAGCGCAGACTAAATATAGCACTTTCTCGAGAGAGTTACTTGCAATTTATCTTGCAATTAAGCACTTTAAACATTTCCTCGAAGGCAGAAAATTTTCCATTTATACAGATCATAAACCTCTAACATTTGCTCTCCACACACATGTCAACAAATATGGTCCACGAGAAATTCGATATCTGGACTTTATAGCCCAATATTCTACCGATATACGGTACGTAAAAGGACAAGAAAATGTTGTAGTGGATGCTTTATCTCGCGCAACAATTGCTTCTTTAAATTCCACTCCATTAAGTATGTAATTAATAGCACAAGAGCAATTAACCGATACCACACTCCCAGCTATAATGGACAAAACTTCACTGAAGCTAAAAGAAATGCCGATACCATTCGGAACAACAAATTTCTATTGCGATGTTTCACAAAAACACCTTCGCCCTTATATTTCACCCAGCCTCACATGACAAGTTTTCCAGCACTTCCACAATTTGTCCCACCCAGGAAAACGTGCCACCATGAAATTAATAGCAGAATGTTTTGTTTGGCCAAATATGAATACGAACAACCGTAGTTGGGCCAAAACTTGCATTCCTTGCCAAAAAAACAAAGTTCACAAGCACACAAAATCAGTGTACCAGACGCTAAGTTTACTCATGTTCATATCGACTTGGTTCGACCCTTGCCCACTTCAAAAGGACATACCCACATCCTTACTATAGTCGATAGATTCAGCAGATGGCCGACAGCAATACCAGTGAAAGACATATCAGCCACAACAATAGCCAGAGCGATTTTACAAGATTGGATAGCGATTTTCGGAGTGCCCTCCGTAATCACAACAGACAGAGGCTCACAGTTTCAATCAACTCTTTTTGCTGAATTCAACCATTTGTTGGGAACAAAGCACATTAAGACTACTGCCTACCATCCTTGCGCAAACGGTATGGTGGAACGATTTCATAGGCAATTAAAAGCATCTTTGGCTATGAACGAAAACAAATCAGACTGGTCAGACAACTTGCTACTCATTCTCCTAGCAATTCGCAACACTGTGAAGGAAGATTTGCAGAGCACACCTGCAGAATTAGTTTTCAAATCAGCACTGATTTTACCAGGACAATTCTGCAAAAACAATACAGACATTTCCCCAACGACAACTTTTGTGATGGACTTAAAACATAAAATGTCACGATTAAAATGTACTCCAACCAAAAAGCCAGACACAAACATTTTCGTCCCAAGCGATATGCACACATGTAAATACGTTTTTATCAGGAACGACGCAGTAAAAAAAACACTATGTCCAAATTATTCCGGATCTTATTTAGTTCTCGACAGGAGTAAAAAGTATTTTACGATATTAAAAAGAGAAAAAAAGACACTATTGCAATAGACAGACTTAAACCTGCATTCATAGACGAACAATTACACATTTCTCCTAGTCCAATACAAGAACATACACACTCAGAAACGGACAAAGAAATTACAAAAAACAACACACCACAAACAACAACAAAAACAGGTCGAAAAGTTCATTGGCCAAAACATTTCAAACAATACATAACTTATTAAAAAAAAAAAGAAAAGAAAAAAAAATATACATAAAAAAACAAAAACGAAATACGTTTCTCTTGTATATACATATTTTTTTCTCCCCATCAGGGGGAATCTTGTTCGAACATGTTTTTCCTCACATACACACACACACACACACACGCATATACACATCCTCATACATACACTCACATTCACGTGCATACCCACACACACCCTAACGTACATGTGTGTACGTTAGCGTGTGTGTGGGTATGCACGTGAATGTACGTACACATGGGAAACGTCACTTATTCTGAAAGGAATTCTAGACATGCGCAGTCAGAACACTCACCCCAATATAAAAGTCAACACAACCATTCAACTTCCTCTTTCTTCCCTTTTTGCCTGGGTTCGTCAACCAGGCAAGTACGGCGTCCACAGCTCTTTGCTTGAAGACTTTTCCACGTGGACGACTGCTATCATGAACGCACGGTTTTGCTGAGGTCAACACTACCTTTCTCTTTCCCTTTCTACACACGGGACTGCCATTGCTCGTCCCCTACTTTATTCCTTTCTTTTCCACGCGTGTAGTCGTCAACGACTGAATGAACATGTGTTACACCTAAACCATTTAATTTTGACAGAAAATAAATGACATGTTTATTTTATTCAGCAATTGAGTTTTGTTTCTTTCATTCAATTTGTTTCATAATTTTCTTTTGTAGCGAGTTAAGATATTTATATCCTGGTCCGCAACATGTGCTTGGCGTGTAAATTCAAGACAGGGAATTTTAACGTATCCCTTGTGATGGAGTTAATCTGAACATCCAGTTCTTGGGAAAACAAGAGAAAAACTGATTTGATTGTTCACGGCAAATATTTATACAGAGATGTTCTTGAATGTTCCATCCAGTTTGCTGTATCTCTACATGAGGAAACGTAACATAGTTCCTTTGTTTAGTGTGTATGGGTGGTCGCACCATAATATTGTGTCTTTGCGCGTTCTTCACATGTGTGGGCATTGAAGACAGTGATTGTTATGAAATCTTCCTGTCGGAGATTTGTTCCGGACGTATGTAGTGGTCACTACAACCCTGCCAGATAAGGAAAAAGTAAAGAAGTTAAAAAAATTGAAAATGTCTCTTTATTCAGGGACTGTGTGCATTTCTCAAAAAAAAAAAAAAAAATCAAAGTAAATTGGATTAAAGAACTAATAATGGACGTTGTCTCATATAAATCAAATTGATAAAAACTGCTGAATGATTGGATTGATACAATTTTTACCTCCACAAAAGAGATGTTTTGGTCGAGTTTGTAACTACGTTAGCTAGCGTCCCCACCATCAGCAAACTTTGTCCAAAAATCAATCAAACTTGGAACTGATTTAATTTGGGGATATTTAGGTTAAGATTAAATTCACAGAATAAGTGAAAATCACAACTTGGGTGATAAGTTCAGTTCTGTTCATAGTAGAAGCTTACTATTTGGTCCATATTGCAGCCAATAAAGTTCAGCATCTAATATGATATTGACCTTGACTTTTCACATTGACCTTAAAAAGATCTTTTAAAGTTGAAATTTTGCTGAATTTCAATTTCAGATTTTTTTTCAACTTTTAATAGCTGTAATCATCATGCAAAATGTCAGGCTAATAAAATAAATAGTTTTTGGGTTATCAACGTGTTATGGAGTAAGCTGATCTACCTATTTCATGAATAATAGACTTACCCAGAGATAATCTATAGATTAATATGATAGCATGTGTTATTTTCTGTGTCACGCTTACATCCGGATCGTTTAATTGTTATGTACTTCTATTTCTTGTAATAAATAATTTTACCAAGAATTCCTCATAAGTTTTGGTTTCGATTTCGATTATAGCTAATGGCACTCCAATAATCTATTTTTTAAAAATAATTTTCTCAAGAATTCTTCATAAGCCTTGGTTTCGGTTTCGATTTTAGCTGATGGCACCTTAGTAATCTATTTTTTTTATAAATAATTTTATCAAGAATTCTTCTGTTGTTTTCGATTTCGATTTTTGCAGAAGGAACTAAAGTTATATATACTTATATGTAATATACTGAGTTTGTGAAATTCAGTAAATTTTCATATACCAATGGGTTTTAAGCCAAAAAATGGTTGACTTAAGGAGTAAGCTACAAAATTATCACATTTTTAGGGAGCTGAGTTAATGCTTTTCGGGCACTCCCTAATAAAATAAATATTTCAACACAAGCTACTGAATAAACGAGCAAACAACTTTGTAAAACTTCACAAGGAAAAGGTTTATTGAAGCAAGAGGGTAAGATGCCAAAAAGATATATCTAGGATAGAACTCGTCTTCCTTTGCCCAGTAGTTATTCCCAAGTGGGAATCGTCGATACCGGTGTAGGCAGAGAGAGAGAGAGAGAGAGAGAGAGAGAGAGAGTGAGTGAGGAAACAGGTCCGCTTTCTTTGACGTCTCGCTGGAAAAGGGAAAAGTTTTTCTTGTCCGGGACGGAAGCAGTTATAGTTCCTTAAGGAGTAAGGAAGATCCCTGCGCTATGCCGATTGGTCAGTATGTGCCATATCGCACAATCAGGGGAGGCACTGACACACAAGAAAAGAGTTCTATTTGTTTCTGCTACATAAGCCCCCTGCTTAGGCTGAAAGCCGACAGAGAAAAAGGTAGCAGACAAATAGCAAAAAAAATTAAATAAAAATGTCAATTTATTCACGTTATTTTTGTTTTTACGAAGAATAAAAAATGTTCTTAGTTTTCTGTAAAAAGTTGGGGAATATTTGCGTTATTTTTTAATTTTTTTTTTTATAAAACGTTCTTTTTTGTAGAAAGGAGAGAAAGAAAAGTTTATTTTTTAACAGAAATATATAGTTTTACATAGTTTCTTTGGCCAATGTACCCGTGTTTTCACGTGGAGCATTTACCTCAGGTGTATGATGATGCTGTGTGTATGTTGGAGGAAGGTGTGGCTCATGTATTAATGTGTCCAAAAAGGCTCTTTTTATCCTATCTATGGAAACTGGTTTTTTTTTACCACTAATGTCGAGGATAAAACTTTTATCAGTGCATGAAAGCACGCGATAAGGGCCAGTGTAGGGTGGAGTTAGGGGAGCTTTTACTGTGCCCTTTCTAAGGAACACATGAGTCCATGATGATATGTCCTTCGGGACCAAAGATTTTATGGTCTGTTCTCTAGGGTGCATTGGTGGTAGCTTACTGAGATAGGCTCGTAGTCTGCATCTGACCTGGCAACGATAGAGATGCTCCATAGACTAGTTCAGCTACAGAATACCCAATTCCTCTTTGATTGAGGCACGACAGCCAAGAAGGATGACCAGTAAGTACGCGCTCCATCGCTGTTGGTCAGGGTAAGCATAATGCTGCTTTCAACTGGCGATGGAAGCATTCTATCATCCCGTTAGAAGCTGGGTGATAGCTCGTCGTCCGAATGCGTGTGATCCCTAGGATTCTGGACAGTTCCCGGAATAGGTGGGATTCGAATTGTATGCCACGATCAGTGGTGATGGTGGTAGGAACTCCGTAACGTGATATCCAGCCTGATATAAGGGCTCGCGCTACAGACTCAGCCGAAATGTCTGTGAGGGGAATGGCTCCAGGTCACCGTGTGAAACAGTCTATACAGGTCAGGAGATACATAAATCCCTGACTGACCGGCTAAGGTCCAACCAAGTCTATGTGAACATGGCTAAACCGAGCGTCTGGGGTGCTGAATGTTCCAAGGGGTGCACTTATATGCTCGTATACCTTTGACTTTTGGCAGGATACACAGGAACGTGTCCAGGCAGTAATATCATGCCTCATATTTGGCCAGAAAAATCTAGCTGTAATCAGCTTCACTGTGGCTTTGCATCCGGGGTGTGCCAGGTAGTGTAAAGTGTCAAAAACAACTCTATGATGAGTCTTTGGAACAAATGGTCGAGGTGAATCCGTTGCGGTGTCACAGATGATCTGCGTGTCCAAGGTAGGTACGGGCAGGTATGCAAATTTGCAAATCGCAAATTCAGGTGACGATGGATCCAACGTGTCCAGACTAAGCTGGTCTAAGGCCATCTGCTGTAAATCAATATCCGATGGTGAGGACAGAGAATTAATGGGAAGGAAAGACAAGGTGTATGCCGCTGCATTCTGCTCACCCAAGATATGTCGGATATCGCTGGTAAATTGCGAAACAAAATCCAAGTGGTGTGTTTTGCGGGGAGAATATTTGTCCGGCTTAGAACGAAGTGCATATGTAAGCAGACGGTGATCAGTGTAGATCACAAATTGACGACCGTTGAGCGAATGTTGGAAGTGTTTCACTGTGAGGTACATTGCCAGCAGTTCACAGCCAAATATGCTGTAACGTTGTTCTGCCAGTTTCAGTTGTCATGAAAAGTATGCGAGAGGTTGTAACTGTTGTTGGTGCTGCTGTTGCAACACTGCACCTAAAGCTGTGCCAAATGCATCAACGACCAGTGAAAACTGGGCATCGGGTACAGGGTGTGCAAGTAGAGATGTTGTCGCTAGTTTTGTTTTCACTTTGTTGAAAGCTTTCAGCTGGACCTCATTAAGTGAGATTTGCTCATTTTTCTTCTTCCTGAAGTCGGAAAGAGGAGCTAGAAGGTCCGGACAGGATAAAGCGTCCGTAGTAGTTCAATAGACCGAGGAAGTGCCTTAGTTGGTGAAGTGAAGTAGGTGGTTGAAAGTCTTGCAGAGCCTTCACCTTTTCTGGTAACGGAGATATACCGTCTGGGCTGATAATGTGGCCCAGGAAAACTAGTGACGAAGCACCGAAAACGCATTTACCAGGGTTAATTCACACCTGGTATTGCTGAAATCATTCGAACAGTAGGCGGAGGTGAGTGACGTGTTCCTCAGGTGAGGCACTTGCCACAAGAATGTCATCTATATAGTTATAGACGAAGTCCAAATCACGCACCATTGTAGTGAAGTAGAAAAAATCACGCACCATTGTAGTGAAGTAGAAAAAAAAAGAAATTTTAAAAAAATATATAAGACACAGCTGTTTCTTCCAAAAGGTTGAGCTCTTCAATGTCCAAAAATAATTCACCGTCACAAAAAGAATTCACCGTCACTTCTTCCAACCGCCGTTTCACTCTCTGCGCTCTTCACTCTGCTTAAAAAAATAGTACCGTTTATATGCTGCCCATTTCTCCACTTATGCAAATTGACTATCAACCAGAGCCATCTAGTTTTCCATTTCTCCAACCAGCCAATTTGCAAAGGGGGACAACTCAAACCACACGCCCCCTTGATCTACACGATCATCACATGTCAACCCATCACGTAGTCGCTCGACCAACATGGCAGCCGTCTCTCTCGCTGCGATCTCCGTGGAGCCTCTTCGTGAACGTCGCTACTTGGCTCGATGTCGCTGTCTTCTTCTGATGACACCACTACCGGCCGCACATCAAGGATGTGTCGAGGGATGCTGTCGATAGATACATTGTTCGGGGACTGGACACTTGTCACAATGCCCCTCCTCCAGCATGTGGTACAGCAAGCATCAGGCGGTTTGATCCACACTTCCTCTCCCACTCGCACAGTCGCTCGCTTCTCGCCTTCCTCCGCGGGTACCTGTGCAGTTCGGGGATGCCGCCACTCGTACTTGAAGACTGCCCTCTGCGGCACTGACTCCACTTTTTGCCCTGACTTTGGAGCCATATTATACAAGAAGACAGCTTCTGGCGGCGAAATCTGGCCCCTTTCAGCTATAGCCTTAATGGTCCTGTGATGCCGCTCCACAATTCCGTTTCCGCCTGGTCTATATGCAGCCCTGAAATAGCGCCGCACTCCCCACTTATCCAACACATTCTCCATGGTAGCTGAGCGAAAGGCGGTTCCATTGTCCATTAGCACTTCCATCACTGGACCCCTCTCCAAAAACACCTCTTCCAAGACCTTTGCATTTTCCGCCTTGATCTCCCTCCAAATAGCTACTTCCTGGTCCACAGTCGACCATTGACAGATACGGCCTCTGTCAATAGTGCGTTACGTCTATCGCCAACCTGCTCCAGTTCTCTGCCACCTGAACCTCACCAGCTTCGTGTCTACTCGGCGCAGGGTCAATTGATTGACACTGGCTGCATCTCTCAACCACTGTGCTAACGGCCTCCTTTGTGATTCTGGGGTCCACCTTCCTGGCCAAGAACAAGGTTCTATCCACTCCAAAATGATGCATGTCATGCAAATCCTTCAGAGTGTCTTCATTCAAACAACATATTGCAACAGCCACCTCATTCGGCGCCTTTAGCCAGGTTTTCCGCACCCTCATCATCACATCTGCTCTGTTCTTCGCTGAAGGAACGATAGTGACTCTAAGTTGAAGATCAAATTCCCTAATCAGCTCCCTTAAAATCATCAATCGACGCTTTACTAGCATCTCGGCAGTGCCTTTCGTCTTCACCCTCCTTTCTCCTGTAGCTTCGGACTGGATCCAAGAGACCACAGTGACTGAGTCGGTCCTCACCTCAACATTCTGTAGCCGCCATTTCAAGGCTAAGTTGATGCCCTTCATAACCGCATCCAGTTCCGCCACATTTATGTGAGCCACGTCGTCCTTCTTCCTCAACCAAGCAGCATCTTCTGCAGTAACACCACCTATCTCCAAGGTGACCCCCACTGCTATACAGCTTGCATCACACCACACAACACCTTCTGCACTGTTGGGTACATGCCAAACACCTCTCACTGGATCCTCCCTCTTCACCTCTTCAATAATCTCTCTCATAATGTCCACAGCCTCTTTATCAACTCCATCCTCCCACTTCGCTCCACTAGCTAGCCTTTTGATATAACTACATGCAGTCCGTAGCCATCCTGCAATAGGGTAATGGCCCACCAGTCTTCTGCATATTGAGAAGAGTTCTCGCCTGCTCAATTTTTCCGACACCTCCGGAATCTCATTTCCTCTCCGGAACACTAACCGTCCTTTCTGGTCCTTTCTTAGTTGGAGCCCTAACACAGCTCCTCCCTCCAACGATTCCGGGCGTTTTGCAATTAGCCCAAAGCTGTTGAGGTGTTTTACTACGTCCTCCGCAGTTGTTACCGTCTCATCCACCAAAATATCATCAATGTAGGAACTGGTGGCTCTTCTGACTGCGTCCTCCTTGCTTAGCACCGTTTTGAGGATCGCTGCCATGATTTTTGGTGCAGAATTCAGGCCAAAACCCGACCTAGTCAGGCAGTACGTTCGGCCCTTGTATCTAACCAGCTGGTATTTCCAGAATTCCTGTGAAATGTGGATCTGTAGGTATACAGATTTTAAATCCACAATCGTCGCAGCCTTCTGAATCTGCCTCCACTCTTGCATGGTCTCTCCGCACACGTCCATCACATCACCTCCCATGTGACATGCAACATGTACGTTCAGCTCCCTGAAGTCCAGTACTGGCCGAACTTTTTGTTTTGTGGGCTGAACAACCGCCATTAACGGCAGCACACCTTCCACCTTCCATGGTCTTAAAATCCCCTCTGAGATCCATCGGTCCACCTCCTTCTCAAATTCAACTCTTGTGCCTCCTCGCAACATATGCTCGTAGCATTCCACTCTGTTGTTCAGTATGGGAGGTTCTCCCTTCCATGCCCACTTGACTGTCCATTTCTCACCATCAAAGTGTGCAGAGAAATCTTGGTCCTCTATCGTGCAACTTTTGTCTGACCCGGCCGTTCCTGTGACACCTTTTTCGAATTGCACACCTGCAGCCCCTTGATGTCCTCCAAATCTCACGGAGTTCCTATATACTGTAACGCCCTCTAGTCGAGCAATTGCGTCCATCCCTAGCACAACATCGACACCCGTGACAATTTTGTTAATAACAATCGCCTGGATTGTTAGTGAACGATACTTGTGCCATTGCACTTCACCTCTCTGCCGTCAACTGCCGTAATGCTGCTGGTTCCATTGCATGTGTCAACCATGTCTTTGGTGACAATTGTTGAAGTACAGCCCGTGTCCACAAAGGCTTTTGCACTTCGTCCATTTAGGGTCACCTCTACTTGTGGTGACATACCCTGAAGACCCTTCATCGAATAAGTGGGGTAGCCACCGGCACAGTGGCTTCCCCCTGTTCGTTTCCCTGGGGACAGAATCTGCTGATGTGGCCGACTTCCCCACAGCAGTAACACGTGACTTCTGGCTTTGGCTCCCTGCACTCCCTCGCCATATGGGGGCCTTGGCATCGGTAGCATCTGCCAGAGAACCTGGGTCTCTGCCACAGTCCTCTCTGCTTTTCGTCCTTCACAATTTCCTGCTGCAGTTTGCTTCGTTGAGCGACAGCTACGATTCCCTGCTCACTCTCTTTTTTCCTGGCCAGCACCCTAGCCTGTGTAATCAACTCCGCCACCTCCATAGTATTTACACCGGGCAGTTGCTGCAGAGCTATAGAAAGGCCATCTTACCATCTGTCGACGGCCTCCTCCATTGAATCCTGCTAGTCCCGTCAACTTCCTGATATTGTTGCCGTAAACATCGACAGGCTCTCCGGTCCACACCATACGGCTTAGTTTGCCATATGCCACAAACGGTACTTCGGTAAATGCTTCCTTCAACTTTTCCTCAATGGCGTCAACAGACAGTCGATCCTCCTCCCGCATCTCCAGATATAGGGCCAGAGCATCACCATCAAGATACAGTGGTATCAAGCTGGCTACATCCGCGATGTCCCACAACTTAGCGACAAGTTTAACCTTGGTCAGCCAGGTTATAACATCTCCCTCTCCAGAGAACGTCTTAAGCATTTCACTGCTGATCCTCTTTGCTTCCATAGTTCCCGCAGAAATAGCTTGTAGTGAAGTAGAAAAAAATAGAAATTTTAAAAAAATATATAAGACACAGCTGTTCCTTCCAAAAGGTTGAGCTCTTCAACGTCCAAAAATAATTCACCGTCACAAAAAGAATTCACCGTCACTTCTTCCAACCGTCGTTTCACTCTCTGCGCTCTTCACCCTGCTTAAAAAAAAAGTACCGTTTATATGCTGCCCATTTCTCCACTTATGCAAATTGACTATCAACCAGAGCCATCTAGTTTTCCATTTCTCCAAACAACCAACTGTGGTATCGATGTGGTGTTTTGTGGTGTGCATGGGTTTGCTCACCACAAAATTTAGGTTTGTTAATTCCGGGTAGGAGTGTAGTAACTCATGGTGAGGATCATTTGAAGCGGCAATGAAAAATACCGGGTTGATAGATGGGACATTTGGCATTATGCCACGGATGGAAAGTTCCGTACTAGCGTCTATCAGCTGGTGTCTGCACATGTCTACCATTAAATTAAAATTATGCAGGAAGTCCGCACCTAGGATGGGGCAAGGTAAATTTGCTACGGTAAAAACCCATGTAAAGTCTCTCCGTAATTCCAAGTCCAGAGAATGTGAAATTTGACCATACGTGGGAATGGGAGAATGATTTACTGCTTGCAGTATGATAAGCGACACTGGTGACTTCTCTTTAATGAGTTTCAGTGGGCAGATATTGCAAGCTGCATCTATATCAACCAAACAATGTGCTTGGGATCGAATCCATAACGAAATAGGCACTGTTGTTAGAATTTTGTGGAAAGTTTGCCGTGCTCGTCTTCCCACTATCTAGTTTCCCTGGTTAGGAAAAGAACAGGGCATTTTGCATTTTCGTGCCTCAGCGCCATAACGACTATGGTAAAAATATAGTTCTGGCATGTTTGAACAGCGACGGTGGTGTGGGGAAGGTGAGCGGATTATAAAGTGGCGTCAGGGCGAATGTGACCTGCCCATGTTCAGCTTACTCACCTCTCTGGTGAGGCGTTTGATGGCTTTAAGTATAGCCACTGATGTTGCTTCTTGTGTTAAATTTCTATCTGCCGCAGAGGCCATGGATACTTGAGCCTGTTGCTGGGGGATCGCTGCGGTGGTAGGCCTTTTCACAAAATCCATTACTTTATCCGCCGATGCTACTACTACGTCGATGGAATGCTTCCCTATCATAGGCGCTAGTATTGCCTTTACTTGTGCCGGCAGCCTTGAGAAGAAAAGCTGCTTAATTAGGGTACTGTCAAGGGGGACATCTTCTGCCATCTTCCCTCAATCTGCAGAGTAACTCTCTTAGCCTGCGGTCCCCTAAATGTTCATCATGGACCAACGTTTCAAAACGTTTTTCCATCGAGACTGACATCTGGAGCAGTATCTCCCGCTTTATGCTGTCATATGTAGTGTTAAGAGGGGTGTCAGTTATTAAGTCCTTGACAACAGGAGTCAAAGACGTGGGGAAAACATTTTTACAAAAAAATAAACTAGAAAAATGGTTCAAAAGAGCAGTGGTAAAAAAAAAAAATGGACAATATGTGTGTGCGTGTGTTTTTTTGTTTTGTTTTTTTGTGTGCCTGTGCGTGTAACCTATAACCTGGAGGTAAATGAATTCTTTAAACGGGTACTTACGTTTTGGCCGATACGTGAAAGCAAGTTTTTTTTTTCTTTTTTTAGTAAAAGTTCTCTCTTTTGTTTAACGGAATTAACTGTCTCTTGAATTACGTGTCTCCAGTTCGCATGGGTGTGCATTCTCGCATCGTTTTCCCTAAGAAGAGGGGGGGGGGAAACTGGTGCAGGAAATAATGTCTTCTTTTTTCATTATTTTTTTTTTATATGGTGACGAAAAAAAATGTTTCCATGGCGATTTTTTTTTCTATATATATATCCTTCTCAGGGGTGTGAAGTTTGTCCGTATAGTATTACTTTTCTTGAGAAAAGTATTTCACAGGAATTTCTGTTCGCCGCCTTTTTCTTGCTTAAACGGGGAAGAAGTCAGGCTCGCCATTCAGTAAACTTGTGTACACGTCGGGTCACCATTTTAGGGAGTTGAGTCAGTGCTTTTCAGGCACTCCCTAATAAAATAAATAATTTGACACAAGCTACTGAATAAACGAACAAACAACTTCGTAAAACTTAACAAGGAAAAGGTTTATTGAAGCGAGTCAGGGTAAGATGCCCGAAAGATATAACTCGGATAAAACTTGTCTGCCTTTGCCCGGTAGTTATTCCCAAGTGGGAATCGTCGATACCGGTGTAGGCAGAGAGGAAGAGTTAGAAAACAGGTCCGCTCTCTTTGGCGTCTGGCTGGAAAAAGGAGGAGCTTTTCTCGTTCGGAACGGAAGCAGAGAGTTCCTTAGGGGGTAAGGAAGGTTTCTGTGCTATGCCTCTGATTGGTCAGTATGTGCCATATCGCACAGTCAGGGGAGGCACTAACACACAAGAAAAGAGTTCTATTTGTTTCTGCTACAGTGTTTCCATTGCTACTATTAGTAGAAACGTCTTCTCTCGGCCTTACAAACCAGCAGGATATCTGATAAAACTTCCTGATACTTGCATATTGGTTTCAAGAAGTTTTATTTTATTAATCATTATTTGTCTTATTTTTTCTTTGCATTCTGTTTTCAGTTAACTATTATTTAATATGTGTTTTCACATTCTTGAAATGCTATGACATTTTCCCATTTTGATTAGTAAATCTTACCTTTGTTTATTATAAAAAATAAAATAAAAGGGTTGATCTACACAACTAAATTTCATTATCAGGTCGATGCAAAAGTTTTATGAATTTAAAATTTAATCTTGGAAATGAAAAATCTTTTTTCATAACAACAACAACCTTTGCTCTCTATAACTTGATTCCGTCTGTCAACAAGCTTATAAAAGCCTCGCTTGTAAAATTCTTTAGATTTTGATGTGAAATATGAGTCTAACTCCTGTTTAATCTCCTCTCATGATAATAATGTAAAATCATCTAAATGGTTTTGTAATCCTCAAAATACGTGATAATCCAAGGGAACTAGATCAGGATAATATGCAGAATGGGGCAAGATATTTCAACCAAATTCTACAAGGAGATCTTAGGTCAGTAGTGCTGTATGAAGACAAGCATTATCATAATAGACGCTTACTCTCTTTCTGTTGTCAAAAGAAGGTTGTTTTCATGTCAATATTGCAGAAAAATATGAATGATGCTTTAATAATCTGACCGAAAAAGTTAGATATCAATTATGGTAATTATGGTAATATGCTTAAGTTATAACAATAAGCATAAAATACATCGCAATGGTTAAAATGCACCTTCTACAAACTGGCAAAAACTTTTGCACCAATATAATATATGTATTTATCAAAGTAAATCTATATATCTATAAAAGTGAAATTGTCTGTCTGTGTGTGTGTGTCTGTGTCTGTGTCTGTATGTGTACATTTCCCTACCAAACTACTCTGTCAATTTTCAGTCTACAGGCTCGAGATTTGACATAAGGGGTATTGAGATTTGGGAAAATCTTTTTAATCGGTTTTCAGCCAGAAATTTGGCTGTCAAGGAGTCAAAGTTCAACGATTTGACTTTCGAAAACTCTACCAAACTCCTCTGCCAATTTTGTGTTTAAACACTTGAAATTTTAGATTTAGGTTACTTGGACATATATCAAACTTTTTAATTTGATTTGAGCCCCAAACAATAAATGTTAAGGGGTCGAAAATTTGGTTGCCAAGGGGTCAAAGTTCAAGAGATTTTACCTTTGCAGTCTCTTTTTTTTTTTTTTTTACATAGGCATCACCACATTATCAAGGCCAAGAGGCCACTCAAGGATAAGGGTTAAAGAGTGTACAGTAGAAATTGGACATTATAGTAATCATTAGTAATGAAAATTTGGTAAAGTTGATAACTTATATGGAACGGCTCATCAAGAACTTATTTACGTTAGGCTTGAAGACAACCATATTGTAGTCAGCCGGAAAGCAGGAAAACGGAAGACAATTCCACAGGCGTGCAGTTCTAAGAAAAAAGCTTTGTTCATGGAATCTACGTTTAGGTTTAGGCACAGATAAAGAGTGGGGGGAATTATTGATAGTGTTTACAGCTAGACGAGTGTTTCTTGTGAAAGTTTTGCGAGGGGGGACCATAGATTGAAGCTCAGTCGAACACTTTCCATGAAAATAACGATACATCAGAGACAAACTCGCAACATCTCTTCTGTGAGATAAAGGTTGCAGCGAAGAGAAAAGGACATCTCCTACGAGGCTACAAAGTCTATTTTGAACTCTATCAAGGCAGGCCAAGTCCTTTCTAGCAGCTCCTGCCCAGATGTGGCAACAGTATTCCATCCTTGGACGTACCTGGCTCTTATATAGATAGAGAATTGCATCAGCAGTGAGATATCTACCGGATCGATAGAAAGATCCCACCATTTTTCCAGCGGCCTTGGCAACAGATTTGATGTACGTGTTCCATTTAAGATCAGGAGTAATGGTCAAGCCAAGAAGTTTGTCAAAACTTGAGGCCTCCTGAAGACGAGAGCCATTCATTTCAATTGATTCTTGCAAACTATTCAGCCAATTTTTGAGTCTAAGCATTTGAAATTTTAAATAAAGGGTATTCAGACATACAGCAAGTTTTTTAATCAGTTTTTGGGCGAACATTTGGCTGCCAAGAGGTCAAAGTTGAAAGAATTGACCTT
Organism: Euprymna scolopes; assembly: GCF_053919585.1. Classification (NCBI taxonomy): domain Eukaryota; kingdom Metazoa; phylum Mollusca; class Cephalopoda; order Sepiida; family Sepiolidae; genus Euprymna; species Euprymna scolopes. The sequence goes on along the minus strand of NC_136500.1, from coordinate 74,361,995 downwards.
TGCAATCTCTACCAAACTCCTCTGCCAATTTTGGGTCTAAGCACTTGAAAGGTTACCTGGACATGAGTCGAACTTTTTGATATATATATATATATATATATATATATATATATATATATATATATATATATATATATATATATATATATATATATACATACATAAAGTTATGAACAGTATATAGGGCCTGAGCAAAGCTGGGCTGAACTGCTAGTATGTGAGAAATGTACTTTTTTTTACATTTTTTTTTACTTGGGGGTTACGGCTTATCAAAGCCTGAAGGCCATTCCAAGATAAGAGTTAATAAGTGTTAGACAGATAGTGAGAAAGCATGATCAGTAATGATGGAATTTGGGTCCAGCTTAAAGAGAACTTATTTACGTTAGACTTAAAAACGGCAATTTTATAGTCAGCTGAAAAGCAGCCCACAGTATTGTGTTCTGCAGATGGACAGTTCTAGGAAAGAAACTTTGCTCATGGAATTTTCGTTTAGTTTTAGGCATAGATAGAGGGTGAGGGAAGTTACTGATGTTTGTTATAGCTATACAAGTATTTGTTGTAAACGTTTTTTGGGAAGGGGGCATAGATTGAAGCTAGTCGAGCATCTACCATAATGTAATGATAGTACAGAGATGGACTTGCAATGTTTCTTCCGTAAGAAAAAGAAAGTAAGAAGGTACAAAAGTCCTTGACCACTAAATTTTGAAGATGTTTTTGTACCCTGTCAAGGCAGGAAAGGCTACTCTTATGGGCTCCTCCCCAGATGCGGCAACAGTATTGTCATATGAGAACATATTCCTCTTAAAATATGAAGAAATTACGATTTCTTACACAACTAAAAATATGGTTATCCAAATATAAATACAAAATATAATAAAAATATTTATTAATATTATAAGAATATAATAATACTTAAAAGATTATATAATAATATAAAATATAATAAAAAATATTTATTAATAATCAAATAAATTAAAATAATTTAAAAAATATCATATAAAATATAAAATATAATAAAAATATTTGTAATGATCAAATAAATTAAAATAATAAAATATTATATAATAATATAAAATATAATAAAAAATATTTATTAATAATCAAATAAATTAAAATAATAATAAAATATTATATAATAATATAAAATATAAAATATAATCAAAATATTTATTAATAAACAAATAAATTAAAATTATATTAAAATATTATATAAAATATAAAATATAATAAAAATATTTATTAATAAACAAATTAAAGTAATAATAAAATATTATATAATAGAATAAAAGGAATATTACTTTTAATTTTGAATATACAATTTTTTTTTTAGCAGTTGTGGAGACTTCTAAAAATAGAACAGAAAAAGTATTCAATTTTCTTGGTTTCTAGAACATTTAGCAGCAAAATCTATAAATAGTGCCAACTGTTTCTGCTAGTTAGTTATATGCAGAAAAAACTGTTAGAGGGATGCAACTGTGGCGATCTGGTAATTCAAACCGTAAAATCAAGAGAAATAACTCCCTGTCGTTAAAAGTAGAATTCTGAGCAACAAGCTGAATAAAAAGCATCCTCACCAAGAAAACGGACATTTTATGGTAAATATAAATTTTTTGACTCTTAGTTTGACATAAGGTTTATATCTTTAAATATTATCAACCATAAATTATCCCGAAGCTAGACCAGAATCTAATATCGAATTATTTCCCTTTGACCATTCGGAACCTGTAAAATAGTTTTTGTATTTCTTTTCTGTTTTTGTTTAATAAATTTTCCTTTTACTTCACGCTCTTTTTCTTTTACTTTCTTTCTCTTTTGAATATGATTACTGTGTTTATACCATAGAGTAAACACAACATACGTAACAGCATGCAATCTTAGACTTTATAGTAGTACTTAATACTTACAATCTTAGAACATATTTGATCCTTGTAGAGGTAGTGGATTGCATCAGAAATTAGAAACTTTCTGAAGCGGTAGAATGATCCCACTACTTTTCCAGTGATTTTGGCAACAGATCTGATGTAGGTCTTTCATTTCAGGTCAAGAGTGAAGATTAGCCCCAGAAGTTTGTCGAAGCAGTATGCTTCTTCAAGTGGGGAGCCATTCATTTCAACTATGGCAAAGTGAGGATTTTTTTTCTTCTCTGCGGCAAGATATGGCATAGGGCCAGAAAGTAGGCAAAACCAGTTCACCTCTAGGGTGTGAGAACTCTGCTCAGATACAAAAATAGCCAAGAGTGGACTCAAGCTATCAGTAATACTCCTGAGGTTACAGGAGAATAATGATGTGGTGGGTGCTTAGAAGCGATACTACCACTGTATATGCTTATATAGGGTGTCCCAATAAAATGTATAAACTCTTTAAATGACGATAAAACCAACATTTATTATCAGAAAGATATGTTTCATACATCAAAATACTGTGAATAAACATAGAAACGAGTTAATTATCGAAAGTGTCCAAATTATTGCCCATTGTAGTCCATGAACAGCTCACAACGCTCACTGATTGAATCGAAAACGTTCCTAATCCGTTCAATTGATATGTTGACACATCTTCTTTCAATGGTTGCTTTCAACTCATTCATCGTAGCTCGTTTTTTGGTGTGAGACCTGTGTTTAACATGCCTACCCCTACCCTCGCCCTCCAAAAAAGGGAAAAATCCAGGGTGGGGTGTAAATCCAGTGAGCGTGGACAGTGCTCAATACTTCCTCTTCGTCCTATTTGTTTCGCGGGTGACTATCAAGATATGCTCTTACGTCATGATGCTGGTGAGGAAGTGCTCCATCCTGCTGGAAATGTACCATTCTTTGTTCCTAAACATCTCTTGGGAACGTGGTATAGTGTATTCATGCAGCAAGTTGAGATAATTTACAGAGTGTATACACTTTATTGGGACACCCTGTATATGTTCAAATACAAGCATGCTACCAATGAAAATAAAGTAACAACTTGACTACAATAAAGTATACAAAAAACATTATGAAATTGCATCCACAAGAATGTGTATAACAAAGTTTGCAAATGATGTGTGTGTGTGTGTGTGTTGAGAAAGAAGTCTTACATATTGTGTAAAGTATGTTTGTGAGCATATCCATGTTGAAAAGATGTTTTCATAGCAGCCGGTCAAAGCTAGAGAGAGATGTGTGTCTTGAGGTCAGATGATAAAAAGAGAAAGGATCTTCTGTCAACCCCTTTTATTATTGGGGATCATAGTGTCCTCTGCAATTATAAAAAGGGAGATAATTTGGGTGTGATGTTCTCCGGTGAGTCTCTGTATACATGTATTAAGAAAGGATAGGTAATGCTACCCCCCACCATCTCCCACAAGAGAAGACAATGCCTGTAAGGTAAAGTAAATATGGCATCCAAACATGCACAAATAAATATCCTATTTTATCATAATGTAAAGTTAGTGTCTGTCTGTAACCGAAACTATATCAAAAAAATTTTTATCTGAAAAATAGTGAATTATTGTCCTGTTTTAATGTTAATATGAGAGTCATTCCAAAAGTAAAGCCTACTATTTATTTTAACTCAAAAATTTGAAAAGCTACAAAGACGAGGGTGCTACCATTAAAACCAATCACCTTTTCTGCTCGAGAACTTATTTTTCTACATAGTTGCCACTGTTCTTAATGCACTTTTGTCAGGAATTCAATGACGCATCTCTTATGCACAAGAAAGGTTGCTTTCTTAGAGTCTCTGCAACAGAGAGATGAAATTTTCAGGTCATGAATACATACGTTCAGTCATCATAACAATACAATTTGCAATCTCCTCTGATCAATTTGGGCAGAATGAAAATAGGAGGCATTACTTTTGGAATGCTACTCATACTCTTGTGATCATTAGCTTCATAAACACACCGAGTCACATTTTATGCAAGAGATTTTATTACCTACCACCTGACAATGGCTAGGTTGAGTCTATTATAAGTTTAGCTAGAGGTAAGCTTAAAATCTATATTCATTTTAATTTATTCCCAGGAAACGCAGAGTTTCTTATCTTCCCCTCCCCCTTAATAATATAGTGAAACATTTGTTGAATAGAAAGAAAAGATCCATTCTAACATTTAGTAACAACTTTATTGATTATCTTTGTTAGTATGACTGGTGAGAAAAAAAGGTTAGTATTGGAAGGAGTTTATGTGTATGGACGTAGATGAAATATTAGATACACCTGGTGAAAGAGAATCCATAGAAGCATGCATCACAAAAGATTAGAGACAGTCCCCTAAGAAGAAGAGTTAATTTGTGTACTGTATTAAAATCTGTTTGCAGCGGTAGCCATGCTAGATTATTTGTTGGTTAGTTGGTTGGTTGTTTTTGTTTTATGGCATATCAACCCTTTTCAGGTTATTTAATGCCGAATCCAGTGATTTTGAAGAAATTTTTTTAATAGAATATATTTGTTTTTTTTCGAGTCGGTTTCTATTTAATCCATAGTTGGGACCCTAACAGGTACTACCACTCCGGGTCAGAGTGGACCTGGGAGCGATGGTAATTAAAGGGTGGCTCCACATTCCCTAAAGCCTGCAAGCTGGGGCCTCACCATCGGATATAGTTTAAGGTCATATCCAGGACCATTAGATTATTTGTATTCGTCTTAGTCGACCCCAGTTCTGTTGAGTTCTGTTGAATCCTAGGAGAGAAGTTGGAGACAGGTTCGAGCCCTGTGGAGACTGTTGCTGGTCCAAGAGCCAGAATGGAAAAGAAAGGGAATTGCTGTTGGTTTGACCTTTTATAAACTCAGTCACGTGGTCAACACCTGCGTTGACTGATCTGGTCTTTGATTGGACAAGACAGAAAGGAAGTTGACCGCCACAACCAATCAGCAATGATGTTAAAAAACAAAACATATTCAAAATCTTAAGCTGCGAGTATATGCTGCTCCTGCTGCTACCTTCACCGGACAATACCTTAACTCCCATCACCCAAACAGTATCAAACATGGAATTGCATGCTGTCTACAACATCGAGCAGAGACAATAAGTAGCGACACCATTACATACCACCAAGAAATGGTCAGGTTGAAGAATACCCTCCGTCGTAACAACTACCCCGATAGCATACTATCCACCAGACGTGTTAATAGTATAAGAGAGGAGAATGAAACCCAAAAACCACCAATGGTCTGCCTACAATACATACGAGGCATCTCCAAAAAGATTCAGAATATGTGCCCCCTACAACATCAGGACGGTATTCAAGAGTGAGTCAACACTCAGACAACATCTGGTTCGAGTGAAGCCCCGCATGGAGGAGAACATGACCAAGAACTGCATATACTCCATCCCATGCAGTTGCAGAAAGGTTTACAAGGGTAAAAATTAACAAAAATTCACAGAAAAATATTGAAAAGTAGATTTCTTCCTTCTTTCACGCTTGGCCCTTTTTTTTTTTTTTTTGCTCATAAGTGTATTATTGTAATGATATTCGAAAATGAGGGTAAATCAAAGGGAGCTCACTCATATTCTTGTTCAGGATTGGTAGATTGGTCTTTTTAAGTTAAATTTTGCAAATTCGTCTTTTTTTTAAGCAGTTTAGCCTGTGGGAACATGCCAACCGGATGCTAACGTCTCCAGCATAAGAGACAAAATAAAAAATCGTCGTTTGCACATGGCTCCACGCATCGCTTCCGTTTGGAAAAAGAAAAATAAAAAACCATAAAAAGAATTATGAACCAATGGCAGAGCTCCCCGCCGAAAATAAAGGCCTAAATTATCACAGCCGCTGGAAGCCGGTTTACGACTATAAAAGGAGGGGACCAGAAAGAAAGAGAAAAAAGACTCGCCTAGCTGCGTCAGTGAACGCACGGACAGTCTTCCACCCGACCTAAAGAAATGAAGAAGAAAAAGAAAAGAAAAAGAGATTCGCCTAGCTGCGTCAGTGAACGCACGGACAGTCTTCCACCCGACCTAAAGAAATGAAGAAGAAAAAGAAAAGAAAAGGAGATTCGCCCAGCTGCGTCAGTGAACGCATAGACATTCTTCCACCCGACCTAAAGAGATGAAGAAGAAGAAGAAGAAGAAGAAGAAGAAGAAGAAGAAGAAATAAGGCACCAGTGAACTGAAGCCAACTCCGCTCTCACGTTATGAGTCGAGACGCCTTCAATTCTAACAATGCCTATCTTACACAAACCAAAGAAGAAAAACACAGGAGGCAAAAACGCCGCGCTGCTAGCTTGATAAATGTAGTCGTCGCTCTCCAGTTAAAAGCCTGACACATATCACCGAAGTAGCACGACTGGTCGCCACTTACCACCCCCGTCGTCTGAAAAGATAAGTACGCTTTGTTTAATTATACTACCCCCACAGAAGTTAATTCCTTATCAATGCATACACACGCTGGACTACTATTCTCAATTTTCCTACAACAATTATTTCTCTTCCCACGCGCGAACAAACAATAGTGACCCGAACTTCAGATGAAAACACATTTCCCTTCTTGCAACAACACCAGTCCTGCAACGAACATTGGCCACATACGCGCGGACATATTGTAACTAAAACGTTCATTTCTTTCAATAGCAAATAAACCACGTTTATCTTATCCATTAACTGAGCCTTTGTTTCCTTCAATTCCTCATTCGTTTCATTATTCTCTTGTAACGGGATTGGGGTATTTATATATCCTAGTCCCCTACTAATATGGTGACCCCGCCCCTTTATTTAAATGAAATGGATGAGGTTGAACGAAGCATGCATACACACCTACAAACATCCTAGAAACACTTTACCTCTTCTAAATAAAACTATCCAAAAAAAAAAAAAAAAAAAAAAAAAAACTCCTCAACCTCCAAAAAAAACAAAAAAACAAAAAAAAACCTCTGAGCCATAAATGGCGAACCAACCAACGAACCAACCAACAAACCAACGAACCAACCAACAAACCAACGAACCAACCAACAAACCAACCCAACCAACCAACGAACCAACCCACCAACGAACCAACCAACGAACCAACCCACCAACGAACCAACCAACGAACCAACCCACCAACGAACCAACCAACAAACCAACCCAACCCACCAACGAACCAACCCACCAACGAACCAACCCACCAACGAACCAACCAACCAACCAACCAATCCACTAAAATCCTCACGGGCACTCTCGGAATAGCTCCGCTATTTCGGGTGGCGATGTGTGTGGGAACATGCCAACCGGATGCTAACGTCTCCAGCATAAGAGACAAAATAAAAAATCGTCGTTTGCACATGGCTCCACGCATCGCTTCCGTTTGGAAAAAGAAAAATAAAAAACCATAAAAAGAATTATGAACCAATGGCAGAGCTCCCCGCCGAAAATAAAGGCCTAAATTATCACAGCCGCTGGAAGCCGGTTTACGACTATAAAAGGAGGGGACCAGAAAGAAAGAGAAAAAAGACTCGCCTAGCTGCGTCAGTGAACGCACGGACAGTCTTCCACCCGACCTAAAGAAATGAAGAAGAAAAAGAAAAGAAAAAGAGATTCGCCTAGCTGCGTCAGTGAACGCACGGACAGTCTTCCACCCGACCTAAAGAAATGAAGAAGAAAAAGAAAAGAAAAGGAGATTCGCCCAGCTGCGTCAGTGAACGCATAGACATTCTTCCACCCGACCTAAAGAGATGAAGAAGAAGAAGAAGAAGAAGAAGAAGAAGAAGAAGAAGAAGAAATAAGGCACCAGTGAACTGAAGCCAACTCCGCTCTCACGTTATGAGTCGAGACGCCTTCAATTCTAACAATGCCTATCTTACACAAACCAAAGAAGAAAAACACAGGAGGCAAAAACGCCGCGCTGCTAGCTTGATAAATGTAGTCGTCGCTCTCCAGTTAAAAGCCTGACACATATCACCGAAGTAGCACGACTGGCCGCCACTTACCACCCCCGTCGTCTGAAAAGATAAGTACGCTTTGTTTAATTATACTACCCCCACAGAAGTTAATTCCTTATCAATGCATACACACGCTGGACTACTATTCTCAATTTTCCTACAACAATTATTTCTCTTCCCACGCGCGAACAAACAATAGTGACCCGAACTTCAGATGAAAACACATTTCCCTTCTTGCAACAACACCAGTCCTGCAACGAACATTGGCCACATACGCGCGGACATATTGTAACTAAAACGTTCATTTCTTTCAATAGCAAATAAACCACGTTTATCTTATCCATTAACTGAGCCTTTGTTTCCTTCAATTCCTCATTCGTTTCATTATTCTCTTGTAACGGGATTGGGGTATTTATATATCCTAGTCCCCTACAAGCCTTCAAAAATTGTATTTTGCCTTTTTCAAAGTGTAACATATGGATTAACTAAGAAAGGAGCAAGCACAATATTATATAGATGGAAAACAGTGATTACATCTGCACTGTTTTTTATTTTGTTTTGTTTTGTTTTTCAGAATAATTGATTACGATTAATTTTGAACCTTCATGTCTGTGGAAGAGACACAGAGTTCTTACAATCTTTGCCAGAAAGACAAATAATGAGATTTCTGCAGCAACAGTAAGAAAATAGTAAAAAAAAAAAAATTTGTTGAAAGATTCAAGATTTTGCTATGAGTTGACATCAGGAAAAAACACATGATTGACTGTCTGATGTTGTTAGGATTTTGTTGCTGCAAGTGACATCAAGCCACTCCACTTATTCCCTGGGGGGGGGGGGCTAGGCTGAACAAGGCAATGAAACTATAGGTCGGTCAGGTAGTTGCAGGTAGGCTGTACATGTGGCAGAAAAACTTTGCAGCTTACCATATTAGCTGAGCCGTTAGACCCAGGATTGACTGTCAAAGAACTCTGACCTCCAAGCTAGCCTCAACAAGACATGAACAAATTTATCTGCAACATGAAGTATCAGCTAAAGGCCAGGATCATCAGAATCTTTTGGATCTTGATTGCAAGAGAGTAACAAAGGCTTGTGGCTTATTCCAAAGCCATCTCAAAGCTACTATCGAAGCCAAAAACAGGTTCATCAACTGTAATCAACAGAATAACTCATGAAGACTATCTGACTAAAGTTTGATGAGTAAATTAAAAATAAATTAAATATTTTGTATAATTTATTTTATTTAATTATTTGTGGACTATAATCCCCATCTTCTAGGTGTTGTTTCGCGAGACGACAACAACTATGGAAGGCAGTAATTGCTATGGGTGAAGGTTGGAGATTCAACATTTCTATCCCATTGTGGTTAACCACCTGACGGAGACCAGAAGAATAACTGCCCGAAACATTGTGAAACAACAATTAAAAGATAAGGATAATAGTCCTCAAATAATTAAATAAAATAAGTTATAATAATTACTCATCTCAAAAAGAATTCCAAATTAATTCAATCGTGTTATTTTATCTGCCAACACTGGAGAAGAATATGAGTGACCTCCCTTTGATTAAGTCTCAGTTTCGAATATCATTATAATAGTATATGATCATTGTTGTAATGGTGTGAGGAAGGAATTCGTAGTAATTTCGACGTATGGTGATTCTTCACTGAAAAATGAAGTCAGTGACAATTTGCATAAAAAAGGGAACATTCGAAAGAAGTAGGTAAAAACAAACATTGTCTGCCAAGAGGTGCTGGACTGAAGGAATAAATTAAAGATTGTCTTTTACAATGTTATTTTATTAATTGTACAATATTACTTTCTGAGTTATTATTAATATTTATTAATTTATCTCATTTGGGTCAGTTCTATATTTAAAATACATGAAGACTGACTAAAGTTTGATGAATAAATTAAAAATAAATTAAATTAGTGTTATTTTTGCAAGAAAGCAATCTTAAAAGCAAATATATCTTCCACACCAATCTTTCTATTCTTCTTCTAAGTCAAAGATAAGTAAATTGGATTAATGAAATTAGATCTAAATAGGACTGCATATGACAAACAACCATTTTATTTTTACAGTCTGTGTTATTTAGATACTTACTAACCAGTTATACAGTCTCACTAGCCAGTCATATATTTACATCTGTGTCATTTAGATAATATAAAATAAATTACAATCGCTTTCATCAATTATTGACCCCAGGGCCCTTCCTCAAGAGGAGAACGATTAATTTCTACTGAAGCAAAGTGAGAATTTCTTCTCCCTGCGTTGAGGATTCTTTTCAGAGGCTTATTTGCTTTACTGAGATATTCCCAATTTACACCATTTACAAAGTCACTTCGATAAACACTAATAAAATAAAAATGGAGAGAGCTTGAATGCCTACTAGACCCCATCCTCGAGTGTCTAAGGTCTTTCTGTACAATCCTGACTAAATATTCCAAATCACATAGTATTTGAGGCCCAGATTTCCTTGGTATGACTAACCCACAGTGACTTTTACAAGGAATGGTGCATCTTTTCTAAGTGATGTTACCTCAAGTAAAAGTATGAAATTGGAAACCGCACCAGACTAGATGAAATTTATCCTGGAATCTGGTAAGAACAAAAGACCACATATAAGATATACTATAATAAATTTAAATGGTTAATTAAGAAACGAAAATTTAGTCCTCAACTTCTTTACTAACTCAGTGTTTGAGAGGTAAAGGAGAACTGTAATGGAATATTCAAATATCTATGTATCTCATATAGAGATCAAGTGTTGGCCCCATGAAGGGGGTCCCTTAAATTCTGAGAACTTCCACTAAAATAAAATGAAACACAAAAAAAAAGAAAGAAAAGAAAATATATATTATTTAATAAATTGGAATGTTTATTGAGATGAGTATTATTTTTTTTTATTATTATTCATTTATCTTTATTTTTTTTTTTAAGTTGTTGTTTCTATCCCATCGCATTTAACCAAATCTCTCGACGGTAGCAATCTTTCTAGGGCAATTTCTCTTGACATATCTAAAGCCTTTGATAGAGTATGGCATAAAGGTTTACTTCATAAGATCGCTAGCTATGGTATAGCTGGAAAAGTCTTCTCAATTATTAAATCATTTCTTTCTGATAGATTCATAATCGTAGTAGTTGAGGGGCAAAAATCAGAAGCTCACAGTATTAATGCCGGTGTCCCTCAGGGGTCCATCCTGGGCCCGACTCTTTTCCTGATCTACATTAATGATCTTCCAAATCACATCCTTACATCATTTGTAGACATCTATGCTGACGACACTACCATTTATGGTAGCACATCTAAGACAGTAAACGACCAAGTTCTCTCCAATTCTCTCTCCTCTGATCTTGAGCATGTAGTACAATGAGGAAAGGAGTGGCTGGTTACTTTTAATGCATCTAAAACCAAGCTTCTCTCTTTACATCATCAACATTCTGCTCCCCATCTGGCATCAATTGAAATGAATGGCTCTCGTCTTCAGGAGGCCTCAAGTTTTGACAAGCTTCTGGGCTTGACCATTACTCCTGATCTTAAATGGAACACGTACATCAAATCTGTTGCCAAGGCCGCTGGAAAAATGGTGGGATCTTTCTATCGATCCGGTAAATATCTCACTGCTGATGCTATTCTCTATCTATATAAGAGCCAGGTACGTCCAAGGATGGAATACTGTTGCCACATCTGGGCAGGAGCTGCTAGAAAGGACTTGGCCTGCCTTGATAGAGTTCAAAATAGACTTCGTAGCCTCGTAGGAGATGTCCTTTTCTCTTCGCTGCAACCTCTATCTCACAGAAGAGATGTTGCGAGTTTGTCTCTGATGTATCGTTATTTTCATGGAAAGTGTTCGACTGAGCTTCAATCTATGGTCCCCCCTCGCAAAACTTTCACAAGAAACACTCGTCTAGCTGTAAACACTATCAATAATTCCCCCCACTCTTTATCTGTGCCTAAACCTAAACGTAGATTCCATGAACAAAGCTTTTTTCTTAGAACTGCACGCCTGTGGAATTGTCTTCCGTTTTCCTGCTTTCCGGCTGACTACAATATGGTTGTCTTCAAGTCTAACGTAAATAAGTTCTTGATGAGCCGTTCCATATAAGTTATCAACTTTACCAAATTTTCATTACTAATGATTACTATATTGTCCAATTTCTACTGTACACTCTTTAACCCTTATCCTTGAGTGGCCTCTTGGCCTTGATAATGTGGTAATGCCTATGTAAAAAAAAAAAAAAAAAACCACCTGACGAATAGTTTGCTGAAACGTCATGAAACAACAATTAAAAAAAAAATAGAAAAAAAAGATGAGGATAATAGTCCGCAATAAATGAATAATAAAAGAAACTATGTTTTTCACTTTATTTTCATTATTTCTTTTTTTATTAACACATCACTGATTTATATTTTGTCTTTTTTTTTTTTTAATTTACAATAATTTCCAATTTTTGAAACATTGTTACAGAGCTGCTTCTCTGAAGATTACAACATGATCAATTTTAAATCTAATGTCAATAAGTATTTCTAATAAACCGTCCTCATAAATTATCAAATTCCATTCATCATTTTCAATATACTCATAAAAATTTCTCCATCATTGACAATCCATTTATTTTATTAATCCTCATCCTTGAGTGGTTTTTAGGCTTCATTTAACCAAATCTCTTATGCGAGCAAAGCACTAGTTTCTGAAGATTATTTAAGAGGATGCACCAGCATGGTTCTCTCTCTTCAGTCACAAGAAGGCACAGCTGTCTAACTCACTCACATCACTTAGTTCAATCAACAAACTCCTCTCTTGGTATGCAAATCACACCTGCTGCAAGGACACACTTGTAAGTCTTACTCATGGATTGATCATTGTTCAATGAGAATACCGTTTGTACAGGAAGCAACTTCTGCTTCTGCGTTTTATGAAAAGCCCGAGTTTAAGCATCTACATGACATCATATTTCCTTCCTCACTTCTAGCCATCATTTGGACTAGAGACAAGATGAAAGACCAGGACTCAACCTTTATTGTATAGTACATATATGTCTATGGACTCAGCGTATGTTTACATCTTGTGTAATTTAGATAAAATAAAATAAATTCCAATCACTTTCATCGATTGCATATTCTTTTTGGGCTGTTATTGCCTTTAATAATGTTTACAAACTTTGTGTATATTTATATATGTAATTCAGATAAAATAAAATAAATTCCAATCGCTTTCATGAATTACATATTCTTTTAAGGCTGTTATTTCCTTTAATAATGTGTACAAGATTAGTGTATATTTATATGTGTAATTTAAATAAATAAAATAAATTCCAATCACTTCCATTGATTGCATATTCTTTTAAGGCTGTTATTTCCTTTAATAATGTGTACAAGATTAGCGTATATTTATATGTGTAATTTAGATAAAATAAACTCCAATCGCTTTCATCAATTACAGATTCTTTTTAGACTGTTATTTCCTTTAGTAATGTCTACGGACTCAGAATATTTTGTATTTCTGTTTTTCTAACATGTGTGTGCGTGTGTTAGTGTATTTTCTTCAGCATGATAAAGATTATTCGTTTGGGTACAGCACGTGGAAATAAATGTGAGTTTGAAGCTGTTAGAAGAGATCCATTGTTAGCTTGTTGCATTCACATTCGAAGCCCCAGGCGAAGTCTGCTTCCTGGCAGGATCAGGATGAAAGAGGGTCCAGTGTTTCAGATTTCAGCTTTTATATACTCTGTCACATGATAGAGAGCTAGCTTGTGACTGGACAAGCAAGGGAGAAATGGATTTCAAATCTCATCAAGAGAATTAGCTTCTGCCTGTAATTTGTAGCGAGTGTCAGCTGCTACAGATACCCCCTTGTTGGATTTGTTTTTAGAAGAAAACCAAAAAGGTTTATCTAAATAAAAGAAAGGTTCTTTTATGTGTGTCGGTTGTAATTTAGAAAATTCAAAGTAATGAAGATTTTGTAATATGTTTGTCAGTGACAGCTGCTTGTAAAATCCGTTTTTTGTGTCAACACGACGCTTGTTGCTTGTGACAGTGTTCAAATTTGTTGCATAGAATTGTATATAATTTCTTTAAATTTGAACTATTCTGGTGGAATTTAAAGTCGTTAAGTTGCTCGTTGCTAAATGTCAGTGATGAATTGTTTTGGTGACGAGTCTACTTCAGAAGTTACCTCAAGCGGAGGGTGTGAAAAAATAAATATTTCGAGTGTTCTTCTGTGAAGAGTGTTTTGGATGGTTAGTTGCCAGTACGCATTTTTGTTGGACTCGAATGTTCAGTAAACAGTTATTTATTTTTTCTGTGGGGGAAAAAATTGTTGCTTTTCTGTGACAAGAATTTTTTTTGTGTGAGGTTATTTTGCAAGGGGAGTGTTTCCTGTAGTAGAAAATATTTATGCCATGTGTGTAAATGGAGTCGAGTTGACCCATGTTTTTATTGTTGTTGTTGTTGTAAAAGGCAGGGAGTGGGTAAGAGAAAAATGTAGTATGAAAAACAGCGAAAGTCCAGGCCAGGTATTAGAATTTTTTGTACACTACAGAAGTGTTAACTCTCTTTTAGGCTGGTGTTTTTTATATGTAGCCGTTGTGAAAGAAAAGGTGTTTTTTTTTTTATTTGTTTGTTTGTTTCAAGGAAACGTATCCGGTTGAAATGTTTTATTTTTTTTCCATCAAAATGTGGGAAGTATTTCTTATATGTAGCTGTTGTAAAAGAAAAGATGTTTTTTCTTTGTTTTGTTCATTTCGGGGGAAATGTATTCGGTTATTTTCAGACAAAATGTGTTTAATATTTCTAGTGAAATGTATTTCTGCTAAAATGTTTTTAGTTTTGTTTATGAGATGCGTGTCTTCGAAAATGTTTCATTGTTTTAGTTTTAAGTGTCAAACAATGATCTTTTGTTTTTTTTTTTCGGAAAAAACAAATGTCGGTGTTAGAACAGTGTTCTAAAGAATTCTCAAGTGATGAGTAAGCAACATTTGAAGATTGCTTTAGCTCAGTGTGAAGTGGCAGTTTTTTTTTTTTTTAAATGCTCCTTTGTTTTGTTTGTGACGAGTATGCAGGTAAACCGAATTTGTCTTTTTCTTTTAAATGCTCCTTTGTTTTGTTTGTGACGAGTATGCGGGCAAACCAAATTTGTCTTTTTCTTTTAAATGCTTCTTTGTTTTGTTTGTGACGAGTATGCGGGCAAACCAAATTTGTCTTTTTCTTTTAAATGCTCCTCTATTTTGTTCATAACGAGGATGTGGTCAAATGGAATTTTCAAAAGGAAAAAAAAAATTCTTTGGCAATATGAAATAACAAATAAAGCCATAGAAAGTTACGTGTTCCGGGGTCACCATTTTAGCTAATAATGAAGACAATGAAAAGGAGTCTCATTTTAACATTTAATAAACAACTTTATTTGTCATCTTCATTAGTAGCATTAGTATAAGAGAGAAATAGGTTAGTAGGTGGAAATGTTCCTGTGTAAAGATAGATTTAATATACTGCCGGCTTGTTGAGAAGAGAACAGCTCCGTCCACACGTGTTTATAGCTAGTCGTCACCAGGATGAAGGAAGCCAATTAAAGGAGAAAGAAAAGGCAAAGTCTTCAGTGTGTTTATGTATTGTCGTGGGAGCGTGCATCCGATTGTAGAAACAGAACAAAGGGTGTGTGTGTGTGTGTGTGTGTGTGTGTGTGTGTGTGTGTGTGTGTTGGTGTATTTTCTTTAGTATGATAAAGAATATTCGTTTGGGTACCACACGTGGAAATAAATGTGAGTTTGAAGAGAACCATAGCTGTTAGAAGGGAGCCATTTTTAGCTTGTTGCATTCACATTCTGCCTGAGGCCGAAGCCCCAGGCGGAGTCTGCTCCCTGGCAGGATCAGGATGAAAGAGGGTTGAGAGTTTCAGATTTCACCTTTTATGTACTCTGTCACGTGATTGAGAGCTGGCTTGTGATTGGACAAGCCAGGGAGAAAATGGATTTCAAATCTCGTCGAGGGAATTAGCTCCTGCCTGTAGTTGCAGCGAGTGTTGACTGCTACAGAGGATCAGGTTATGAACTTATCGTTCTTCCTTAGCTAGCCTCTTTCTCGATTTGTTTATAAAAATGGGGACTATATTTTTCAGTCATTTTTTATTTCATGGTTTAATGTATACGATGAAACTCAATGTAAGTTAGTGCTTTATTTGTTTTGTTTTTTTTGTTTTTGTTATTAGTACAGTTTAAAGCTCACAAGCAAATTAATCATTTAAATTTTAGGAGAGTTTCGTCTGTGCAATGTAAAAGTTAACAATCTACTCCTCCTCATGTTTAGAATGGCTTTCTAAATTTACTTGGGAATGTTTGTGGAAGATTAGATATCAAAGTGCAATTCGAACGAATATCAAAATATAAATGGTTCCAATTGTTTACTCTCTTTCTTCCTCTGGTTTGTTCGCTCTCTTCATCATTTCCTAAAGCTAAAACTTTTAATATGAAATTGTTAAATCAAAGAATTTTCAGCAAATGGAAATCTTTCCAAACCTCAAAATGTAGCACCTATATGTGAACGTAGTAAGCCAATGCAAACTTTCAAATTCCTATAAAACCTAGTTAAGAAAATCAGTTAAAGAGATCCTTTAACAGCCAGCAAAATGAAAAAAAACAAAACACCCTGGCTTTTGCACCAGGGTTTCAATGTGAAATAACTCAATGATTTGCATGTCCAGTCCTTATTGACTTGTGCACATCTACACATACACTGATGAGAATAAAGGTAAACACACGCACATACACACCATCACGCTGCTCAATACATCATGAACATATTGACTACTCAGCATGTACCATAGGAAACCTTTCTCTGTTTGGAACAAGTTAAGTTCCCACACCATTAATGCCTACTCAGTAAATGCCTTCAAGTCACACCTGGTTGCAAAATGGAAGGACCATTAAGAGCTATCACTACCAATTTTTTTTTATGCACATTACAACCAGTGCTACTTTGACTCTTTGACAGAAGAGGATCAAAACCTTGATATATATATATATACATAATATTTGTAGTCATCAACATACAGTCCTGTTTCGTTGTATCACAACTCATCAGTGCCGCTAGACTAGCACCACTCCCAAGCCAAGGATCGAACCTAGAACTGTCATGTTGACAGTCGGCAGCCCTACCTCTCGACCACGGAAGCGACGCCCACAAATAACTCATCCGAATGTCTATTTAAGCAAACATCCGTCCACTACTTGTACAGTGCTCAAACCGCCTATTTGTAAACAAACTATGAGCTTTGCATTTTTCAGCCAATTATTAAGACTATATATATATATATATATATATATATATATATATATATATATATATATATATATATATATAGTCTTAATAACTTAGTCGAGTAACCAATGGCCTATACTTAAGATGAATTCATTCAACATTTTTTTCCAGAAATATGTTAAAAATATGATCATTTACTATCATAAAAGTAACTTTTATATTCTTCTTTCTTATATAAAATGTTATTAAATTATTGTTGTGTCGTAGAACCACAGTGAAAATAAGAATAATCAAGTCGAGGTTCGGTTAAGGAACAAGTGTATTAACAATAATGTACAAAGATAGGAAAGTGTGTATATCTGCTAGGCACTCGGCTAGCAGTTGAAGTGCAGTCGCATCTCTCTCACCAGTGTTGGAATTACTAGCGCTATTTATAATGCTAATTGGTGTAAATTCCTCTGTTCAAGGAAGGCCAGTATAACACTTATAGACATTTGTATTTCTCCATTTTTCATTTGCAACACTGTTTATGTTTTAGGTATAGCCGTTGTATCTGGTGACCCTACAAATATTTCAATGTTTGATTTTATTACAATTTACTATGAATGCTTGTCCCATCTAAATATCATCCATTTTCTTCTTTCGCTACAACATAACTTTCATGCATAATCCATATCAAATGTCAATATGTTTCTGGGCTATACACAAAGACATTCCAAGATGACCTCTACCGAGTTTGTATTACAATCCACAGGTATGAAAAAGTTGTCAAAAAACAAATATATAACAAATAAATGTTTTCAAAGGCAAGATAAGTTATTTTCTATCTAACTGAATAAATTTTTAGTGTTTTTATTTAATGTAAAATTTTCATTCAGTTCAAACAACATGGAATATTAAGCGCTACCAAAGAATATGAAAAATGGCCTCGATGTCTTTGAAGTCTCGATAATCACTTCAATAAGAAATAAAACAAAATGGTGGTAGAAACCCACTCGATAAATGTTACTGTGACATTTCTACCAGCATTTTGTTTTATTTCTTTTGAAGTGATTATCGAAACTTCAAAGATGTAAAGAGACATGGTAGCCATTTTTTTCTTATTTTCCGGTAGTGTTTTTTGTTTTTTGAACCGAATAAACATTTTACATTAAATAAAAACACTAAAATCTTATCCAGTTAGGTAGAAAAGTAACTTATCTTCCCTTTGATTACGTTTATTTGTTACATATTTGTTTTTTGACAACTTTTTCATGCCTCTGTGGATTGTAATACAAACCCCCTCTACCAAAGCCAGGGACCACGCCACATGTTACACTACAAAAGTGACTTTTTTTATTATTATGAAACATGATTTAAGTAAAAATAAGTTGTTTGCAAATAAACCTATTTTACTGTAAATAATTTACGTGACTGAAATAGGAATCAACAAAAAATAATGTACTAAGGACGTTTTAAATGAAACTTTAAAGCAACAAAAAAAGTTGACGGATGTTTAGGAAATTGCTCTCCATCTCTAAACTTTACAATTTACACTTTTTTTTTTCTTTTTACATGTTAATCTCATCGAATACAATAAAAAAAAAATTTTAATTTGAAAAAAAAATATTTTTATGACGTTTATCATTGGGGGATCAGTTTTCAATCATAACGATTTACTAAATTGAACACACACTTTGTGACCATCACTGAAAAATATTGCGACTCTCTCACATGACCGATGAATATTCCCGTCTAAAAAAAGGGGTTACGAAAAGAACTTTCTGGCTCTCTTGCAGTTTAAAGAAACTAAAATATGAAGAAGAAAATGGGTAATAAGTCGTAAGGATGGAAACAAAATAAGTGAGCAGGGAAGCACAACCAGGAGTACATAGACAAGGAGCTTCACTCCAATGACTCAAGAGTGGGAGACTTCCATTTGATATTGTAGTCGGGCAAGATCAGGGCTTACTCACAAATGGATTTAAAAAAATGGCTGGCCTACAAACAAATGGCCAGTGTAGGTTTTGCCACTCAGCGATTGAAAGCGCAAGCCATCTAATGTCTGCATGCCCAATCTTATTGGCAGATGGCCATTACACTGCTCATCACAACAAAGTATGCAAGTACCTCCATTGGAAGATCTGTGGAGAGATGCAACTTAATAGATCACCGAACATCTGGGAACATGAACCACCACCAATAACATCAAACAGAAATGTGACCGTGTTCTATGACAAAGACATACAGGCAGGCAAATACATAAAAGACAAGGCTATCAAACCAGATATTGTTATATGAAACAAGCCTGAAAGAACTGCACTCATTGTTGATGTCACAGTCCCAAATGATTTCGGCCTTAACAGAGCTGAACGGGAAAACATAACAAAATATCACGACCTAAAAAATGATCTAAAAACGACATGGTCTCTGAAAGAAATAAACATTATACCGGTTGTGATAGGAGCAACTGGCTTATTAAAAAAGAATCTTCAGAAATACTTAGAACCCCTGGAAGACCAAGCTGTAACGAAATACAAATAGCAGCCATAAAGGGAATGGTATCTATTCTTAAAAGAGCCCCTGGATATAAATTTAAATCATAACAGAATCAAGTGTTAGCTCTAGGAGGGAGCCCCTTGATCTCTTAAATAAATAAAAAAAGAGTAGTAAGAATGCCACTTGATTGGATGGTGAAATTGGCATCACTTTATAAATAAAATGAAATATTGAAATTGACAATATTAGAAATAGAATTTTTTTTGTTAAATAATTTTATGAAATACAGGAATTAAAAAAAATATATTTTTAGGAAGTTTAGATCTTTTTTTTTTTTGTTGAATCATTTCTGCATAATTTTATAAATAAAATGACAAATAAAGATAATTAGAAATGATAATAATGACATGGTATTGAAATTGACAGTAGTAGAAAACAGATTTCTTTTTTTACAATTAAAATTCCTGTATTTAATAAAAATTATTTAATAAAAAAAATATTGTTTTCTAATATTGTCAATTTCAATATTTAATTTTATTTATAAAATGACGCCAATTTCACCATCCAATCAATTTTTTTTTTTAATTTTCTTCCTTTGAAGATTGTAACATTGGGTATGGGGCAGCCAAACCACTGCCAACATTGCCCCGCTTTTTATTGAAACCAACTGAGAGCTCTTTTTAGTATCCTCATTGTTCTCTTAAGTGCAGTTGTCTGGATCTCTTTTGTACTTTGTTCACCAGGAATATTAGTTAGGTAGGACTTCAGGTTCTTCTTCATAAGTACTTTGGCACCTATAATAACTGGTATGATTGATATCTCTCTAAGATTCCAGTTTCTTTTCATATCCTACATAACACCTTGATATTTGATCTGTTTCTCCCTTTCAGCTCTGTTCAGACCTCCATCATTAGGGGCACTCACTTCAACCAAGGTTGGAACTCTTTCTGACTTATTCCATATAACTATGTCAGGTTTCATAGCAGCATTTTCAAGGTAGGTGGCTGTAGGGATTACATGGTCGTAATGTATGTCATTTCCAACTGTTCTTTCAGGTTGATGTTTCTAGGATTTTCTGCTACATTGGATGTTTAACTTTTTACAGATGGTCCAGTGGAGGTACTTACATAATCCTTCATGTCTCACTGTGCAGTAGCCATCCCCTAAAAGAACCTTGCAAATTGATACCAGATGACTCACACTTTCCAATTCCGTGTGGCAGAATCTGCATTTGTTGACATTAGTGAGACCTGCCATCTTCTTGAATGCATTGGTCATGAATCCCTGGTCTTGAGCAGCCATTATAACCTTTTCCTGATCGTGGTGGAGGGCTCCCCTTTTGAGCCAGTCCAAGGAACCTTCTTTGTCTATGGATTCCTGGGAGAGTTCCCCCAGAAAATACTTTGCATGCTGATGTTGGTCCCACTCTTTAAGGTTCCTTTTTGGAAGGTCTCGGTATATTTCTGCTGACTCTTTCTTGCTATTTCTGTGGCAGGCTTGTTTAGTGTTTCAGCCTCATCTGTGAGACAGCCCTGACCAAAATGCTTGGCCAGCTGGGTGACTGATGTTGTTTGCTGGCTCTTGTCTCTAGATGTTCATATACCATTGAGAGGGTGTGGTTGTGGGAGCTTCTCAGATACTGGCCTGTGCTCACTATTGTTGCCCTATGTTGGTGGTTGATCTCTGAGATCCCTAGTCCTCCTTCTCCTCTGGGAAAATACAGTTTTGGTAGAAACAGATTTCTATATATTATTTTATGAAGTGTTAGTAGCTTCCATGTCTTGACATCAAGCCAGTTGATGTATTTTTGTGGCCAGTTAATGATACCAAAACTATATGTTATTACTGGCATGGTAAGCTGGTTGACGGCAGTAATTTTATTTTTCTTTGTAAGCTGTGTTTTGCAGATCTTCCTCTCACAGCATACATACTCTTTGTCAATCTTCCCCCTCATCTTAGCACGTTTTATGTTGTCATTTTCTTCAATGCCAAGGTACTTATAAGGCTCGTGCTCTTCTAGATCCCTGAAGTCAATGTTTTCATTAAGCTGCATATTTTCTGTGTGGGGCTTCTTCCCAGCTCTGAGTGCACACTTGGCACATTTATCCAGACCAAACTTCATCCCGATGGAGAAGGTGTGTACTACCTGCAGAAGCTGGTGCAGATCCGTGTCAGAGCTGGCATACAGTTTAAGATCATCCATGATGAGCAGATGGTTTACTCTCTTGCTTGGATCTCGATGGCATCCCTGACTCAAATATAGGCACTTGGATTGTTATTTAGGAGCTTGCTGAGTGAGTCTATTGCCATACAGAAGAGTAAGGGAGATAAGCTGTCACCTTGGAATATTCCCCTCTTGATTTTACTTCAGGGATGATGGTCTTTCCTCCATTGGGACTTAAGGATATTGTGGTTTTCCGCATCTGAAAGTGAGCTGCCAGTGTTTGTCTAATTAAAAAAAAAAAAAAATTACGAGGTGGATCTTGTATCACTCAAGGCACCGAAGTAACCATGAGTGTGGCACGCTATCAAATGCCTTCTGGTAATTGATCCATGCCATGCTCAGGTTTCTTTGCCTCTTCTTACAATCTTCTAAGATGGTCTTGTTGATCAATAGCTGGTCTTTGGTACCAAGGCATTTTCTTCTGCCCCCTGTCTACTCTTTTCAAGGTAGGTTCCAGAAGATAGGTGATCATATATATCATCGACTACCAGACCAGTGAAAAACTTGTAGGTAGTTGTTAGACAGCATATTGGCCTGTATTTATTTGGGCGATGTGTCTCTTTGGTCTTAGGTATGAGGGTGGTGTCCCCCTCTGTCAGCCAGGGTGGTGTTGCTTCTCCACCTCTTAGCATCCTGCTGAAGCAATCACTGTAGTGGCGATGGAGTACAGTCAATTGTTTCAGTCAGAAATTTTGGACATTGTCGATGCCAGGTGCTTTGTGGTTGGAGAATTGTGCCAGTTTTCTTATACTGTACCAGGAGTTATAACTGGTTATGGCATCTGAGGCTTGGTTGCGTTGAGCCTAATAATATCTTCAATCCACTGAGCCTCTTGATTGTATTTGCCTTCTGTTTCAAATAGAGGCCTCCAGTAGTTTTCCAGGTTTTCCTCTGCAGGTGGACTATCTACAGTAATGGTGTCCCTTATAAGCTGTCTGTAAAAAGTCCTTTGGTTTGTTTTAAACTGCCTGTTTTGAATCTGGGAGTTGATCTTATTCTCCTGGTTTTTAATCCTCTGAACAAGTGCTGGTATTTTTCCCTCCAACTCCCTAGCTGTATTATGCAACCCTTCAATGTTCTCATGGTGATATTTGGTACAAAGTTTTCTGATGGTGGTCTTAAGTCGACCCTGTACCGAGGGATCTGCAAGGAACTGTTTTATTTGGCTTAGTTCCTTCCTGCAGAGGTTCAGTTGTTTTTGCAACTTGGTCTTCCAGTGAGGTGTTTGTTGGGAGAATCTGGGCCCTATTCGTTGCTTGTGGTTGAACGTTCGGAGTTAATTTTTCTGTCAATGTAGAGCCCACCTGCATATGTGATCTGGTTGAGTTCTGTGAGCGTTACTGTTGTTGGTATTAGGCTCTTAAGAACGATGTTAACAATCTTAGCTATTCCATATTCTATTGATCTTGGACAAACGTGGTCTGTCCTTCATTCTCATATACATCACCTCCTCATTTATGTTGCTAAGCTCCTCCTCCAAAGCTAACTGTTCATCATCTGCTTCTGAGAGTACAACTGATGGTGATGGTGGTCTAGGTGATTGTAGTGGTGATTCAGGTGATGGTGTCTTTTCGGGATATGTAGATTCCTGGGTTGCTGGTTGTGGGGTTCCTAGCAACGAGTTTGTGAGGACAGGTGTAATGTCAGCCACAGACTCCAGAGGCACAGAAGTTCCAGGAGAGCTGGGCATGTGCTGGGACAGTTGGATGGGTTCTAATGGTGAAGTTGGTCGTTGTTGTTGGAGTAGGTCTATTGTGGGAATTTTTATTGGGTTTTCCAGAGGACATCTGTTGCTCACCAAAATAGCTGTTATTTTTGAAGGCATGTAGTCTAGTACTCTTGTGGTGAACAATTTCAGGCTGTTATATCGCTGTGTTGTTATCCTACCTGGAATGATGTTGGCTTTTCCAGGATACAAATGAAAAAAGATCCCCCTCCAGGTTGCTGTTCTGTCTTTTTGTCTTTTATGCTTTAGTTTTGCATATTCTGTTGCCCATATTAGTGTCCACCCCTCTTCCCTTTCCCATACCATCTCCTGTCTTCATCTTGTTTCCTCATCCTTGACCTTATAGTGGTCTTCTTCTGTGGTACTCAGAGCCTCACATCTTATGAAATCTACTTCCTCTTGTGGGATATATCTACCCATCTGTGAGATGAGGGATCGCAGTTACTACCAGTGTAGCACAACTTATGTCTCATTTTATTCTTCATATTTTAGTTTCCTTAAACTGCAAGAGGGCCACCTTTCTTACCCCTCTCCCTCCACCCCCTCTCTCAAAGCGTATCATATAACGGCAGAAATCGCTATCCAATATTTCAATATATTTTTTATCTCATACACAGGAGAAATATCCCACATAAACATGTTTTTTTTCTTTTGTTGAATTCTTTAAATTATTTGGGGGGTTTTTTTTTTTTTGGTTCTTTTTTAAATAAATGCTAAAAGTTAGACCCGTTGAACTGTCAAATGTTTTACTCATAACCCTAAAACCGTGTTGTTTTTGTTTTTTTTTTTTATATATATATACAATTAAACTCTGTATTCAATGTTTTGTTTGAATTAAATATTTTGGGAAAATTTTTTTCCGACGATAAAATTGGGCATTACTGTTATATTCGTTTTCAGCATAGTCGAAAACCTGTAAAAATCGTCATCGAGTTGGAAAGAAAGTAAAAATTTACCCTAACCTCTTTTTTAGACGGGAATATTCACCGTTCACATGAGAGAGATGGCCACAAAGTGTGTGTTCAATTTAGTAGAACGTTATAATTGAAAATTGATCTTCGATGATGAAAGTCATAAATATATATATTTTTTTAATCTGAAAGTTAAGTATATAATCGATGAGATTAACTTTTAAAAAAAAACGAAGAAAAAAAGGAGTAAATTGTAGAATTTAGAGGTGGGCAATTTCCTAATCGTCCGCCAAAAGGTTATATACGCAATTTGTTTATACCTTAATTAAAACTTATTGTGATAAATTCTATAGTAACTTAACTAAAAAGAAGTTCGATTTTTTTTTTCAATGGGGTGAAACATTAAAAGAATTTACACAGATTACAAAAGAAAAAACATGAAAAGAATTATTTTTTTTATTTGTTTTGTTTTTCGTGAAGTAAAATCGACGGTTGCGCCACCTAAAGGGAAATGACAACCAACGGGAGATAACTCTTGCCTCCAAATGAAGTTTTTGTCTGTCTGTTCGTCAAATGTTACTTTTACACGGCATACAGATTGGCAAGAAAAAGTTTTAAAAATGACGCTTTCCAAAGGGTAAGTATGGCTAGCCATGTTCTGAATTATTTATTGATTAATTTAGTAAGTTCATAAGACGTAGCGTTTCAACTGTATTCTCCTCGAAACCGTAAATCGTGAGTCTCCGCGTGGACCCGGTTTTTTTTATTTAGTCACATACATATATATATTCATTTATTCGCTTAATATTCATCACTAAATCAGGAAAAGCAAGGGTTATAAAATATTTTAATCCAGCAAAAAGTGTATTCAAATAATTTTATAAAGCCATTCGTAAACTGTGAAATAAGTAATCCATGTTGTATGCAACTATATTTATTTCAGTTTGCTATTTAAACTCGACAACAGACTGAATTTCGTTATTCGGTTGTGTACGTTTTCAGCGTCCCAAATTCTCTTAAAAAACATTCAATTCGTAGTTTTTAAAGTATACTGCAATTATAGATGTTGTAAGAAAATGAAAATAGTTATAGTCGGATTTCTTTCTTTCTTTTTTATAATAAAGAGAACAAGTATTAAATTTAGATCTATCGCCCTTCCCTGTTACGGGAGTTAGGTTGACTTTTTTTTTTCTTTTAAAGTTTGAAAGAATACCAAATTAACTTAAAAGAATCTATATCAAATTGAGTCTTTGGGTATTTTTACCTTGTTACAACATCTGAAATTGAAATGCGATAATAATAATAATAATAAAAACCCTCCAAATCGTAGAGAATATTTTGAAAAGTGAATTTAGGACGGTGAAAACGCACAGGTTATTTAGGGACCCCCCCCCTTACACACACACACACACACACACACACATATATATATATATATATATATATATACTCCTGCCGAGGGTGACCCGTGCTGAAATAATGTTATTATTTAAAAAGCCATTCTTAACATGGGGAGAGGAGGGCGTTTTGTACCTATTCTGTACTTTAACCTTACAATTGAATAAAAAACAAACAAAACTTTAATTAGACGTGGAAATACGATTTAAAAAATAGCACGGGTCATTCTGCATTAGCACCTATATATAAATTATAGTCCTTGCGTAGATCAGCCCCCCCCCCCTGGCTGCCAATAAATCCCGGTAACACGTTGTTACAACAACAACGGAAAGGTGGTTACATAAATGTAAACCCTTGTTCAAGCCCATTTATCTAATTTATATATATATAATTGTATATTTAATTGTATTTCTTCTTTCACTTTTTAAAAACTTTATACTTTATTTTTATAGTTATTATTTTCGAGCTATTATTAACTTGATGATAGCTTAGTTCAATGCGGAGAAAAGATAATAAAACAACTAACCCTAAATTCAGGAGTATTGCCACTCGGACTTAAAGTTAGCGCTAAGTCGTTAAAAGATCCAATAAACTGACGACTATTTATTGTTTGGGTGCTAAATGCACTTACTGATCCGCGCTATTTTTTTTAAATTGTATTTCCAAGTTTAATGAAAGTTTTTTTTTTTTTTTATTCAATTGTAAGGTACAAAACACCCTCCCCTCCCCATGTTAAGAATGGCTTTTTAAATAATAACGTTATTATTTCAGCACGGATCAATAAGTGCACTAGTACCATTGTTTGTTTTATTTTTTGGTAAAAACGCAATTTAGTGGCCTTAACATATTACAATAAAAACTTTGTATACAGTTCGATAAATATTGGCAATCTTGACTAAAGTCGTACGCAAGATGGCGGGCCCGGAGGATATAAAAAAATGGAACGGAACGCAAATTTTAGTGAAACGAAATTAGCGAGTCGACTATACAGCCTAACAAAAAAAAACAAAAAAAAACTCAACTGCTGATAACCACAATTAATAATGAGCGTGTTTTAATTTTTAACTACTCTGTACTTGATATGCCTTTTGGCCAAGATCAAAGTGTATCTGTTGCAGTGCAGTGCACTTCAATTTCTTGTTCTCTTATTGGAGGAGAAGTCATTCACGACTGAGACAATTTTTATTTTTGTTCCTTTTCTCCACGTTAAAAAAACGACTCTGGTATCTTTGTCCCGTGGGGAGGCATTGTAAATACTCTGTACTTGTTATGAATATGTAAATAAGAAATGTTTTGTTTTTTGTTTTTTCAACTAGACTGTAGTTTCACATAACATTGAACGATGGAATTCAATTTTTACGGTATCTTTTGATACCGTAAAAATTGAATTCCATCGTTCTTTCTCTCCAAAACAAAACAATGAAATGAAAAAACTAAGAATCATTTTTTTTTTTTCGTTTTTGTTAAACATTAGTAAATGAGGAACCCTTTCGAGTTAAAATCTACTTAGTATTACGCATGTTATCTTAACATGCTTGAAATGTGTACATGCTGAAATGACTTCATTTGTATGAAGATTCTATTTGTTTTTAGAGATTATTTCATCATATGTACACATTTCCGTTGTGTTTTTAATCTTATATGTGTAATACTAAATAGATTTTAATTCGAGATAGTTCCACATTTACTAATATTAAACAAAAAGAATAAAATAAAGCAATATTTATCGCCTGTATCTAATTTTTATTGCATTATTTTAAGGCCATTAAACTGCGGATTTACCTTTTTTGTGTTGATGTGTCAATTAAAATTAATTCAGAAATAATAAATCTTATAATCAGTTTCCAGATTTTAAGTATATGGATCAAACACTACTTCGATACTTTCAAATAATTTCTTTTTTAAATTTTTGTTGGCGATTTCTCGATTGTTAACTATTCTGCACTTTTACCATGTTTTTTTTGTTGTTTTTTTTTTAATTTTACAAAAACAAACTGCATTACTGAAAAAATAATTAGAAAACTCGGTACTTATGCTACCGTATTATTTTTTAGTAGTATTTTCAAGTTAAATTCAAGTTTTATAATATATATATATATATATATATATATATATATTTTTTTTTTTTTTTTTTTTTTCTTTAGGTGAAAGTACAGAATAATTATAAAAAACCCTTCCCTCCTCGTGGTCCTGGATATGACCTAAAACTATATCCGATGGTGAGGCGCCACCTTGCGGGCCTTGGGGAGTGTGGAGCCACCCTTTAATTGCCATTGCTCCCAGCTCCACTCTGACTCGGAGTGGTAGTACCTGTTAGGGTCCCAACTATGGGTTAAATAGAATCCGACTTAAAAAACAAATATACTCCATTAAAAATCGTTCCTCAAAATAACAAAATGTAATAAGTCCCCAGACGTACCCCTCCACCGTACTGTATACCGATACTCTATGGCTGACTGGGATAGCTTCCGTACATTCATATCTGATTTACCTCTGCACTCCATGTTTAAAAAGGAAGTGTCCTCTATAGTATCAGATCTGACCGAATGGTTAATTGTAGGCATAGACCAATTCATACCACCTAAAAAAATTCCAACAAAAACCTAACAGCCAGCCATGGTTCTCCCCAGAATGTGCTGCTGCTATCGCGCACAGAAATCACTTTTTCCATAGCTACCAACGTAATAGATGCACTGAGACTAAAGCTGCTTTCAGGACTGCCAGCAACCACTGTAAAAGAGTAATAAAAAATGCAAGAGAGCTATATGCCCAATCTGTTAAATCCAAGGTAGCTGATCAGCGGCTTGGTTCCCACCAATTTTGGCAAATAACAAATAGGATCCTGAACAGAAGTGTGCGTTCTATCCCAACCATTATCAATGGACCAGAGGTCATCTCGTCAGCATCAGACAAGGCCAAACTATTTGCAAAGAACTTTGCAGCTAATTCTACTCTATGCGACGAAGGCCATCAACTCCCCATATTTCCTTCTATAACACAGAACACACTAGGTAACATACAAATATCCGTGCATGAGGTCGCCAAGCTAATCAAGAACCTTGATTCCAGTAAAGCAACTGACCCTGACGGCATCCCAATTATAGTGTTAAAAAAGCTTACACCAGAACTTGCTCCCATACTTACAAAACTGTTTAAGCGCTGCCTTAAGGAGAAGTGCTTTCCGACTCCCTGGAAAACCTCATCAGTTTACCCTGTATTTAAGAATTCAGGTGATAAGTAATCTCCCTCTCAGTACAGACCAATAAGTCTCCTGTGTGTTATGAGTAAGTTGCTGGAATCCATATTAAATAGAGAAATAGTCAACCACCTCAGCAGAAACAAACTTCTTAGTGACACACAATATGGTTTCCGCTCTGAAAGATCTACCGCAGATGTGCTGACGGTTATATCTCACAGGATTAGTTAATCTCTTGACAAAGGCTTCCTTTCTAAGGCAATTGCTCTTGACATATCAA
Source organism: Euprymna scolopes (assembly GCF_053919585.1). NCBI lineage: Eukaryota > Metazoa > Mollusca > Cephalopoda > Sepiida > Sepiolidae > Euprymna > Euprymna scolopes. The sequence goes on along the minus strand of NC_136500.1, from coordinate 74,332,711 downwards.
AAGCCTTCGACAAGGTATGGCATAAGGGTCTACTTCACAAGATTTCCAGCTACGGTATAACTGGAAATGTTTTCTCAATCATTAAATCATTTCTCTCCGATAGGCTCATAAGAGTAGTGGTCGATGGACAAGAATCAGAGGCCTGCAGTATTAATGCTGGAGTCCCTCAGGGGTCAATCCTGGGCCCAACTCTCTTCCTGATCTACATCAATGACCTCCCTAAACACATACTTAAATCATTCGTTGACATCTATGCTGATGACACGACCATCTACGGCAACACATCAAAGGCTGTAAATGACAAAGTTCTCTCTGATTCTCTCTCCTCTGATCTCTAGCGCGTGGTTCAGTGGGGGAAGACGTGGCTGGTTACCTTTAATGCATCTAAAACCAAACTCCTATCCTTACATCATCAACGCTCTGATCCCCATCTGGCATCAATTGGGATGGATGGCTCTCGTCTGGGAGAGGCCCCGTGTTTTGACAAACTTCTGGGTTTGAGCTTTACTCCTGATCTGAAATGGAACACGTACATCAAGTCTGTTGCCAAGGTCGCTGGAAAGATGGTGGGATCCTTCTACCGCTCCAGAAGATATCTCACTACTGATGCAATTCTCTATCTATATAAAAGCCAAGTATGTCCAAGGATGGAATACTGCTGCCATATCTGGGCAGGAGCTGCTAAAAACCGCCTATCCTGCCTTGACAGAGTACAAAATAGACTTCGTGGCTTAGTGGGGGATGCCCTTTTCTCTACCCTGCAACCTCTCTCCCACAGAAGAGATGTTGCGAGCCTATCCTTGTTTTATCGTTATTTCCATGGCAGGTGCTCGTCTGAACTTCAATCTCTGGTCCCCCCTCGCCAATCTTTTACAAAAAACACCCGTCTAGCCAAATCCACTGTGAAAAATTTCCCCCACTCTTTATCTATGCCTAAATCAAAACGTGGATTCCATGAACAAAGCTTCTTTCTTAGAACTGCACGCCTGTGGAACTCTGTTCCGTCTGCCTGCTTCCCACCTGACTACAACTTGGATGTCTTCAAGTCCAACGTTAACAAATTCCTAATGAACCGCCCCCTTAAGTAAACACTTCATTAAATCTCCACACTAACGTAATGTACTTGCAATAACCCTTATCCTTGAGTGGCTTCCAGGCCTTGATAAGTGGTGACCACTGTGTAAAAAAAAAACAAAAAAAACTGGATTCGGCATTAAATAACCTGAAAAAGGTTGATATGCCATAAAACAAAAACAACCAACCAACCAACTTCCCTCCTCGTTTTAAAAATGGTTTTCTAAATAATGTTATTATTTCAGCACACTAAGTGGATAAGTACGAAAAAAAAAATTTTTTTTTAAATAAAAAATGTACAAAAAGAAATGCAATGCAACAATGTAAATATATCGGTAAAAAAAAAAAGTCCCTCTGCTTCCATGGAATGCACTTTTTACATGGGTGTCACCACTTATCAAGGCCCAGGGGCCACTCGAGGATACGGGTTAATAGGTATACATTAGTCATTGTGATTTTAGCATAGCAAACAGTGGGAATTTTGTAACTTGGATTACTTTGGGGGACGGTTCAATTAGAACTTGTTCACATTGGACTTTTTCTCTTTTTTTTCATAGGCATCAACACATTATCAAGGCCAAGAGGCCACTCAAGGATAAGGGTTAAAGAGTGTACAGTAGAAATTGGACAATATAATAATCATTAGTAATGAAAATTTGGTAAATTTGAAAACTTATATGGAATGGCTCATCAAGAACTTATTTACGTTAGACTTGAAGACAACCATATTGTAGTCAGCCGGAAAGCAGGAAAACGGAATACAATTCCACAGGCGTGCAGTTCTAATAAAAAAGCTTTGTTTATAGAATCTACGTTTAGGTTTAGGCACAGATAAAGAGTGGGGGGAATTATTGATAGTGTTTACAGAAAGATGAGTGTTTCTTGTGAAAGTTTTGCAAGGGGGGACCATAGATTGAAGCTCAGTTGAACACTTTCCATGAAAATAACGATACATCAGAGACAGACTCGCAACATCTCTTCTGTGAGATAGAGGTTGCAAGGAAGAGAAAAGGACATCTCCTACGAGGCTACGAAGTCTATTTTGAACTCTATCAAGGCAGGACAAGTCCTTTCTAGCAGCTCCTGCCCAGATGTGGCAACAGTATTCCATCCTTGGACGTACCTGGCTCTTATATAGATAGAGAATAGCATCAGCAGTGAGATATCTACCGGATCGATAGAAAGATCCCACCATTTTTCCAGCGGCCTTGGCAACAGATTTGATGTACGTGTTCCATTTAAGATCAGGAGTAATGGTCAAGCCCAGAAGCTTGTCAAAACTTGAGGCCTCCTGAAGACGAGAGCCATTCATTTCAATTGATGCCAGATGGGGAGCAGAATGTTGATGATGTAAAGAGAGAAGCTTGGTTTTAGATGCATTAAAAGTAACCAGCCACTCCTTTCCCCATTGTACTACATGCTCAAGATCAGAGGAGAGAGAATTGGAGAGAACTTGGTCGTTTACTGTCTTAGATGTGCTACCATAAATGGTAGTGTCGTCAGCATAAATGTCTACAAATGATGTAAGGATGTGATTTGGAAGATCATTAATGTAGATCAGGAAAAGAGTTGGGCCCAGGATGGACCCCTGAGGGACACCGGCATTAATACTGTGGGCTTCAGATTTTTGCCCCTCAACTACTACTCTTATGAACCTATCAGAAAGAAATGATTTAATAATTGAGAAGACATTTCCAGCTATACCATAGTTAGAGATCTTATGAAGTAAATCTTTATGCCATACCCTATCAAAGGCCTTAGATATGTCAAGAGCAATTGCCCTAGAAAGGTTTCCTCCGTCGAGAGATTTGCTAATCCTATGAGATATAACTGTAAGCACATCTGCTGTAGATCTAGCAGAACGGAAACCATATTGAGTGTCACTTCTAATCTCAACGAATACCTCCGACTACCAGCAAATTAAATAAATGTCCTTTTACTAGTAGTAGTAGTAGTAGTAGTAAAGAGGTAAAGGCAACATGAATTGGAACAAATCCATTAATGATGGGATGATTCTCATACAATCGCCAATTTGATACTAAATTCCAGATTCCAATTTTTTATAAATCTCTAAATATTTTCCTGAATGGTACTCATATTAAATATGCACATATTTTCTCATACATAAAAATATACTTATGAGGATGATCTAGAAGTTTTAGTTTTACTAGTAGTTTAAAATCAATAAATATTCCTTTTTTTACAAAGGAATCACTACTTATCAAGGCCTGTAGGCCACTCAAGAATAAGGGTTAATGAGTGTACGCTAGTCAGTGGGACAGTATTTTAGTAATCCTTAGTAGTGGAAATTTGGTAAATTGGATTATTTCAGGGGATGGCTCATCAAGAACTTGTTTATGTTGGACTTGAAGATGACCATATTGTAGTCAGCTGGAAAGCAGGTAAACGGAACAGTCTTAGAATGTGATTTGGGAGATCATTGATGATGATCAGGAAGAGAGTTGGGCCCTGAGGGATGCCAGCATTAAATTAATACAGTGAGCTTCTGATGTTTGCCCATTAACTACTATTATAAACCTTTCAGAAAGAAATGATTTAATAATTGAGCTGACATTTCCAGCTATACCATAACTGAAGTGGAGTAGTCCTTTATGCCATACTCTATCAAAGAACTTTGATATGTCGATCAATTGCCTGAGAAACAAAGCCCCTGTTGAGATTCGCTAATCTTATGAGATATAATAGTTAGCACATCTGTAGATCTAGCAGAACAGAAACCATATTGCGTGTTACTGAGGAGGTTATTTTTACTGAGGTGATTGGCCACTTCTCAATTTAACACAGATTCCAGCAGCTTAATCATGACGCACAGGAGACTGATTGGTCTGTACTGAGAGGGAGATGACCGATCACCTGAACTTTTAAATACATAGCATACTGATGCAGTTTTCTAGGATGTTGGGAAGCACTCCTCCTTAAGACAATGCTTAAACAGCTTTGTAAGTATGGGAGCTAGTTCCGGTTTAAGCTTTTTCAGCATTATAATTCGAATGTCATCAGAGCCAGTTTCTTTACTGGGATCAAAGTTTTTGATTAGCATCACATAAAGATATTTGTATGTTGCATGGTGTGTTTTCAGACACAGGAGGAAATATGGGGAGTTGACGTCCCTGATTGCATAGGGTAGAATTAGCTGCAAAATGTTTGGCTTTGTCCGACGCTGACATGACAGGTCCATTGATGACGGTTGGGATAGAGCACACGCTTCTGTTTAGGACCCTGTTTGTTATTCGCCAAAACTAGTAGGAACCAAGCCGCTGCTCAGCTACTTTGGACTTGACGGACTGAGCATACAATTCTCTTGCATTCTTTATTACTCTTTACAGTGGTTGCTGGCAGTCCTGAAGGCGGCTTTAGTCTCAGTACATCTGTTTCATTGAAAGCAATGGAAAAAGTGATTTCTGTGTGCAAGGGCAGTAGCATATTCTAGTAATTCAAATTAATCGTCCTAACACTATAATACATAGAAGATACTACCAAGTCGACTGCAAAGAAGGTGGGCTCTCTCTACCTGGCGAGAAAACTCACATTCCAACAAACTTCTAGCACTGACCTTTACCTCTAACCTGAAATGGAAGACCTGCATCAGATCTGTTGCAAAAATCACTGGAAAAGATGATGAGATCGTTCTTCCACTGTGGAAAGTATCTCACACTCAACACAATCCTGTACCTGTACAAGAATCAAATATGGCTTAAGATGGAGTACCGTTGTCACATTTGGGATGGAGCTCCTCCAAACACCCTTTTCCTGCCTTGACAGGGTACAAAATCATCTTTGTTCGAAATCTAGTGGGCAAAGATCTTTTCGCCTCCCCTACTTCTTTCTCATAGAAGAGACATTTCGAGTCTATCTCTGCTCTATCGATACTTTTATGGTAAGTTGTTTAACTGAGCTCCAACCTATTGTCCCTCCCCGTAAAACATTCACAATAAATGCTCGCCCAGCTAAAATTACTACCAACAACTTTCTTCACTTTCTATCTGTGCCCAAAACAAAAATTCAATGAGGAGAGTTTCTTTCCTAGAACTGTCTGTCTGTGGAATGCAATACCATTTATCTGATTCCCGGCTGACTATAATAGGGACGTCTTCAAATCTAATGTGAATAATTTTTTATTGAGTCATCCATTTAGATAATCTAGCCTGACCCAAGTGTCATCATGACTGATTTTGTCTCTCCATCTATTTAACACTTAAGCATTATCCCTGAGTGGCCTCTATGCCTTAATAAGTGGTGACCCTCTTCATAAAAAAAAATCGTATAAAGCCGTATATGGAGTACTGTTGCATCAATCACTATTCTCTCCCTATTCAACAGGTTCCAAAAAAGAGCCTTCGATCTGATAGGTTTCATACTGTCTACCAAACCCCAGCCCATATCCCATATCTGCAATGTTGAACCCTTGTGCTTGTTTTACGAGTACTACAATGGAATATGCCCCCCCAACACAGTGTTTGTGTCCCCTCAACATAAATACCTTTGACCAACCCAGCAGTCAGAACTCCCACTCCTTCACTTTAGAGGTTCTCAGATGCCAGAAAAGTTCCACTTTAATAGCAATTTTCTCTGATCGGTTTTTCTTAGAATTCCCTCTCTGCTTCTTCTTTTCTTTTGTGAACATGCAGAAATTTAAATGTAATGTTAACAAACATTGCTGCATAACTCTCTGTTTAAGGTATCTTGGAAAATCTGGCCCCTAATAAATCCATATAAATCTGGCCTCCAAGATTCCCGTTGCTGGAAGATGAAGATAGTACAATGTAAGTGATGTTGGGGATTAGGGTCTAGCTCCCAAAAATTGGGCCCACTCTGTATGGATGCAAAATTTGTTGTGGTTAGACCCAGAAGTGTTCCGGATGTTCCTCAATGTACACAAACGGTGATAAACCAATCCCTTCTCCCAAAGATGAGGTAATGCTTGGGAGAATCACCTGCTTTGTGGGCCAAACATAATCATTCTGATGTGATCTGTAGGTCGGGCCCTCAGTAAGTCAGGCAGACCTCTCTGCCAGAATAGGCTAGGATAGAAACAGATATTAAACTGGATTATTTGTTTAGTAAAACAATCGTGCTTGCTTACATTGGTGATTTTTATTAAACCAATGCATTTCAGTTGAAAACATTATTACGTACTTACATATGGTAAAACCAGTATAAACTCCAAAAATTACGAAAGATTATTGGATAAAAAAATAATTATAAGTAAAAATAAAATTTAAATTATCGTGTTTTATTGTATGTTTAATGTGGAAGAGGTATGCGACCTATTCAGTATGTAAAAAAAAAAAAAAAAAAAGAGATAACTCTTAAGGATCTGTTATTTATAATCCAACGCATTTCAGCAGGTAATTGTGAATGATTTTTGGGTACTAATGCGCTTACTGATCCCTGCTATTTTTTAAATCGTATTTTTAAGTTTAATTTAAGTTTTATGGTATGTTTTTTTTATTCAATTGTAAGGTTAAAGTACAGAATAGGTACAAAACACCCACCCCATGTTAAGAATGGCTTTTTAAATAACATTATTATTTCAGCACGGATCAATAAGTGCATGAGTACCGATTTTTGTTTAAAATACATCTAGCAGATCATTTTTCGTAATTTTTGGAATTTATACTAATTTCGCGATGACTCGTAAGTACATAATGTTTTTGCTCGAAAGGCATTTGTTTAAAAATCGCTAATGTAAAGCAGCACTTTGGCATAACGGAATAAATTAAGACTCAAAGTCAGCAGAAAATATATGGTCTAACACCTGATTTTGAGTCTGACCTTATTTCCTTACGCTAAAATAATTTATTTAAAACAATTAAAATATGTTAATTGTTTTTAAATAAATTATTTTTATAATAATGTTTTAAAAAACTACTTATTTTTGCTTCGTCTTAACCAGCCTTCGTTCCAAGTTTTACAGAACACTAGTTATGGGCAAAAATATACGAATAAGGATAGGGGGACCTAGTTTTAAAAGCCAATTTATCATAATTTTTTTTTGCTGGTTTCCGAATACTTTTGGATTGCATTTAAAAGATTAAGGACTAAACTTAATTTTCCAAAGGAAAAAAATATTTGTACACGTGAAAAAAAAGTTATTAAAAATGTTTTCACAGCGAGCTAACCAATTCAAGCTAAATTTTGACGTTAAATAAATTCATTGTACAAATTCTTTTAGAGATAAATATTAGTTTTTTGGGTCCATTTCAAAGATAATTAGTAAAGTAAAATCCTAAGATATTGAATTAAATTTTAAAAAACCCAAAAAACACCTGAATTAGACCCAAAACCGAGTGTTCTTGCCGTTCACAAAACCACAACAAACCATACTTTTGGAAATGTGGAATATACGGAAGCCCAAAATCTGAGACAGTCGAAAAGCTGCCTAAGAATGACGTCATGTAATTAAAAAGGAGGAGGAGTCTTGGGTTTTTTTTTTTTTTTTTTCTTTCCCCAGATGAGCATCCGTATATTTCTATTGTAAATGTTTGTATAAATTTTTACCATTTTTTAATTTAATTATTTTTCTATGTTCCTGTTTTTAAATGAATTTTTTTTTAAAAATTATTGGCCAACATTATATAAAAATTGTTACGTCGAAAGTTTCACATTCTTGCAAGCAAGGAAATTATTAAAATCTTGCATATAAAAATTATGCGAAATCTGTAATTTAAAAAAAAAAAAATATTTTTGCTATTATAATTTTTTGTATGAAAATATTCAATAAACAATGCTTAATTCAATAGTAATATTGGTAGTTAGAGATATTCATTTTTCTTCGAGTTATATTGAATTCATTAATACGGACTTTAGGGGCTTTTTTCGTAATGTTCCTGTAAAAATTATTTTATTTTATTTTTATTGTTACAAATTACGATGCTTTATTTATATTAAAAAAGCAAAAATAAATTCTTGTGTTTTTTATTTACTACTGAAAACCATAACTTTAGTAAAGGTATTTTTTTTTTGAACAAAATAATACATTTTCACTAAGATTTAAATAAACATAATCAGTTCATTATATTCCGTGATCATTATTTGATAAATACTGAAAATTTAATTAAAATTGGTTAATTTCCTGATTTTTTGGTGAATTAAGTAAAGGGAGGGATCAAAATGTTTATACATTTTGAGCATCGGCATTCATTTTGCCCGTACCTACAGAACACCCATGCTGGATGAATTGCTAGTGTGTTGACTAATTTAAAAAGTACCCCCTCCTTAATTCGTACGTAATACAAAATTAATGGTATTTTGTTACGACCTGCCCCAGCGTAGTATAAACAACACTAACCTCCCCATGTTAAGAACGGTTTTAGGAATAAACACCTTCAACTTTGAAAGCTGTCCTTAACATGTGGATGTTAGGGGAGGGTATTTATTCCAAAAGCTGTTTTTAGGATGGAGAAGTTAGGGATGTTTATACTATGCTGGAGCAGGGCGTAAAAAAAATACCAAATCGATTTTAACGTTGATAGGTTGAGCATTAGGTGTGTCAGAAGCGGCCATTAAAAAATGACGTGATAAGAACTAATAATTCAACTTACTATCTTTTTGAAGCGTATAACTACTTGAAAAATGTAAATCAAACCCTAATTTTTTTTTTCAATTAAATTCAATTTAAAAAAATAACAGGTTTAATAGCAAATTATGCAATTTTTTTTTTAATCAGTTTCCTTTAAAAAGATTTGAAGAAAATAAACGAAATTTAACTTATGTCGATTATAAAAAATCGATATAAATTCCAAAAAATCACTTGCCTATAAAAAAATACTATTGAATGTTTAGTTCCATTCTTCATTGTTCAGAATTTATCCATATTTATATTTTAAAATCCATTTATTTTTTAAGTAAAAAAAATTTTTTTAACCGCCTATTTGAAAATCCTGCCATGACGCAAACATTTTACGTTTTTATCAAAACTGGAAGTAGTTTTTTTATTATTATTGTTTTGAACAGAAGGAAGTAAAAACCACACTTCGTGTTAGCCGTCTAGCCTTGCGCGTAAAGAAATTTGTGCCTCCATACCTGAAAACTAGTCACATTTTACTTATTTTTTGCCTTTTAAAAAAAAAAACAGTTGATGATTTTTTTTCTTCTTTTCTCAAAGAAATACACGAGTTTTTGATTTAAAATAAAATACCACTTTATGAAGTGAATTTTTTTTTTTAATATCTAAAAAAAAAAAATATTGAATGAAATAGAAATAATTTTCATAATAAAATGAAACTTTCTGTACAATATAAGAAGATTATAAGGTTTCATGAAAAAAAAACGTTTTTTTTTTTTTTTTTTTTTTTTTTTAAGGTTTTAAACTTTTGACTTTTACGGGTAAATTTGCACAAAACTATTTCTTTTTTTGTTTGAAATTTGAATATATTATTTATTGATCTTTTATCTTCAATTTGTTATATGTAAAACTTTGGTACATAAATTAATTAAAATTTTAATAGACATTTCAAAATGGGGGGGTTTAATTTAAAAAATAAAAAAAAGTTTGTCTAGAATATTACATTCGGTTTATTGGAAAGAGCATAAAATTTCACATTGACCCTGAAAATATCGTAAAAATTTAACCAATAGAAAAATTTTGATAGATTTTTAAAGTTTAAAAATTGAAAAAAAAAAATTTAACTCGTAAAATTCAATTGATTTCATTACGTAAAAAAAAAAAAAAATGGCTGCATGAAGGCGCGCCGGTACTTTGTAAACACTGTTTTTTAAAAAATAAAAAATATTTCTATTATTTTTTTAAACAACTTTAATAGTTTATTTTGCAAGTATATTCCATAAAGAAAATAAACAACCCATTTTTAAAAGAGAAATTATGAGTTTTTTATATTTTATTTGCAGTTTCGTGTTAGGGGTGTCAAAAATTCTGATACACCTAGTTGAGCATGTCATAATTAAAATATATGATTTTTTGACACTTCTGCATGATACAGACAGCGGTATAAAGAGTAAGACTTTTTTTCAAAATAAATAATGTGACAAATAATCGTTACGTGCGCATGCGTCAGGAAGGGAGCGACGCTTGTTTTTTTCTGCTGGTCGTCATGGAACTCAATGCACAAGGAGTACCATATTTTCTTCGCAGACGATAAATGTTTTGACAATTATATATTGATACATTTTTATACAATGTTTGCGTTTTCTCAATATTTTTGTGTTTGGAAAAAAATCTGCCATGGTATTTGCCAAAGAAAAAATTGGAGTTATCGCTCCCCTAACAATACCGCTGTCTGTATCATGCAGAAGTGTCAAAAAATCATATATTTTAATTATGACATGCTCAACTAGGTGTATCAGACGCCCCCACTCCTAATAACTTTTGTCAGAACTGCAGAGGCCTGCAAGACCAACTTGTGGACAAGGCTGCAGGCCGCTGAAGGGGCGTTTCCGGGAATTGAACTGGTGAAAAAAAATGACCCTTCTCTTGATGAACTGTCAAAACAATGCAAGGGAAGGGTCCTCGTGTTGGTCCATCCGTCACTCTACAGCACCATAAAATTAATTTATCCTTTGGACGTCGGCGGCATTGCGAGAGAAGGTCAGGATATGAAAAACCTGACCACCTTGAGCATGGCACATAACGTCGGCGTCCTCTCCCCAGCTGACTTCGGAGCTGAGTGTGACACACCCTAAGGTAGGTACCATGGCTTTGAATTTGGCTAGTTTGAATGCGAGGGGCTTGAGATCACCGGGCCGGGCGGCTCGCCTCCGGCACGACCTCTTGTCCCTGGGAGTGGATGTGGCTGCGATTCAGGAGACGCATTTCGTTTCCTCTGTGGACTGTCAGGTGCTGGCCAGAGATTTTGAGGTTTTCTCAGCATATGGCAGCCCGCGGGGTAAGGGAGTTTCCATGCTGGTTAAACGTACCCTGTCGGCGACGGTCGACGTTGTCCATAGAGATGCGGTGGGCAGGCTGGTTGTGGCCGATGTTGCCGTAAAAGATTCTGTGTTTCGGGTGATCGCGGTTCATGCGCCCAGCACCGCTCGTGAGAGGGTCTCATTCTTCAGTCAGCTTGACGCGTTTGTAGATTGTCGGAAGCGGGTAGTGCTAATAGGAGATTGGAACGCCATCTTAGACCCCGAGATAGATAAGGTAGGAGGCGATGCTAGAGGATCGGAGAGGTGCGAGTCCTGCCTGGCTGATCTGATGGCTAGATGCGGTCTGGTCGACAGGTTTCGGTTCGAGCATCCGGGGCGGGAGATGTGGACGTGGACCAATAGCGTTTCCTCCTCTCCAAATACCTATTTGGACAGGATGTTAGTTAGGAGAGGCGAAGTAGACTTCTTATCTTGTCCCACGTTCACTTGGCTAGGCCAGACGGACCATAAATTAGTTATGGCCCGGCTGAAGCTAGGAAATAGGCCTAAGTTAGCGGGGTACTGGAAGTTAAACACCTCCCTTCTGGAGATACAAGACTTCCAAGATCAGTTAAGAGAATTGATTAAAAATGCACTAGTGGGGGCGGTTACCGGGAGTAAGTGGTGGTTAGGTCTCAAAGCCAAGATCAGAAGCTTCTCCGTCAAGTATGCCCAGCGCCTCGCACTAGATACGGCCAAGATGAAGAAGCAGCTAGAGCAGAAACTAGCCCAGGCTACGGGGGAGGGTGATAGGGTTAGTCAGGAACTAGCTAAGCAGGACCTTCTACGCAAGACTAGCGAGCGTTACGAAGGCCAAGTAGTTAGAGCTAGGCTTAGAAAGATAGGCAACGAAGCAGTCAATTCTGATGCAGACGTGCGCCGTGAGGTTTCTAGGCATGGCTCGGACAAATATATTGCGAAAGTCAAACATCCGGATGGACGCACCCTGGAATCGACTCGGGAGATCTGCGAGGGGTTTCGAGAACATTTCGAGAAGCGTTTTACGCAGCAGCCCGATCTTCCAGTCCTTGAGTTTAGCGACTATTTGGCCGACTCTCCCCGCCTCGAGGCGGCTAGAACGGCTGGTTGCGAGGGCCGGGTGACGGAGCGGGAGGTCTTTACTGCGCTGAAGCAGGTCAGCTGTGACAGATCGCCAGGACTTGATGGTCTGCCATACGAACTGTACTTGAGGCTGTCGCCCATGTTTCTGCCTCTTCTGACAGATATGTTCAACCATTGGTTTGCTCAGGGATCCATCCCAGGGCAGGTGACCAAGGGAGTGATCACATTGCTGAAGAAAGGTGACGAGCATGGAGGGGAAGAGTTAGACGACTACAGGCCCATAACTCTGCTAAACACAGAGTTGAAGATTTTGGCCAAGGTCCTGTTGAATCGGCTGCAGGTTGTTATCGACGAGTTGGTTGAACCGGAACAGAAGTACGCTGTGAAGGGGAGATCGATTCAGAACAACTTGCACCTGATCCGCACGATCCTAGAGGGGGGAATAGATGACGACACGGAAGCCGCGCTGATCAACTTAGATCGGTCCAAAGCTTTCGATAGGGTCGACCATCGTTTCCTAGCATCTGTCTTAGAGGCCGCCGGTTTTAAACTGGATTTTTGCAAGTGGATCTCCATAATGTATCGACAGCCCATGGCTGTCGTGCAAGTCAACGGAAAGCGCTCGAAACCCTTTGTTATCTCTCGGTCGGTTCGTCAGGGTTGTCCGCTGTCGCCCCTGCTTTATGTCCTGGCTTTGGAGCCTCTTCTCCGCAAGCTGAGACATGGGGAGGCAAATTCGGCCCTGCACGGAATGGCTCTGCCTGGCGGCTCAGCTGCCAAGGTATCGGCGTTCGCCGATGATGTCACAATCTTCCTATCGGGCTTCAGAGACATTGAAGTCGTGTCGGAGGCACTCACACAGTACGAAAGAATCACGGGGGCCAAGATAAACCGCAACAAGTCGGTAGGACTGCGGTTGGGCGCATGGAGTGGCAACGCAAACCTCCCTGCGCCCTTCAGCTGGACAGATGGCCCGGTCCGGACCCTCGGCGTGTGGTTCGGACCGGGTCTCCAGCTTGACAAGAATTGGTTGGAGGTACGGTCAAAGGTGGAGGCTGCAGTCAATTCGTGGCTTCCTAGGAAACTCTCCTTAAAGGGTAGAGCTGAGGCGTGCGCCACTTACGTCTTTCCTCTCATCCTTTACCGACTGGCCGTACTTCCCCTGCTGGCACAACACCTAAAAGCTCTTGTCGAACTCTTGTCCTCGCTCTTTTGGGACAGAGGAAGACACTGGGTGAGCAGACAGGTCTGTATTCAACGTCCGTGTGAGGGAGGCTTGAGAATGCCGGACTTGAAGTTTCATCGAGATGCTGAGAGGCTGGCCTTCCTGAGCCACTATATGCAAGATGACCAACCGTGGCACCCCATGGTTACTGCCGCCTTCCCCGACCTCGTTCTCGACCCTTCCATCGAGAGCCGTCGCAGGCCGCGGGGAGAATCTGCCTACATGAAAGAGTGCCGAGCCGCGCTAAAACCACTACCAAGGTCCAGTGACCTTGTGACTGCTACCCGTAGGGAACTCCACAGGGATCTATTGAAGGGGGCCGCTGACAACCCGCTATGCGCGCGTTTGGGGTGGCAGCAGAGTGAGATCCGCTCCGCGTGGAGCTGGACGCCAGGTTCGAGTCATCTGAACAATTCGGAGTTCTCTCTGACCTGGCGATTGGCCCGAAATGCACTTCCACTCAACAACATACAATGCAGTTCCGGGTTTTTGGAGTCGCCTGATTGTCCCCGTTGTGGGACAACGGCCGTAGAAACTACGGATCACGCTTTCTTCGATTGCCGCGAACTCCGCCAGTACTGGTCGTATGTCAGCGGAGTGACGGCTCGCATCGATCCTGAGCATCCTCGCCCAATTACTGTATCCAATGTTGTCGACAACGTGAGGCCGCCGTGGGACCGGGAAAGACAAATGGTCTACGTTACGATCCTGGCCGTGGCAAGAATGGTGATTTGGACGTCGCGTCTGCAAGGTTGCTGGGGGGTGTTGTCTTTTTCTGATCAAGATCTGATCGCTTTCTTTAAACACCAACTACGGGTGAAGATCAGATGTGATAGAAGAAGGCTGCATCGCGCGGCATTTGACAGAAGATGGATACATGTGGCAAGTCTGTGTGTACGAAGAGGAGCCAAATTTGAATACATGTTCCCCGCCTAGGTGTGGAACGCGCAGTTCTGTAAAGTAAAATTAAACAAGTAGCCTCTCAGCTAGCTGAGTGTGTGTTCCATCCCTTCCCGATTAGGAAGCCTCCAAGATCCCCATCCCCTCTTACCTGCAATTTTTGTTTTCACCCCTTCCTCTAAATTTTACCCATCTTGGAGAAAAAGAAATACAAACTAACCTCCATCCCTTACCCACAAAAATTTTCTTTTCTCCATTCACCCCCATCTAGAGGGTATCCCCACCTAGAGACTGACCCGCAGAAGCGAGGTTCCTTTTACAAACCTAGTGGAACGGGCAGTCTATCAACTAAACGGGGTTAGGAGGGTCCTACTAATCACCTTTTGTTTTTTCTTCCCCCGCCCTCGACAAAAATGAATTATTGTACCATTTTATTGTTATCTTTTTTGTTTTTACACGTCAATAAAAAATGTTTTAAAAATTGGGAGTTACTAGGACGTCCCCCAATATGAAAGGGTGAATGCGGTATTATGGTGAAAGAAGATACTAGCTGGGAGAAACTTTTGACTTTGTTTAGTTCTGGAGTGACAAGGATGACCAACGACCCCCAAAATCCCCCCTTTTGAGTTGGCCATGTGCCTAAGTTTTTTGTTCATCGTTGATTTTGACTGTATTTTTTAACATGAATAAAAGATTTAATATCTCAAAGTGTAGTATCTGTTCCGGCAGATACTGCAAGCTATGACTAGCTAGGACTAGCTATGACTAGCAAAGACCAGATGTGGGGGCAACCCCACATGCTTAACCTTTAACCAGCTCCCATTTCCCTCCTCTCGGGAGCTGGTCCCCTTTTTCCCTTCCCCCTCCCTTGACTCCTCACAATAAAAATTGGCCTTGTGCCTAATTTGCTCGGTGGGGGAGCAAATAAATACCATCTGTTCCGGCAGATACTGCAAGCTATGACTAGCAAAGACCAGATGTGGGGGCAACCCCACATGCCTGACTTTTAACCAGCTCCCATTTCCCACCTCTCAGGAGCTGGTCCCCTTTTTCCCTTCGCCCTCCCTTCACTCCTCACATTAAAAATCGGCCTTGTGCCTAATTTGCTCAGTGGGGGAGCAAATAAATACCATCTGTTCCGGCAGATGCTGCAAGCAAAGACCATATTTGGGGCTAGCCCCACATATCTGAACTTGGTCAAGGTAGGGATCACCCTACGACCACAGTTACTATCCAGCTCCCATTTCCCACCTCTCGGGAGCTGGATCCCCTTTTCCTCGCCCCTCCCTCTCTCTCCACATTAAAAAACGGTCTTGTGCCTAATTTGCTCAGTGGGGAAGCAAATAAATACAACAGGCCCAGAGCCAGTTTGGTCAATGTCGACTTCGTCATATCAGACTGTAGCTTTCATTTCGAGACGAGGGAGCGGGTTTTTAAAAACAAACAAACCCATTTATTCAAAACTGTCCCGCACAAAATAACTGCTGAATACCTATCGCCGTCACGTCAATCAAAAACGCGCACCTGTTTTTTTTTTTTTTTTAAACACTTTACTATTTTCCAACTGCGCGTCGTCAACGCTTCGGGTTTTTTTTCACATACCCCGAAAAACACCCGGTACCCCTCGCTAGTTTATAATAAAACAATTTTAAATTAAAGCAACATTGGGTTTTTATAAAGTAAAATTGTTTTTTTTTCTTTTCTTTTTGAACAATAAAAATCTAAATGAAACACTTTTTTAATTAAAGCAACATTGTTTATTTTGTTTGTTTGTTTTAATTCCTCCCCCGAAACATTTTTGAATTAAAGTAAAATTATCACTAACAAAATATAGTTTTAATTTTTCTATTTTGGGTACGTGTGCACTTTTGCCATCGTACTGAATACCCCCCACACACACACACACACAAGAAAAAGAACGATAAACATAAAAATATGTTTGATGGTTATGTTTTTGTTTTCTTGTGAAAACTTATTTTATTTATTTATTTATTTATTTTTTTTAGATGAATTAAAAAGCATTAAGACAAATAAAATAAATAAACCACATTTTTTAACTTTATTTGAAATAACCTCTTAAAGATTCCGGCATGCCAAGATTCTTACGCGATGTGATTAGACACCCCACTACGCCCGTTCGCACGCGAACGTATCATGTAAGAAAACACTACCGAAGGCGGTGAAATGGCAGAAAATAGTCCCAAGGTCTAGGGGTTCATATGCCATGCAAACGAGAAAATATCGAAAAAAAATTTATATTGTGCGTATCCGTTATGGAATGAAGTTCTCCGAGAAAAAAAAAAATCACTTGATTCGATCAAGTAGTTTTTGTTTGTGTGTGTGTGTGTTTTTTTTTTTTACAACGAAAAGAAAAAACAATTTATGGTACCGATTAAAAGGTAGCCATGTTTCGATTTTTAGGAAGAAAAGCTAGTATTTAAGATGGGGAAAGGGTGTCGACGTTTTAGACCTAGTTATCTCCTCATGGCGTGTTCTAAAAATCTAAACATGGCTGCCTCCAGCGGCCGCGCTGTCATAAAACGTGTTTTCCGCTATAAAAAAAAAAAGAAGAAAAAAAAACTACTTGATCAAATCAAGTGAATTTTTGGTACTTCATGGGGAACGTAAACTGCGTAAAACGGGTTTTAATTTAATGGTTGCTCCCTAAAAAGCGCATGCGCAAAAGGTTTTTATTGAATTACGAAAACTTTTTTGAAGGTATTATTTGAGGCAAAAAACAAAAAAGGCCAAAAGCATTATTTGAATATGTATGAAAAAAAAATAAATAAATGCAACAAAAATTAAAAATATTTAGTGTAGAAAATATAATTAAAAAAAAAAAAATAAGCACGAAATAAAAGTACGAATCAAATTTAATTAAAGGAATTTTTTTAAAAATTCAAAAAAATAAAACGAATACACGCGTCGCTCCAGCTTCATAACAAAAAAAGTATGGGATATATACGAAGAAAGTGAAAGAAACCCTCAGGGAGCCGCCAGTAAATTAAAACCCGTTTACGCAGGGTCCACGTTCCCTGTGAAGTGCCGAATTTTTTTTTTTTTTTTTTTTTTTTTTTTCGGAGAACTTCAGTCCAAAACGGATACGTACAATATAACTTTTTTTTTTTTTTTTTTTATATTTTCATTTTTTAATGTTTTGGTAAATATCCAGATCCGCTACAACAACACCGACCACTCTAATTTTCTTTTTTTTCTTTTTTTTTTTTCTTTTTTTTTTTTTTTTTTGAGGTCGCTGACAACGAATCTGATAGTCAAACTTGGGGCAAATTTACCGTTTGCATGGTATTAACCCCTGAACCCACGAACTACTTTCCACCATTTTGCAGCTTCCGTTTACGCTACGCGCGCGCGCTGCAGCATGAACGACAGCTTGCTTCACCTAGCAAACTGCCTTCTCACATGGCGTACCATTTACCAATCAAAAAATTACGGACTGACATTTTTTTTAATGACTTACAGTTTTTTTTTGTCTCACGTAGTTTTTAATGCGGTTTACAAAAACATAAGCACCAAACATCTGTTTTTCATTCTTTTTTTGCGGAAGGGGGATTCAATTATAGAACTTATGTGGTTTAATAGGTGCTTCTGCAGTTTAGTTAACCGTTTTTCCGTAAGTAACGCAAACGCACCGACATTTACCAATTAGAACACCATTTAACATTTTTCGAAGATTTTACTGTTTACATTGGGGCACGAGCGGTGGGGGGGGGTGCATGCGCGTAGCGTAAACGGGAGCTGCAAAATGGTGGAAAGTAGTTCGTGAGTTCAGAGGTTAATACCATGCAAACGGTAAATTTGCCCCAAGTTTGACTATCAGATTCGTTGTCAGCGACCTCAATTACCTATGAGAAAAACAAATTAGAGTGGTCGGTGTTCTCTGTTGTACCTATTTACTATGCCTCCCCACGGGACAGAGTTAGACACCAGGGTCGTTTTTTAACGTGGAGAAAAGGTATAAAAATAAAAATTGTCTCAGTCGTGAAGGATTTCTCCTCCACCGAAAGAGAACAAGAAATGGAAGTGCAGCATCTGAAGAACAGATACTACACTTTGATCTTGATCAAAAATCTGGATATTTATACCAATGTTTTTTTTTTTTATTAAACTGTACCAAAAAGATATCGTGAAGTTATAATTTAATCTGAAAAAACTATTTAAAAATAGCGCGGTGGCAAAAGTGAACTAGCACAATCTTTCTTTCTTTTCATTTCCTTTTTTCTTTCTTTTCATTTCCTTTTTTCTTTCTTTTCATTTCCTTTTTTCTTTCTTTTCATTTCCTTTTTTCTTTCTTTTCATTTCCTTTTTTCTTTCTTTTCATTTCCTTTTTTTCTTTCTTTTCATTTCCTTTTTTTTTTCTTTCTTTTCATTTCCTTTTTTTTCTTTCTTTTCATTTCCTTTTTTTCTTTCTTTTCATTTCCTTTTTTCTTTCTTTTCATTTCCTTTTTTTCTTTCTTTTCTTTTCCTTTTTTTCTTTTTCCTTTTTCTTTCGTTTTTCCTTTTTTCTTTTTCTTTTTTCTTTCTTTTTCCTTTTTTCTTTCTTTTTCCTTTTTTCTTTCTTTTTCCTTTTTTCTTTTTTCCTTTTTTCTTTCTTTTTCCTTTTTTCTTTCTTTTTCCTTTTTTCTTTCTTTTCCTTTTTTCTTTCTTTTCCTTTTTTCTTTCTTTTCCTTTTTTCTTTCTTTTTCCTTTTTTCTTCCTTTTTTCTTTCTTTTTCCTTTTTTCTTTCTTTTTCCTTTTTTCTTTCTTTTTCCTTTTTTCTTTCTTTTTCCTTTTTTCTTTCTTTTTCCTTTTTTCTTTCTTTTTCCTTTTTTCTTTCCTTTTCCTTTTTTCTTTCTTTTTTCCTTTCTTTCTTTTTTCCTTTCTTCCTTTTTTCTTTTTCTTTTTTTTCTTTCTTTCTTTTTTCTTTCTTTCTTCTTTCTTTCTTTTTTCTTTCTTTCTTTTTTCTTTCTTTCTTTTTTCTTTCTTTCTTTTTCATTTCTGTTTTTCTTTCTTTCCTTTTTTCTTTCTTTCCTTTTTCTTTCTTTTTTCCCTTTTCTTTCTTCCTTTTTCTTTCTTCCTTTTTCTTTCTTTCTTTTTCCCCTTTTCTTTTTTTCCTTTTTTCTTTTTCTTTGTTTTTTCCTTTTTCTTTCTTTTTTCTTTTTTTCCTTTTTTCTTTTTTTCGTTTTCCCTTTTTTCTTTTTCCTTTTTTATCTTCCTTTTTTCTCTTTTTCCTTTTTTCTCTTTTTCCTTTTTTCCTTTTTCTCTTTTTCTCCTTTTCCTTTTTCTTTTTTTCCTTTTTCTCTTTTTCTCTTTTTCTCTTTTTCTCTTTTTCCTTTTTTCATTTTTTCCTTTTTCTCCTTTTCCTTTTTCTCCTTATTTCTTTTTTTTCCTCATCTCTTCCGTTTTTCTTTTTTCCTTTTTCTTTTTTCTTTTTTTTGTGGCACATATCGCGCATATTTAAAAAAATTTACATCCATTTTAAGATAAGGTTTCCGAAGAATTTTCCCAAAAGTACGAGTTATCGTCCCGTTCTTTGAGAAGCGCCACCTAGCGACAGTTTAGTGAAAGTACAAAAAAAATTGCAGAAGTGCCAATTTTTTTTAAGTATTGCATATTGCCTTTGATAAAATTGTATGGATCGGCAAACTACTCCAACTTGTTATAAAACTAGAACAAATTTGCTTAAGATAATATTGTTTTAATAGCAGCCATCTTAAAGCTGAGAAGTTCAAGATAACCATTTTAAAGCTTGTTCAAGATAATAAAAAATATGTAGAGGTCCTTAATTAATTCTCTAAAATAAAATAGAACTAATTTTTATTGCGGACTATTATTGTTATCTTTTCTTAGTTGTTTACGACGTTTCGGCCAACTATTCCTCTGGTCTTCGTCAAGTGTCGCGGTTACCACCTGACGAAGGCCAGAGGAATAGTTGGCCGAAACGTCGTGAAGCAACTAAGAAAAGATGAGGACAAAAGTCCGCAATAAAAATAAAAATTAATAAATAATACTCATCTCAATAAGTTCCAATTACACAATATAAAATAGAACTAATTTAAACTTTCAAAAATACCGATTAATGGAAAGCATTGTTGACCTAAATTATGTTCAAAGTATGGTAGCCCAAACTTGCTATAAATTAGTGCTTTTTTCTTTTCTTTTTTTTTTTAAAATCTTTTATTCGTTATTATTTAAATCTTAGTGGAAATCTATTATATACCTTTACCAAAGTTATGATTTTCAGTAGTAAATAAAAAGCGCAAGAATTTATTTTTGATTTTTAAATATAAATAAAGCATCATAATTTTCACAGGAGCATTACGAAAAAAGCCCTAAAGTCTGTATTAACGAATTCGATATAACTCGAAAAAAAAAATGAATTTCTCGAACTACTGATATTACGATTTAATTTAGCATTGTTTATTTAATATTTTCACACAAAAAAAATTTTAATGGCAAAAATATTTCTACTCTTTTTTTTAAATTACAGATTTTGCATAATTTTTATATGCAAGATTTTAATAATTTCATTGCTCACAAGAATGAAACTTTCGGCGTCACATAATTTTTATATAATCTCAATAATTAAAAAAAAATAACTTAAAAACAGGAACATAAAAAATAATTAAATTAAAAAATGATAAAAATTGATACAAACGTTCAAAATAGTAATGTATGGATGCACGTCTGGGGGGGGGGGATCTGACACCCCTACCTCCTTTTACTATCATGACTTCATTTTGAAACAGCGTTTTGATTGGCTGAAATTTTGGGCTTCCGTATATTTGTGTTTACAAACGTTTATCCGTTGCCTTTTGCCGAACTGCATAGTTACTTGTTTTTTGAGGGCGAATAATTAAGCTGTATTTTGTATAAACAAGGTGTTTTTTTATTATTATTATTATTTAATTCAATATCTTAGGACTTTACTTTACTAAGTATCTTTGAAATAGACCCCAGAAAACTAATATTTATCTTTTAAAGGATTTTTACAATGATTTATTTAACTTCAAAATTTGGCTGAATTGGTTAGTTCGCCGTGAAAACATTTTCATAAATTTTTTTTTTTTTTTTTTTTTTTTTTTTTTAAATTAACTTTAGTCTTTAATCTTTCAAATGCAATCCAAATGTGGTAGGAAACCTACAAAAAAAATTATGATAAATCGACTATCAAAACTAGGTCCCTCTATTTTTGCCTGTACCTAGTAGTTATTTAATCAATTTACGACATTCTCCTGGCCGACAGGAATTGTCACCTCCACTGATAATTGCGTAGACATGAAACACTAGTGTCTGTAGGTATGAAATAATAATTATTTAATTATAAATATGTATATATTAATTTATTTTTAAACGATTAATAGTATACCGTAGCCATTACACCAGTACAACACAACACTGATTTTTAAACCTCTGTAGTTTGAATATTTATTTTGAAACGATTAATAGTATACCATAGCCATTGCAAAGCTGAATTTTTAATCTCTGTAATTCGAATTAAGCTGTCTTCGTTTATTAAATATGGCGGATCGAAATGTTTTCGTCTCCTTAAAGTTTTATGTCCTTTAAAAAAATCTACTTGATCAATTTACGTAATTTTTGGAATTTGACATTTTCGTTTCGTGACAAGTTTGTACAACATACAGAATTTTCTTTTTTGTTTTCTAGGTTGAATTGTGAACTTGCTTCACTCTCGATTTATAAAATTATTGAATGTAAATAGTTTCTACAATGTCCAATAAAGCCAGAAATATCTTTCTATTTTAAATGTTTCAAAATTTGTTTTAAATTGATCACGAAGTAATTCTTTTTTTGCAACCATTAACAAAATATTAAACTGACTTTTTTTTACAAATAAATCGAAATGCATTCTGATGGATTTACTTTGTAATGTTTTTTTAAAAAACAAGATTTAATTTCCCCCCCCCCCTTTTGTTTTCCTTTATTTCAATAAGTAATCGATTTGCTCTTGGCCTTTTTACCAAGAACAAACTTAAGTATCTGTTCTGAAACATCACTTTTCTGTCCTGGTCGCTGAAGAAAAATGCTTCTAAGATTGAGTCAATTTTAGTTTTGTTCCAATCTGAAGTGCTCCCTTTTTGGAGAATCATATTTTATGTGGGGGGGGGGGCAAAAAAACGACCTTGTGCCTAACTCTACCCTCGTCGAGAGGGAAGTAAATAGAAGTAAATTATCATAAATGAATGGCAATTCAATTCTCGTAATTGTGAGAATACACGCACGTGAAGTTGTCTTTATTTAAAACTTAAAACGAAAGCTTAACCAATATTTTGTTATAAATTATATATTTTTATAGTAAATATTTGATGAGTCACTGTTTATTTTTAATTTTCTTTCCTTTTGCAAAGTTTGTAATCCCGAACAAACAAAAACCTTGACACCTTGGCCATTATTTGTAGGAGTCAATTTATTATTATTTCACTATTTCATCTTTGTTGTATGCGTGGCATCTTTTTATTTTGAAACTATCAAACCTTGACGACGAATAAACAGCTGTAGTTATGAAGATGTGTGTGTGTGTGTGTGTGTGTGTGTGTGTGTGTGTGTGTGTGTGTGGTGAACATTATAGTAACAACGCAATTGGACATGATGGATTCTTTACTTTTGAAAAATTGTCTTTAAAATAGAATAAATTGGTTTTCTATGTAAATTTATCGGTAAAATTTTACATTAAGGCCCGTCTCAGTTTCGTATATAACAAAATGTTTTTTGTAGATTTCGGTGGCGGTGTGCTAAAAACGAATCTGCAAACTGTTCCGTCGCAAAAAAAAATAGTTTTCATGATCCGAAAAAATTACTTTTTCGAAAAGTGGGTGATCACTTTTCCATGTAAATTTAACTTAAAATGAGCACCTACATTTTGCCCACCTGAGAGAGGGGGCATTTTTTTGAGTGTTTATTGGCTAAAAGTTTTTTTCGATTTCTTTTTCTGTTTTCGTCTTTCAATGAAGACACGAGGAAATAAAAAATAAAGAAAAATCGGTATTTTACTTAAAGGCTCGTCTCACATTCGTATAGAAAAAAAACATTTTGTAGTTTTCGGTGTGCTTTAAAAGAATATAGTAACCGTTTCTGTCGCAAATTTACCGTTTGTATGGTATTAACCCCTTAACTCTGGGATTATTTTTCATTTCACAACCCAACCTTCATTTACGCTACACGTGAGCATGAAAAAAAAAAAAGGCTGTTAAATGTGCACTCGCACACCAAACTGTAGTATTGGCGAAAATTTTAAATTAGACGAAAAACAAGTAGTTTTCCAAATATTAAGCCATGTAATCCTGTTATCACGGGTGGCCATTTTTGTATGCGCTAGCCTATCTTTTATTTATTATTTATTTTTCTAGTTCCTTATTTCAATCCCAATCTACTTTTTATGAAATTTTTTTCGTTTCTCATCTAAATGTTTTTTAAAGTCGCTGTTATCTTTCTACTCTTACTTTTGTATAATGCCGACTTTTTCTCTTTTTATGAGAAGCATTTAGCTTTGAAATACCATGGCCTTAAAGAGATTTCTTCCTTTTTTTAATCCTTGTTGACATGATAATGTAATAAAGTTCCTATGTAACTTTTTAATTTATTTTATATATATATATATATATATATATATATATATATATATATATACTAGCAGGCCACCTGGCATTGCCTGGTTATAAAATACACTTAAATATGATATTTTGATTAATGCAGATTTCATATTTATATTATACTAGCCTGGGTGCCCAGCATTGTCTGGAATGTTTGGAGGTGTGTGTTGAGCAAAAAAAAAAAAAAGGGTGGTAGTAGGCAGTCAAGCAGGCACGAGCCTGTACCGCGAAGGAGGAAAAGAACGTGAAAAAAAAGTGACGTCTTTGCTGTTGCATCCACCGCCAAATGGAAAGTGATGAAGGTTTAAATTAAGGCTAGTCAATCAAAAAGAGGAGATGACTTTTGAAAATATCAATGAAAAAAGCGACCCCTCCCTGCAGAAAAGTGCCCGGTTGAAGGTGAAGGAATTAATGCTTTTAACAAATTTTTTGATATTTGTCATTCAAAGGGTCGAGCTTCAAAACAATACTGATCTTGTGAAAATCCGTCACCTTTGTTGAAAGTTTTAGGCATACATACATACATTTAAACAGACAGGTGAGATTTATATTATAGACTAGTGGAGGTACTCGGTGTTGCCCGGGTGTTTGGAGGTGTGTGTTGAGCCCCCTCCCCCCACCTAAAAAATTTTTTTTTTTTTAATAAAAAAACAGGTGTTAGTAGGCATAAATAGAAAAAGTAGGCTTTTAATATCAATGTCGAGCTAGAAAAAACTCAACTAGTCTAATTACATTTGTCGTCCATTTCTTATTCTGTGTGGTCTTTGGTTTGTTTTGATCATATTTATTTACTTGTATTTGGTCTGTTGTATTCTTGTATTTTATTACCTGAAATAAGAACAACATCTGCACGATGCCGACTAGGTCTATGTGTGCTATCAAGAGCCATAGATGATCATGACATTCAAATCTGTCTTCTAAATTCCACAATCTTTATATTTGTTTGGTATCAATTTTTTGTGGTTTTGTTAGTGTATGTGGCAACACTAGGCCCATGTTTATTTTACTCGTGATTGTGTCACAAAGATAATACTTATTTATCTTGTGTAGAAATAACAGTGCACTATCACACATAGTCAAAATATTATAATCTACCTTCTTTTCCGACTCATAAACTGTCTTGCTGTGCAAATACTATAAATTTGTATATTTGTAGAACAAAGATTTGCATGCTTCTTGTTTGTGTGATTTAAAAAAAAAAAAAATTAGACAAAAAAAATACACCCCCTCCAGCTCTCAGGCCATGTAAATTGTGTCATATGTAACCAGTTATGTGTCAAGCTAATTAATCTTGAGTCCACAGCATTTGAATTTTAATGAGTAAGTTTTAACTGTGTGTTCAAAATAATAAATTTTAATCTAGTCATGTAACCCATATCGATTGTAATTTTCCTTCATTTTTTTGTTAATATGAAAACAGAACAGACATTTTTTTTTTTCAGTCTGAAGTAGTTGATACCTGTTTAAAGCTTTGATTAAAACATTTTTCTGAACGTGTAGTCATGTTATGTTTGTATAAATAGAGCTTACATTATTAAAATATGCTTATCTATCTGTGTGTGTATAATATATAATTACTCATCTCAAGTGTGCAGTTGACCTTCTTGCCATGGGATTAACAACATTTACAAGACCTAGGGTTGCCTGTTCGAGCTTGTTGTTAGTTCTGCCAGATGTTTGAATATATATTGATTTCTCTTCAAAAGACGATCCAAGTTTATAGGTAAAAATGTTTAATTTTTATATATATAAGGCTTTTGACAGGGTTTGATCTTCCCAGGAAAATCAGATTGTACGGTATCACTGGTCGAATACTTAACATAATTAAATCCTTCTTAAATACGAGAAAAATCCAGGTTGTCCTCTACGGTTGTACATCTAAACAATATGATAATGCGGGTGTATCTCAGGGATCTATCCTTGAACTTTTATTATTCCTGATATTCATAAATGACCTCCCTGATAAAATTGTCTCTGAGATGGGTATATTTGCTGATGACACCACACTCTATAACAGGCATGAGGGGAAAACAAATGAACGCATATCTAAGGAAATGGCAGAAACACTAGAGGAAAACCTCCAATCTGTAGTGGAATGGGGACAAAAATGGATGATCACATTCGTTGCTGCCAAGACTAAGCTTGTTTCCTTCAATAATTACAAGAAACCATCTTAACTACCAATAGCTATGGTTAAAGATACATTACCTGATTGCTAATTGCCAACCTGATATGTCCTTAATGGTCATTCAAGCTTCGGCCTTTGTCTCATCAATGAAATGTTGCATCCCTTTGCCTGTTCTACAAGTATTTTAATGGTGGATGCTCTGGCGAACTACAAGCCCTTGTACCCCCTCGACATAAATATCCCAACAAACTCGACAAGCAGCAAAATTCCACCCCTACACAGTAGAAATCCCTAGATATAAGAAAACCTATTCTAATAGTTTCTTCCCCAGAACTGCTAGACTTTGGAACTCCCTTCTGGATTCCTGTTTTCCCAACTGTACTGATATGCAGAAGTTTAAGTGTAATGTGAACAGACACCTTGCTGCTCAACTTCTATATAGTATTCCTGGAACATGTCTCCAATAGTAGTCCCCTACATCAAAGTAGTACTGTGCTTTGTTTGGGGTGAAAATGGAATAATATATATATATATATATATATATATATATATATCACACGCACACATATTTGTAGTAAAAAGTTTGTATGTCTAACTGCACTTATCTTATTATTGTTCAAGTCCAATGGCAGCAAGTAATTTAAGATGATTAGGTGCAATATTGGAATAAACATATAAAAATTCAGAGTTTTTCCTTCTAGACTGATTGCTTTATCAATCAAGGCTTGAGTCTCAAGAGCATAAAGAGAAAGTGACAAGTCATTTGCATTTCATAATTTAAAGTAGTTGGTATTTCAAAAAAGTCACCCATCTAAGTACATTCAAAATGTTTTCAATTAATCATATTATAGAAGTGAAGTGGAATTATTGGTATACGAGTAACTGAAAACCACTTGTGAATTTGATATTCCTATAAAATTCCCTCCTTCTGGGGAAACTGGTTCAACTCATCTAGAGTTGGTGCCAATACAGATATTGATACAGGGCTCTATGGACAAATTAATTTTTAGTTGACCTTTGACAACTAAATATTTTTGTTTACTAGCCAAATAGAAAAGTTTCCGTTCTGCTAAATCTACAGCAGATGTGCTTACAGTTATATCTCATAGGATTAGCAAATCTCTCGATGGAGGCAACCTTTCTAGGGCAATTGCTCTTGACATATCTAAGGCCTTTGATAGGGTATGGCATAAAGGTTTACTTCACAAGATCTCCAGCTATGGTATAGCTGGAAATGTCTTCTCAATTATTAAATCATTTCTTTCTGATAGGTTCATAAGAGTAGTAGTTGAGGGGCAAAAATCAGAAGTTCACAGTATTAATGCCGGTGTCCCTCAGGGGTCCATCCTGGGCCCAACTCTTTTCCTGATCTACATTAATGATCTTCCAAATCACATCCTTACATCATTTGTAGACATTTATGCTGACGACACTACCATTTATGGTAGCCCATCTAAGACAGTAAACGACCAAGTTCTCTCTGATTCTCTCTCCTCTGATCTTGAGCACGTAGTACAATGAGGAAAGGAGTGGCTAGTTTTAATGCATCTAAAACCAAGCTTCTCTCTTTACATCATCAACATTCTGATCCACATCTGGCATCAATTGAAATGAATGGCTCTCGTCTTCAGGAGGCCTCAAGTTTTGACAAGCTTCTGGGCTTGACCATTACTCCTGATCTTAAATGGAACACGTACATCAAATCTGTTGCCAAGGCCGCTGGAAAAATGGTGGGATCTTTCTATCGATCTGGTAGATATCTCACTGCTGATGCAATTCTCTATCTATATAAGAGCCAGATACGTCCAAGGATGGAATACTGTTGCCACATCTGGGCAGGAGCTGCTAGAAAGGACTTGTCCTGCCTTGATAGAGTTCAAAATAGACTTCGTAGCCTCGTGGGAGATGTCCTTTTTCTCTTCCCTGCAACCTCTATCTCACAGAAGAGATGTTGCGAGTTTGTCTCTGCTTTATCGTTATTTTCATGGAAAGTGTTCGACTGAGCTTCAATCTATGGTCCCCCCTCGCCAAACTTTCACAAGAAACACTCGTCTAGCTGAAAACCCTATCAATAATTCCCCCCACTCTTTATCTGTGCCTAAACCTAAACGTAGATTCCATGAACAAAGCTTCTTTCTGAGAACTGCACGCCTGTGGAATTGTCTTCTGTTTTCCTGCTTTCCAGCTGAGTACAATATGGTTGTCTTCAAGTCTAACGTAAATAAGTTCTTGATGAGCCGTTCCATATAAGTTATCAAATTTACCGAATTTTCATTACTAATGATTACTATATTGTCCAATTTCTACTGTACACTCTTTAACCCTTATCCTTGAGTGGCCTCTTGGCCTTGATAATGTGGTGATGCCTGTGTTAAAAAAAAAATGTTGATACTTGAAGGTATAAACATTCTGATTTCTTCAGATACAACAGCCTTCGGTAAAAAAAAATAGAGTACATTGTTCTATTAAACTTTTATTGTTTAAATAATTTAACTTTTTTTTTTTAATAAAACGATCACAGTTGAAAATATGTTTTTCACTCAGTAGTGAGCTTTGGAAGATTGTCAGTGAAAGAAATACAATCGGCAAAAGATAAGCATTTTATTATTTCTAGTCGCCACTTTGAAAAATCACTTCCAAATGCGACTGTTTCACTCGCAATGTAGAACCTTGTGGTAGGTTGAGAGAACTAGTTTGTGTGCAAGTAACGTAAAATAATAAAAATGGATGAGAACCCAGATGTGGAGAAAGTATAGCTGAATGATGAAGCTATTGAAATTGTTCAGAATTTTTTTTATTTTATTGATACCATTGGAGCACAAGATGGAGCAGGTGCTAGTGTGATTGCAAGAGTTAGGAGTGGCATAATTTCAGGGAACTTCTACCATTACTAACCAGCAGAGCATTATTACTATCAACAGAAGAATCTATTAGGCATTTGTATGCAGTGTGATGATATATGTATGTGAAACCTGGTCAGTGAGGGTTGAGGATATGTGTTGCATGGTGAGATGATATAAGAATGATACGATGTGTAAGACGAGTCTTAAAGAAAATCTTAGATCTGGTGACCTCAGAGAAAGACTAAATCTGTACAGTACGTCTAACGAATGGGTGAGAGTTCTTGGGTCAGTAGATGTAGGACAATTGAGATATCAGGTTCTGTTCCTAATGGAAGATCAAGGAAAATACAAGAAAGTTATGAGAATGGACTTGAGAAAGTGGGATAAATAAAGACCTAGACAGAGATAGCTTAATTTAAAAGTCATTTTCTAAAAGCTGTCTGATACAAATGCTAGGATAAAAAAAAAGCATTAAACTGAATACGGTGATAAATGATATTCAATGAATTGTTTTAACTGATATTGTTTTTGGCAATAAATAAGTTAAAAATAAGTTCATATGTGGAAAAATGGGCAAATCAAACTTTTTAAATCATGTTACATGATTTATTGTCTGTTATAAACAAGAAACATTTTCTATCGTCATCAAACATTGTCTTGGTAACAGCTGGATTAACTTTCTCAAAACTTTCAGTGTTTATGCATGAAATGTAAGGAATTATGTACTTATTAATCTTCTGTGTCACCCGAAAGAAAAAAAGATATAAAACTTTTTGATTAATGCTTTTTTATTTATATATATATATATATATATATATATATATATATATATATATATATATATATATATATATATATATATATATATAGTTTAAAAGTCAGTTTAAAGTTTTTTGTTAGCAGTCTGCCATTGTCTTTCCTTGTCATGGATGTTACATGGGTGACTTGAACCAATTGTCAATCATTTGACAAGAAAAAGAAAGTCAACCTCATCCTGCATCTTTGCTAACCAATTTTGACGATTTCAAGCTTTCTCGGTTATAATTGCAATCCATTTTTGATTCTGATTGATAGGTTTTTGCGCCAACATGAGTTTGAGGATGTGTTTTGATAGTGAAGGACTACATTTTCAGCTGGCCAACCTTTTTTGATAAATTGTAAGAAATTTTGGATGTTTGTCAGGACACCTGTATCACTGCAGAACATGTTACCAAAATTAGCAAAGTCATTTTTTATTAGGTCTTTTGTGATAAGAGGAAAGTTTTTTTTTTTAATTTTTCACACTGATCAACCAGTTTGTTTGTGTGTGTTTTTTTACATGGTCAAGTGTTCGAATTTGAAAACTGCTATATTAGCAAACCATTACCCAAAATATGAGATTATAGGATTTGTAAGAATCATTAAATATATATGTCATTTTTATAATTAAAAAAATATTATATAGGATTTCCATTTCTAAATTTTGTGAAGAAATAACATGTGAGATTTTATCAAATAAAGGAGGGTTGACCCTTCGTGCCACTATTGATGTGTGCCAAGTTGATGAACAAACTTTAGTTACACGTTCAGGAAGTGCACAAGTCAATGTTTGTTTAGGCTTGTTTGAAGATCTGAAATTCTTAGCCTGGTCATCAGACTTGAATCTTCCAGTATGACATGGGAACCAACAGACGGTGAAAACCCAGAAAGGTGCACATCTCTAATTAAAAAAATAGGATCATCGGGTAAGATCTGTGAACAACGATGAGGAAATTCTTGGCTAATAAAAAGATCAGCTTTTGATCACCCTTCGTAATCCCTCAGATCTTGCACCATTTGACTTCTTTTTCCTAGGTTGAAAACTCTGAAGAATTCCTCAAGGAGAAGCATTTCGCAAAGTGCTTTTGTAAGTAACAGAAGTGCATTAATTCTCCAAAAAATTATTTTGAAAGGGACACTGTTGATCAAGAGAAGAGTTATGAGGCATGTATATGCAGTGCGATGTATGGAAGTGAAACCTGGCCAGTGAGGTTTGAGGATATATGTTGCATGGAGAAGAATGATATGATGGATGTGTCTTAAAGAAAAACTTACATCTGATCTCAGAGGAAAATTAAATTTGGATAGTATAGGAAAGTGTGTGCAGAACAGAAGACTGCTGGTGGGTTTACATTAAAAGAATCGATGAGAGGTCTTGTTTTTTTTTGTTTGTTTTTTTCTCTCTCTGATTTTACTCCAAAATGAACTTAAACATTTCAAATTACCATAGCAAGTAGATTGTTTAATTTGACTTCTATTTTTTTTCTGTAATCTACATAATTAAATATTTGACTTGTTTAACTTTCCACACTTCCTCTGGCTATGTCCTTGTATAGACTTTAGGCTCCCTAATCCACAACGCAATAACTTTTACTTTTGAACCATGAAATTATTTTTTGTTTTTAAAGATTAGTTATTCAATTAACTAATTTTCTTGGAAACTACTTCATATGATGTTCTTTTAAAAAAAAGAAATTAAAACCAATTTCTCTATATTGATCTATATGTTTACATTTTCCCAAATAACAAATATTTTCTTTCTGTTTTCTCTTTTAGTAGTTCTCACAAAGAACACCGCACGAAAGAAGGAAGAAAGCGTTTTGCAGAAGACAGTTCAGATGACAGCCAAGACGAAAGAAACACAAGGGAGAAGAAGAAGCGGCTCGAGTCTTTCTCGTTATCCAAAAAAGAACAGCCGAAAGATGAGAGAGACCACCAGCAGGACTGGGGCAGCTCATCTTGGTCGTCTCGGGATCAGGACACCAGCGGAAGAAAAAACAGAGAGCCACAAGAGCCGAGCAATGAGAGCGCAGGTAAAATGTGCAAGGGCCTCGTAGATTATGCTGAGAGTGATAAGGAGGTGAATTCTGATGAACGTAAAGTTGTAAAGAAAAAGAAAAAAAAGAAACATTCAAACAAACGGTCAGACCACGATTCCTATGATACCGATGATGATTCGAATGTTGAGAGACATCGGCAGAAAAGTTCAAGTTCTAAAAAAAAGAAAAAGAGCAGTCGGCATTTGCATGGTGAGTCTTCCAAAGAAGACCACCATTCTTCAAATCCTGATTCAGATATTGAAAAAAAAGATGAGCGGAAAAGGAGTAGTAAAAGTAAAAATAAAGAATCGTCACACCAGAAACGTCGCCGTGAAAAGGATGAATCTGGAAGTGATCGACACAAGAAAAAAAAGGATGCTCATGATTCGGAGAAAAAGAAAGATAATTTCCGTGAATCGAAAAAAAACAAGAATGACATCCATGAATCTGAAAAAACAAAATATGATGCCTGCAAATCTGAGAAAACGAAATACGACTCCCACGAATCTGAGAAAGATAAAAGTGATACCCATGAATCAGAAAAAGATAAAGATGGCATCCACGAATCGGACACAAATGATGCTCACAAGTTGAAGAAGAGTAAAGATGACGTCCACGAATCCAAGAAAACGGAAGATTCAGCAGAAGACCAAAGAAAGGATAGGCAGGAAGAAAAGAATAAAAAAGAAGAAATAATCCCAAACAAAGAGGGGAGAACAGGGGATGACCACAGAGGATCAGAGGAATGTCATAGCATGACAAAGCATAAAGAGAATGGTCCAGAGAATCGGGCTGTTATTTCTGATGGCACTAAGTCATCTTCGGAAAATGATGAGGATACACATAGTAGCGCCATAGATGACAAGCAGCGCAGGGATTCTGAAAGGAACTCTGACAGATCATCATCAGCAGAATCATCATCAGAAATCCCTCAAGAGAATAAATCTTCTTCATCCGTCCTCCAAACTCTAACGTCAAAGGAGCCTGTCATGAAATCTCCCCATTCTCAAGATGATAGGCTATCCGAAAGTGTTGAAGTCGCCATTGAAACACCAAAAAAACGGATGGATGATTCTTTAGAAACTTTCTCTAAAATACAAGAAAGCTCTGCTGAAAAAGAGTCAATACAGCATGAGCATTCCATTGAGAAAAGTCTTAAGGCAGATGCTGAGCATAGCATAAGCCGATCAGAATATCATGACCGGTCCAGAGAAACCCATGAGTCAAGAGAGAAATCTTTTGAAAGTGACGATTCTCAACATAACACTCTCAATGACAATAGCAACAGAGATAGACGACGAGAGAAGGAAGCTGACTATTCTCCGAATCGGAGAGAAAAGGACAGCAAAAGTTCTTCAGTTGATAAGCATAAAAAGATGTCAGGTGAGCCAAGAGATCGGCATCGAGAACGGGATGCTTCAAAGGAGAAAAGAAAAGAAAAAGACGGAGACAATTCAAGGGAACGGTACCAAGAATCTGATAGATCTGGAGACAGGCATAGATTTTCAGACAACTCTAAAGAACGTTGGCGACATTGGGATGATTCTGATAAATGGAAAAATAGAGGTGATTCACGAGACAGGCGCAAGGGTGACTCTAGAGATAGACGCCGAGATGATTCACGAGACAGACGCCGGGGTGATTCTAGAGAGAGACGCCGGGGTGATTCTAGAGAGAGACGCCGGGGTGATTCTAGAGAGAGACGCCGGGGTGATTCTAGAGACAGGCGCCGGGGTGATTCTAGAGACAGGCGCCGGGATGATTCTAGAGACAGGCGCCGGGATGATTCTAGAGACAGGCGCAGGGATGATTCCAGAGACAGGCGTAGGGGTAATTCATGGGACAATTCAAGAGATCGTCAGTATTCTTCCAATAACCGAAATCAACGATCTCGGGATAATTCTCAAGATCGCAAATCCAGCCATACAGATAAATATAGAGATAGGGACCGATCTTCGTCCCGGGAACGTAACCGTCCCGGAAAGAGTAGCGAGAATTTCTCTAGCCGAGAAAGTAATCGTTCGCGAGAACGTGCCACAAGTGGCAAGAGGAAAAGCTCCAGGGAACGATACCACAGTTCTGAGGCATCCCCAGAATTGCAGCAAGGTAAAGAGTCAAGAAACTCTTCTGTGAAAAACAATTCTCAGGATGTACGAAGCAAAGACGATACTCTGGGTAAATCTTCCAGCTCAGTTAGTGTTGGGAGCGAAGCATCAAAAAAGACAGAAGAAGCTAAAAAGAGTGATAAACCCTCCACGCAGCCACACAAAGATCCCCAGGGTGCTGGTATTCTCACAACACGTACTGGAGGGGCTTATATTCCTCCAGCCAAATTACGAATGATGCAAGCAGAAATCACAGACAAAAGCAGGTAATAGCTTTAAGTTTGTACGTTTATGTTGTTACAAATTGTTTTTGTTTGTTTTTCTTTTCTCATTTCTTGTGGATAAATATAAAGTGATAATGTAACTAAGTGCTTCTTTGCAATCACATCTATGAAAAAAATTTGTTTGGAGAATCATGTTTTCTATTTTTATGTAATTTTTCAAATTAAACAAACCATTCAGTTTGATCCAAAGAGTTGATATCAGTCATGTTGCATGCAATCTAAGCACTTTATGCTGTGAAGCCAAATCTTCTCAAGTGTCTGATGTATCCAGGAGTTGATGAAAGAGGTTGTTGTGCATGGCCAAACCACCTCAGACACCAAGCACCTAAGGCATTCAAAATCCCACCAATACCAAGCTTCTGATAAAAAATGTTTAAGAGATCCTTTCCTCTAAATTGCTGCTGCCTAATCAAGGCGCAGTCTTTAGAGCATCATGCAAAATGGCCAAGTTAATACAGGCTGAAAAGACTTAGTCATGAATTCTGAAGAAACTGTGGCTAGATGTAAATATTTGTAGCAGCTTTCCCTAATGTTCCCTAAGTGAGCAGTGATAGTATGTTCGCAATTACCACCAGCATTCACCATGCTAGCCAAGTAACAGATGAGTTTCAACTTAAAAACATTTACAAAATATCAAAATACTGACCTAATTTTTTTTTTCTATTTTGCCTCTTTAATTAAGTACCATTGTCACCATGACAGTAAGTAATGGCACAAGTTGCAGGTATTTATTTATTTATTTTTTTTTTCAAACACACCAACAGTTTCTCTTCTTTTATAAGTTTCATTTTTGGTTGACAATACTTCAATAAATCTTAATGCAATTTAATAAAAAACAGTAGTATTGTTTTATTTTATTATTTTTAAACTAATACATGATAGCATGACAGTGTTTCATCATTGTTATTCTTCTCTGTACTTAACTAAAATTATTTAGCTACTTTCTATGAGGTGTTAGACATAAGGTCAGCTGTGAGTTTGATGAAAATGTTTGAATCCAGTTTGTTCCACAGAAACACTTTATCAAACCCACATCTGATTTTGTGTCTAACTTCATGGAAGTAGCTAAATAATTTTAGTTAAGTACAGAGGTAAAAAAAAAAAAACGATGATGAAATGCTGTAATACTATCATATTATTTTTTAAAAAATTATGAAATAAAATAAAACTACTTGTTTGTTATTAAATT
This sequence comes from Euprymna scolopes, assembly GCF_053919585.1. Classification (NCBI taxonomy): domain Eukaryota; kingdom Metazoa; phylum Mollusca; class Cephalopoda; order Sepiida; family Sepiolidae; genus Euprymna; species Euprymna scolopes. The sequence continues at coordinate 74,297,568 of NC_136500.1, read as the reverse complement.
GTGCTAATATTCTAAGAGTTTATAAACTATTAAAATAACACCACCAAAAATTAAACTAAATAGTTTTTTTAATGAGACACTGTTGGTGTGATTAATTGTAAAGAAATTCTTACAACTTATGCCGTTACTTACTGTTGTGGTGACAGTGGTCATCATGGGTTGAGTGTACGTGACTTATCCATGCGTACACATGTTGTTTAGGTGCAAATCAAGAATTCCTCTCATTAGGAATCTGCATTTACCCACATAAACTGACCTTGTGTTTAAATTCTACTCTTGAGGCAAGTAAATACGTCTTTTATCCCTCAGCCCCTAAAGCATAAAAAGCAGAGATTTTTAACCCCATGAGAAAAATGTTAGACACAAAGTCGGTTTTTGATGGGGGGGGGGTCCAGCTACCCATAAAATAGACACTGGATTGAGACAAGAAAAATGCTTCTGTATAAAATGCTCCCTCCCTCCTCCAACTGGGTCCTGGATATGACCTAAAACTATATCCGATGGTGAGGCCCCACCTTGTGGGCCTTGGGGAGTGTGGAGCCACTCTTAAATTGATATTGCTCCCAGGTCCACTCTGACCCGGAGTGGTAGTACCAGTTAGGGTCCCAACTATGGGTTAAATAGAATCTGACCTAAAAAAAAAAATATACTACATTAAAAATCGTTCTTCAAAATAACTAGATTAGGCATTAAATAACCTGAAAAAAGTTGATATGCCATAAAACAAAAACAACCAACCAACCCTCCTCCAACTGAGGACAGAACAAATACTACACCGCCAATCCTAGCCCAAACACAAACTAGAAACAGTAATCAAATTGAACTCAACTGCTAAGAGATACAGTAGTAGTATATCACTCCATTTTGTAGCTGTTGCAATGGCATTCACCTCGGTCGAGTTGAGTTGGCTTTGATCTGCACCATATCAGAAACTATAATGATGGTCATGATTAAGATCGCACAAGATGGTTAGCCAATCGCAATTTCAACTTCAAAGACCAAACATTTGTGAATCAGAGAGTGTCCTCTTTGATGATTATTGTCTACATCTTTATATGCTTGCACCACTCAGGCAAAGAAATGAGGGGGATTACATTGCAAATTAATCACTTTTCTGGGTAACAAACTGCTTGCTCAAACTATCAAAGATATCACTGCAACAAGATGGCAGTGATTTCAGGCTGCAGTTTCATCAACCTTTCTTTGTGTTGCACATATGCATACTACTATAACTCTGATATTGTTTGCCCTGTGCATAATGGACGACATCATCCATTAAAACAAGTGGGGATAACCATGCACAATGAATGATGTCATCCTTTAAACCAGGTGGGGTGGGGTAGGAGAGTCTTTATGACAGATCATCTAGATTATCTGTCACTGAAATTTTTAGCAATTTGAAATGTCACAATGGTAAAGCTTGTTACTGAGGCAGAAAATTATCTTTTTTTATTAAGAAAAAAGGTCATTAAGTTCTTTGTTATTTCTTAAAGTGTTGCTGTACAATGATTGATTTTTGTTATATTTTTTTTTTATTTCATCCAGTGTTGCATACCAAAGATTGTCGTGGGAGTCGCTGCGTAAAAGCATTAATGGTTTGATTAACAAAGTCAATGTTGCCAATATTATAGGTATTGTCCGTGAACTGTTTCAAGAAAATATTGTCAGAGGAAGGTGAGTTCTGGCCTCTTTATTTCTTATATAATTATATTTGTATCATTTTCTGACTTTGCTTGCAAACATTTGTCAAAATACACTGAAGGAATCTGGAATATTAAAAATATGGTGTCAAACTTGGTGACCGTAATAATAAATAGCGTCATTTATGGAAAAGTGAAATGTGAACAATAGTTTAGAACCTTGAAACTTTTTATTTTCTTATAGAAAACATTGGTATGGAATAAAATGTGAATCCAACTTTACACAAATTTCTTTCTTGTCTGCTTAAATCCACCTTTGTTTTCCTTCTGTCTCGCTGTTGTATTGAGACCAAAGCGACAAATCACAATATAATGTTCTGAAATGACAGACATTGAATACTTTGAGGGAACGAATTGTTTATCCTTTCCACAAATGGATTGAGAGAAACTAATTTCTATCTCTCTCACTCTCGCTCACTTTCTGAGACTTAAAAAGAATCTGACGCATCAACCTCTTCTCACTGTTTACTGCTTTCATTTTCCGGAGGGCTATATTAAATGATGCAAGCCATAATAACAGGTGTTTTTTTTTTTTAGGAATTCATTTTAGGTTGATAGTTTGATAGTGCTCGCATGCTTCAAATTCAAAGTGACTGACTGGAGAAGCAGATTGGGTAGATTTCTATCAGGATTTTATTTATTTTTTGAGTTTTGAGCCATTCAAACACTCTGAAAACAGCATGCCATCTTGTTGGCAGTTTAATTTAACAACTCAGCACTATTTGTATTTCAAATCGAATAAACACTTTAAAATACATTAAAACACAAAAAACAAATCATATCCAGCTAGGTAGAAGATTAACTTATCTTGCCTTTGATAACATTTATTATATATTTGTTTTTTTACCATTTTTTTGTTTTGATGTCTATTGTAAAACAAACCATACTAGGATTTTCACTAAGATATGGGTCATCAGATGAGAACCAAGTTGACAAGGTACCCATTTGTAATTAGCTACCTGTCGGCTATGTAACACAGGTTGTGCATTAGATCTAAACATGACCGGATTTACCACATATAGTGCCAACCGTATCAGTTGAAATAAGAAATGAATCTAGTTTGACAGTGACTGAAAGGAATCTGAAACCATCCTTATATCAATAAAATATCGTAAATATGTATAAATATATTAATATAGCGTGATATGGTTAGATTGATTTAGTGATTGAATGGTGGGGGGGGGGGCTGTTAAGAGATGTATCTGATCGAGACAGGAGGAGGAGAAAAGGTGAGTTCATAGTTGAAAACATGCTTTCATATTAACACATTCAAGTGGACATAACTTTTATGCATGTAAAAATTATATTATTTATGAATCTCAATACATAGTAAATGTAACTACAGAGCATATACAAATAGTTGACAAAACGGTTATATTCCAGAGTGAACATTTTAATAGGTTGAAAGAAATAAATGGTAAGATTAATAACATCTGGAATTTGGAATATAGCTGTTTTGTCATATAATCTTGCTGGCCTCAAAAGCCATTTGCACAAATGTGCACAACCTGTCATGCACTCCAATAATGACACTGCAATCAACACAGATCGAATGTGCCAATTCTGTGATAAAATCTGTCGCAGATTGGCTGGCCTTAAGAGCCACTTGCGAACACATTCAATTTAAGGGAGAAGTTAGAAAGTGGACAAAGGATCTGAAATAAAGGAGATGGACGCTCTTGATGAGGACATCCACTATATATATATATATATATTTCTATGTGTCAAAGTTGTTTTCTGTGATATAAGCATTGTTTAAATTTTAAAATAGACTACATTTGAAATACGTTTATATGCCAAATTACAATGCAATATTATGTAAATAGTAAAATAAACAAACATGATCGAAATATTAATTTATTTTACATAATACTGCAATTTAATTTGGCTTTTAAACCTATTTTATGCGTTTCACTCATAAATATTCACAGACTATATATAAGATGTCAAAGATATTTTATGAAATTTGTTTGAAATATAATTTTTTTTTTTTTTTTTTTTTTTTCAGAGGTCTATTAGCTCGTTCTCTACTACAGGCTCAAGTCGCTTCTCCAACATTCACACATGTCTATGCTGCTTTAGTAGCTATTATCAATACAAAAGTAAGTGAAACTGAATCATTGAGGTTATCTTCACTATAAAATTACTAACTTCAATTGTCGTAATTGATGTAAACACTATTTACTCATAAAAAGGGTGGTAGACTGTAAATCCCTACATTTAGCCAGACAAATTACTTTAGGGAATGAAACAAATGTCTGTGCGTAGCTTATTGCTATGAGATTATTTTTTATAATACTATATATCTCTACTCATGTATTGAGCACTATTGAAGTAAATACTGAATATAAAAATATATGCAGAATATATTATTTTATATATATGTTTACTTGAAATATTTGAGGCCAAAATTTTAAATAAACATTTCTTTCATAAGTTTCTTGTAAGCATAAGACTTAAACGTTTGCATTTATTCATATAAGCAGATAAGCATTAACGTTTTGGTAATTTTGATGATCAAAATGAAATCACAATAAAGTTCCTGTACTTAAAATACGGGCCGTGCTAAAGCTGATGTTTCGGTGGCATATTCTGTAAAACTAATGTTTCATTGGCATATTACATAAATCACCAGAAGGTGTCAAAATGCTTAATCAATGAAATTGCAGCAGTGTGCTTTGCAATAAAAATATGACAGAAAATTCAATTTAAGAAAAAAAAAAATCATTAAAATAAACATCTCTAATCCACATAGGGTTTAAAAAGCATAGGTAAATAAAAAAAATTTTAAAAGTTGCTCCTACAGTTTATGGACAATGCTATTTTTGATATAGGATTTTCAAGTTAAATTCAATTTTTTTTGTATCTTTTATTCATTAAATTGTTAGGTAAGAATACAGATTAGTTTAAAAGCCTTCCTCCCCATGTTAAATAGGCTTTCTCAATAATATTATTTCAGCACGGTCCATAAACTGTACAAGTACTAAATACACAAAATCATAAAAGAAAAACAATTTGCACTATTTTTTTTTTTTTTTTTTTTTTGTAACAAAAAGTATTTATTTATGAAACTTACCACATGATGAGTGTCTTTTTTTATATTTGAATTTTGTTTCTTAAATTTTTCAATTAATTTTTTATTGTATTTTTTTATTTTTGTATTGTAGTTTCCTCAAAATGGTGAACTAATCTTGCGCAGATTAATCATCCAGTTCCGAAGAGCCTTCAAAAGGAATGACAAAAATGTCTGCATCTCTTCGTGCCGCTATATCGCACATTTGGTTAACCAACAAGTGGTAAGAAAATCTGTTTGTATATTTATAAATGGCCAAATAACTAGCATTTTTTTTTTTTTTTTTTTTTTTTTTTTTTTAGATTGGTATGAAGATAAATGCTACAAAAACAAAATTCCTCTCTGCAGAATTCCTACCCTCCTTGATAGGCGATCAACCTCTTCTAGGATTTTCCTGTTAAGTAGAATTATGCTTTTCAGGAAAAACATGATTTTCTTAACAAGAAAACCCTTGTGTTGATTTGGATGTTGATGTCAACATACCTCTTGATATTGACGTTCAAATCAACAATGCTTGTCATACTTTCAGTTGCCTACAACCTCATCTGTGGTCTTGTCCCAAGATCACAATAGATACAAAAGTTCAGATAATCCTTCTCTTCAGCTGCAAGAACTGGTTGATGATAGCTGCGTTTTTCAAAAGGTTGGTAATATTTAACCTATATTGTCTCCGCTGGGACTATTTTGTCTCCAATATACAAATCTGGACGTGACGCAGGATCGTCTGCGTTAACCAGGTGCTTTTAAAGAGGAGACTTTGTTGGTTTGACTACGCTGCATGCCACAAAACACAAGTTTATCCACAAAACAATAGCTCCAGAACTATTCCAAGATTGGTAGAGATAACCAGTAGGCCAGCTGAAGATATGGTTGAACCTGTCTCTAGTCCACAGGTTTATGGTGTTCAGTGCTGGTCTCGTTATTGGCTGATGCAGATCATCATGCATGGTATATGTTCATCCAGGACACACTGTGTTCTATGGGAAGAGCCCATCCTGGGTGAATGCTTCCAAAGTCAAGTAAAGGTGTCTAATAATGTGCTGGGTTAGGGATTGGTTTAACGATGCATAGCCTAATCATGCGTTAATAAAAATCATTCAGCCAGCTCATATATTTATTAATATTTGTCTACATTTGGACAGAATTCAGAATCAATTCGTTCATGTTTTTCACGAAGACCACTAAACTCTCAGCTTATCTTATTGAAATGTAAAGTACAGGCAACTCATGTAAGTTAAAGTCAAATGATAAATACAAGGATTTTATTGGTTTGACACAATTGCATGATTGTTAGAGAATGAGATTTTGAAATAATGAGACAATTGTGTTGCAACATTTGGAAGGAGATAAAAGTAATTAGCAGAAAGATGAGTTGTGTGGGTGTTCTCCTCTATTGGCATCTAGAAAAGGAAATAGCAAATAAAAATTTGCCACATGGTTTACATTGCATATACAGTAAAACTCCTTTAATTTGGACTTCTTCTAAACCTGGACTTTCTCTAAACTTGAACTGTCTCATCATTGAAATTGTATTAGCATATTTGATGCGGAGTTGCAGTAAAACTGTTTACATGGTTTAGTCAGATATTGCGCAGAAATGTTAATATTGGTACCATGTAATTAATGTAGATTAGCTATTGATAATTAATTACACTAACTGTAAATTTTTTTTTTTCAGATTGTTATATTTAAAATAGTGTAAAACAACCCATCACAATGGCTTGCAACTCTAAAAGAAAACAAGTGACACTGATTTTACTCGAAAAACGTTAAATTATAGAAAAATTAGATGCTGGAGTTGAAAATAGCGTTATATTGAGAAATTATAAGATTGGAAGAAGTACACTGTTTTACATCCAGAAGAAAAAGGAAGAAATATTGAAGGCTGCTCCTTTCTCTCCAAATAAAAGACATGTCAAAAGAAGGACTCTTCGCAGACCAAAGCAAGTTGAATTCGATCGAATATTACATGAGTGGTTTGTAGCAAAACAGAATGAAGGTGTAGCAATATCTGGGCCCATGTTAATTGCTAAAGCAAAAAGAGTTGAATATCGCAGAAGATATGAAATTCAGTGAAGGCTGGCTTAGGAGCTTTAAGAATAGACATGGTATAAGACAATTAACAATGTCGGCGAACAACGGTCTGCTGATACACATGCAGCATCAAATTATTGTGACAAATTCAAGACGATAATTGCTGATTATGGTTTAATACCAGAGGATGTTTACAATGCTGATGAAAGTGGCATAAATTGGAAGTGCTTACCTACAAAAACATTAGCCGGATCCAAGGAGCAGAAAATAAAAGGATTCAAATTAAATAAAGAAAGACTAACAGTGATGTTATGCGCTAATGCTTCTGGAACTCATAAACTTTAACTTCTTGTCATCGGCAAACCAAAGTGTCTCCAAGCATTGAAAGGAGTTTTGCCTTTGCCAGTATCCTATTATTCTTCACGAAATGGATGGATGAATCAACAGTTGTTTAAAAAAATGGTTTTTGCAAGAATTTGTGCCAGTTGTCCAGAGGCATTTTCTTGAATTAGATAAACTTGATTCAAAGTACTTGCTCCTGTTGGACAATTGTAGAGCACATCCTCCTGAGTCAGAACTAGTGTCATCTTGTGGGAATATTTTTGTGTGCTACTCACCACCTAATGTGTCTTCTCTCATCCAACCTATGGATCAAGGGATTATTTGGAACTTAAAATGTTTCTACAGAAATGATTTCATACTGAATATGATAAATAGTACCGTGAGTATAAGCGATTTTCAGCACAATTTTACTATCAAAGATGCCATATTTTCTCTCACAAGCGCACAAAATCAAGTTCGAGCAAGCACATTAACTAAAGCATGGGGTAAATTATGGCCAGCGCCAAAGGCTTCTGAACTGAAAGAATTAGAAAATACATCTGGTCTAGAAAAAATTCTTGAAACCAAACGGTTACCGACCAACCACGCTGTTCTTAAATCACTTAATGCAAATGATGTTGAAATGAGGGTGCAACAAGATGAGGAAACTACTGATCAATATCCTGAAGGCAGTAATGGTGATGAAAATAGCGACGGCTCCCATTCTCTTGACCCTAATGTAAATAACCAAGAACACTCTGATGAAACAATATCATAGGATGATGCAGAAAAGTCTATGGAGATGGTTATAAAATTTCTAGAAAAAAGTCCTTACTTTAGTGACAACTATGTTTTGCAAGCAATGTCACTCTGAAGAGATATAATAAAGAAGCTACAGAACCAAGAAATTGTAGATTTTCATGATCGCTTACGGAATACAATGGCAGCGTCCGAGAGCTCAATCGATGAAAATAGAAACTGCAATGAGACTCATTCAATGAATAACTAAAAAAACTGTATTTTACATAAATGTATGATTTCTGTAGATGATAACTTAGGTAATAAATACCTAACAAGTAAGAGTAGATTTAATTTATTTTCAATGTTTTTGTTCCTGGTAATAATATTTAACAATTCTTACTTGCAATATATCGTAAACTCAACTTAATATATGCTTGAAGTATCCAAATCCATCTAAACAAATTTTAACTCATATTTATACTAGTGGATGTACCCACAAACATTTAACATCAATAGCACAGATTATGGAATCGGCAATGTCCAGTTCAATTCCTACCAGATCTATAATGGTTATTTATGCATTGATTACATCAGGGAAAAGTCTGAACCCACAATTTCTCTCCAGTTTTGGGTAAAAATAACAACTTTTATTAAATTAATTGTATGTAATAAAAAATTTTTAGTATTAAATGATCAAAACAGATTTATATTAAACAAAAACACAAAACTAAAGTGGGGAGGTTTGCCTGCCACTGTAGCAAAGTCAGACATAAAGTTAGTTAACATTCATGGTTTGATGGGGGGGTACCCTGAGAAAGTACTGGAAGAATACACAGAAAATGGATTTGTCAGCATTCTATGGTAAAGGTTCCCCAGGCGATTGGCAATAAACCAATCTTCCCTCGCCTCAAAGAAGAGACAATGCCTAGGAGGGTGGCCCTCTAGAACCAAACCAAACCTCATTTCTATAAAAGGGTAGAGGGTGTTCTAACCAGCTACTCTTGTACAAAGAATTATTAAGTTGGCCGACTATGTGCTAGATATTTTTTTTTAAATGCCCTGAAGAAGCAAACTATGAAAAAAAGCAAGTGAAAAAGATTGAGATATGATGTTAATCATGTGCATGTAACATTTTTATAAACACAAAAGAAAGTTCAGTGAAGGGAATCAGATTTGTGCAATTGTGCATTTCAACAAACATGTACTTGTGTGTTATCGCCGGTGAACAATCAAGCAACAATTCAATTAAATGTCTTTTTTTTTTTCTTCTTCTTTTTTTTAACATACATTTTGGTTTTTATTTTTTTTTTTTCCATCGTCATTTCCCCGTGCATGTGACTGCTGATCTGCATCGTTGGATTGTCCAGTGGCTTTGATCTTGTTAATTCGCGAATAAAATTCATGCATGGGGATACAAGGAGACTTGTTGGCAATTTTAAGGTTTTATTGGGAAGAGAATTTCTTCCAAAGGGGAGATACCAAAAATTTCTTCCTTATAAAAGATAAGCTACAAATGCTTCTTAATTTCCTTAATTAAAAATTGGTTGATAAACGAACAGTTTTGATTAAAAACCATTAAAATATTTTTCATGCAAGTATTTGTTACCTGAACATGAAATATTGCAAATGATCACTTCTTGCAATATTTTTTATTTTGATTTCAAATGTTTGTTCTAATAAGTTTTCGTTATAATACCTTTACTTTATATGTCATTTTAAGGAACATTTTCGCTCTATCTAATCGTTTAAATTACAATCGTTTTAAAACAATTATGTGTTCTTTTTAGAACATTGAATACAAGATGGAAAAAACAGCAAGTTCGCACAATTTTTTTATTTCAATTCAAGCTAGGCTGAAAAGCTGCTGAAACAGCTCACAATATCAACAAAGCACAGCACAATGGTGGCTTAAGAAATTTCATGGCGGCGACAGGAGTCTTGAAGATGATGAGCATAGTCAGCTATCAGATGCTGACAACGATCAATTAAGAGCCTTAGTCGAAGCCAATCCATGCACAACTGTTTGAGAACTTACTTCTGAATTAGACATAACATACTATGATTTCCAACCACTTGAGAGAGATTGGAAAGTGGGTTCTTTACGACAACCAGCGACACTCAGTTCAGTTGTTAGATGCTGACAAAGCTCCACGACACTTCCCAAAGTCAGAGTTGCACCAAAAGAAGGTCATGCTGACTGTTTGGTGGTCTGCGACTGGTCTCACCCATTAGAGTTTTTTGAATGCAGGCAAAACTATTACAGCAAAAACAAATGGATGAAATGCATCAGAAACTTTGACAACAACACTCAGCGTTAGTCGACAGTGACAATGCCTGACCACACATTTCTAAACTAACCCTCAAAAGTTGAATGAATTGGGCTACGAAACTCTATCTCATCCACCATGTTCCAAAACTGACTACCTGATTACCAAAACTGATTACCTAACTACCAAAACTGACTTCTGACTACCAATTTTTCGAGCATTTTGATGACTTTCTGTATAAGAAATGCTTCAAAAACCTAAGCAATGTCAAAAACGCCTTCAGCATCTTCATTACCACCAAAATGCAAAATTTTTATGTTACTGGTATAAATATACTTGTTTTTGCGTTGGCAAAAGTGTGTTGACTCTGAGGTGCTTATTTCGATCAATAATTTTTTGTTTGAGCCGAGATATGCTCATCTGAATTTAAAAGTTTAAAACTGCAAGAACTTTCTTGTCAACCTGATGTATTCACCTTGAGTTATTTCATATTATTATTTTAATTTATAATATAATCCTGGGAAAGGGATGTATATCGTTTGAAGTAGCTGAATGATCTTGCTTCAATTTGAGTAATAAATCTGTTATGTCATTGTATGGACGAGTATCGTAGTCGAAGCGAGAGTTCTAGCATGAGGTTTGTGTACGCTTTGATGTCTTTCTAAATATCTCTACCAGCTGGTATTTATGGCTAAACCAGCCAATCCTAATATTGCAGGAGAAAAAGACCAGGATATACTTATATACATTACATTAATTTACTACTTCTTTTTTTTTTTTATTACCCAGGCTCATGAAGTTGTGGCATTGGAAATTCTTACTCTCTTATTGGAGAACCCCACAAATGATTCTGTAGAAGTTGCTGTCGGATTCCTCAAAGAGTGTGGCCAGAAGCTTACTGAAGTTTCTCCTAGGGGAATAAATGGTAATGTGATTTCTCAATTTTTTTTTTTAATATATATATATATATATATATATATATATATATATATATATATATATATATATTGATGATAGTATTAACATATACACTGACAATAAGTTGTAGGGGTTATAGTCAGCTAACATACTTCCTAACTTCTGGTTGACTCAACAGGTGAACACAGAGAAGTAGTGTAAAACTGGACAAAGTTACAAGAAGAAGCTGTTATCATGGCAAGCCGCAGCCATTTGCAGTTGAGAAAAGTCATAGTAAGCATCCTGTTACCAGACAAATAGTAAACTCTGGCTAATAATTTAATATGGTCAGACACCAAGCTTTCCTTGCCCTATATAATTAGAGCTCAGAATATTCAGAATGTTACATCACACACAGGAAATCTCCAGTGACATGTAGCAGATAAGCTGATTAAATTATTTCTAAAATCAGGGAGGAAAGTGGCTGCATTTAGGGCAACCATTTTTTTCTTCTATGGAATATTATATGGCATAAATATATATTGTAAAGAAAAAAATAACTATAGCTACAATAGAGAAAAAGATTAACACCTATTATTTCTATGTGTTACTTATATAGATAAGACTGGAAGTAACAGATGACTGAGTCCCTGGAAGAAAGAACAGGTATTATCTTTTGCTTATTGTAATTAGATATAGTTGCTTAGCTTTTGAATATCTCGCGACTGTTGACCTGATTCATGTTCAGCATTGACTCTACATGCCTTGATTAAACTATTCCCATCTCCAAAATACAGAAACATCCTGTCTTGTTTCAAATAGCAAGTTAATAGAAACTACTTGGTTTTATTTGTCACAATGGAAGTAGGTATTGTACAATGTGCACACTTGAGTTAATTTAAGAAAAAAATGGAAGACCTGATGAGATTACAATGGTATTTTTCAGAAAATTGCACAAAATCAGGAATTATTGTTATTTTAATTGAAGTTGTTCATAAGTGTGCACATTACATGATGAAGACAACAAATGAATATTAAACTTCTTGATAACAATTTTTTTTTTTTTTTTTTCCAGCAATCTTTGAACAGTTACGAAATATCTTACATGAAGGCAAAGTGGATATGCGTACTCAATATATTATTGAAGTTATGTTTGCTGTTCGAAAGGATGATTTTAAGGTAAAGATTTTTTTCTTTGGATATTTTTATGCATAACTTCACAACCAACAAACCCAGAGTGGCCGACCTTTTAACACTCTGCCATTTTTGCACCTGCAACTTCATATGCACTACAATGTTACAAAATGCTTGTTGAATTAGTTATGTTCTCCCTCTTTGCCATTTATTTCACTTTGTATTTTTATAGGAATGGGGCGGGAACAAAAGTGTTCTGTTCTTCTCACTTTATTCTAGTCAACCTTTTATGACCATGACATATATGTAGTAGTAAGTAATTTTGAAGCGCACATTTAAACGGTAAGTAATCTAGCAAGATTGGTTTCGCGAGTGTGAAAATAATGTTTAAAAAAAAAAACAGATTTTTTGCACCAGGTTAAGCAGAAAAGTGGATTATCCCGTTAAAATTAAAGATTAGAATTATAGCTACATGTTCAGGATGTCACATCACGGGCAGGAAGTCTCCATTAACATGTCGCGTATAAGCTGATAAAATCTTGTTTCTGAATCAAGGAGAGCAGATGCGCTTAAGGCAGCTGCCCCCTCCCCCTTCAGGATATTATATGGCATCAAAATATACTGTAAAGAAAAAAAAGACTCCAGTTACAATGGAATAAAATAGAAAGATAAACACCTACTACTGTGTTACTTACATAACAAGATTCCAGCCGTTTCCGTGATGAGCACTATTTGGATAATCTGCAGGAGATAAAGACTTTGTTCACTATGATGCTATAATAGTTGAGGAGAAAATTTGTTTAGTTGATAGAGGCTGAAAATATCAACCAGAATGTTCACATACCTTGGGAGGGGTGCGTAGTGAATATCGTCACATACTATGGAATACAGTATGCCATATTCAAATTATACTACAAATCTGTTGTGCTTAATTATGCACTAATGCCATTATGAAAGGTATGAATCCACAATTTTATACCTGCTATTGATAAAATAACTTGTGTCCAATTTATCATATACAAGAAATTGTTTAAAAATGACTTAAACATAGATAAACCAAAGCTACTTTTCGCCAACACACAAGACCCACATAGATTCAATATGGATTTACTTTGAAAAACAGTTGATCTCGAAATAGAAAAACTTTAATATTGTATAACACATTATTGATTGAAGATTTAAAAAATAAAAAAGTAAATATAAAGAAAATTATTACATTATGTCTCTGTCTATTATCTTTTTCACCAAGAAATTCTTCCAATTCATTTTGGCGCCCATAACATTTGCAGCCACAGCCTTCTAGACCCCAAACTTATGCACAATGCTTCAAACAAATTAAAACCTTCTTTTAAATCATATTAGGATATATCTTATACATTTTCTGGCAGTCTTATGTCATAATTTTCAGTGCATATTATCTTAGCGGTCAAGTGTTCTGACACTGTAGCATAGTCCAATTCAAAGAAGTGTCTCATAATAGACATGATTGTCCTTTGGAAAGAGAACAGAAGAGGTGCAATAATTGAAGAAAAGATGATACAAGTCACAATGTGTTGATTGTTTGGAAAAGAGATGGCAGGAGCTTGTCCCTATATTAAAAAATAAAGAAATATCTGTATGATGTACATACCTGTCACAGAAAGAAAATATCATATTCCAAAAATTATGTAAATTGATCGTGTAGTTTTATTTTTATAAAGAAAATAATTTTTAAGCAACTTTTAGTTTTTCCGATATCCCCACGCTCCCATTTCCATGTTAAGAATAGCTTTCTAAAATCTCGATTTGGAGTTATCTTCCTTTTTTCTTCAAAATGTTAAGATGGCAGTGCGATATTGTTGCTGTTTGTTTAGCCACAAAATTTGATTTTCTTATTTAAAAATGAAACTATTTGATCAATTTACATGATTTTTGGAATGTAATATTTTCATTTCATCTTCAGTACATACATCATACAGATTTTTTGTTATTTCTATTTTTTTAATATAGGGGGAATTATGGAATATCACTGATGGAAATACCATGTAATGAATATTGAAGTTGGCTATTGTGTGTTTCTAGGACATTTGGTCATTTTCTTTCTTTCAAGTGTTTCACATCATTGTCAGGATAAACGTTAACAGGCATTGATTAAAGTAAAAAAAAGAAAAAAAACTGGGTTATAGTCAGCTAAGGTACTTCCTAACTTTTGGCGTGGCTGCTACTGGAAGCAGTGACAAGGCAAATCAGTTCTTTCACTTTTATTATTCTTCAGTATTTCTATTGTGAAGTGATTTGATAAAGTAAAATCTAAAAGGACATTGAAAAATATTCAATAAAAAATTAACAAAATTGTACAAATAAAAAACACAATTAGTCTTTTTTTGTATTTTTAATAACAAAGTTAGAAAATAAGTTTTTATTTTATTTGAAATTTTATTTAAAATATCTTTATGAAATTATAAAATGTTTTTTTTTTTTTTAAATTTAAAGAATAAGACTTTTATTTGAATTTATATGATAAATATGTTTCTGAAAGTATAAAAATAAAATTACTGAAATCAAAATCATAAAATTTCGAACATCATAAAAAAAAACGTATTCAATACATAATATTCCCAAAATAGTTCAAAAAGATTTTAAAAAGAAGAAAGAGGGCGAAAAGTAGTAAACAAAAAAAGTAAAACTAATTTCAATAGTTATTCCCCCAGCAAAGGAGGGATTGAACCTAGTAATTCACTCCCATTTGTCTGTTCATATTTTTCTCAATAACCATGCCTTGGATTTTTTTTTTTAATTTTGTAAAAACATTAATCGTAGTGAAAGCAAATCTTTTACTTGTGAAGGGGGATCTCGCATGATCGGTTTGTTTTTTAATTAAAATAAGACAAAAAACTTTTCGCTGATTTATTAAATAAAAAGAGAACGATCAGAAAAACATAAAAAAAAAAAAAAGTACATTCACAGGGGAAATATAGACATGAGAGAAAAAAGAGAAAGAACTGAGTTTCCTTGTCAATGCTTTCAATAGCAGACACACCGGAAGTTAGGAAGTACATGAACTGACTATAACCAAAATTTGAATCTTATAATGCAATTGCCATTATCACTTACAGCATGCAACTCAAATGATTACAAGATGTCATCGTTTGTTAGTGGTGTCTTTAAATGTGTTTCATTAGGAACATCCAAATTACAGCTTCTGAATTTTTGAGATGATGATCGATAATTTGGATTATTCGGACTACTGTTTGCAAAGACCAGTGGTGTAATGTATAAAATATTAGGTAAATTTCAGTTGTAAGTGACACTCTTCTGGAGGTTGAAGGTTCAATCCTCAGTCCAAGCAATACTAAGAATACAATTAAGAATAATTTAAGACTTTTACCCGGTCATGGCTGATGGAATGAGAATATGCTACTTCCCGTGAATTTAAAGGATTCCATTCAAAATTCCATTCGAATTTAACAGAATACACCTGAAAAAGGTCGGAAGTTACATTGGCCAAAACGTTGTGCGAATGATACTCAAGATGTGAACTGTAGTTTAAATAATACATCAAAATTTCATTTATAATGAACCTGCAGTGATAAACTTATTATTTATACATGTAAAAATAAAAAAAAAATTTTGTTTTTACATGTCACAGGACTTGAGCAGTGTTGATTCAGGAGAGGTTTGATTGGGGATTGCGCAACCCTTGCCTCACAATTACACACACAGCTACCCTTACAGAGGTGTCCGTTGTCTCTTGAGACCGAACGGAGGCATCACATCACACATATATATATGATTATGGTGACTCGATTGTCTTTTGAAACTGAATGGAGGCGATGATGATGATGTTTTACATGTGTTATCATATGTTGAAAAAAATATTCTACTAATCATTAAGAACATGTATTTTGAATCGATGAAATGAAGTGTGTAAATTAGAAGTAAATCTTTTCTATCAAATGCTTTTAAAGTTATTGGTGTGAAAAGATAAGTCTATTCAAACTTGTAGTGGATACGTATCGTGGCTTTCATATCGGAAATATCCGCAAGTTTTTATGATCATAAATGTTACAATCACTGGAATAGTCATCATCAAACATGAAAAAGAATTTCAAAACCAACCTGGCAAATATACCCGGTGAACTAAGTGCAAGAGAGATACAAACGATTGCATTTAAAGGGATGGTTAGAATCTTAAAATGGTCCCTCAGTGGGAATGTGAGATACAAGAATATCTGGCATCTAGTAGGATGTGTCAGCCTTAGCTAGGACAAAAATGATAAAAAAAATTTTTTAAGAATAATAATAAAGAATATGATCTATGATTTATGAACTTCCTCTAAAAGCTGCTGGCCTTCACTACATTAATTAACTTACTGATTAATCTGGAAGAAAAGGACATATTTTATTATGCCATCTTTTTGATGTATCTTTTTTTTTCTGCACCCTTCCACCATCTAAGATAAAACTAAATGCACATAGACCTTAAAATTACTGTGATTCCAAAATTTGGTATTTCACCTCTTTAAATTGATAAGGAATTTGTTCAGTCTGTACACTTAAGTAGTCATAATTGTTGCATTTGCATTTTATAATTACAATCTCTTTCACAGGATCATCCAGCAGTGATAGAAGATCTGGACTTGGTAGTAGAAGCTGATCAGTTTACACATTTATTAACTCTTGATGACGACGGAGGAGGAGACGATATTTTGAGTATGTTCTTTTGGGAGACTTTTTTTTTATTTTGATATTTTTAAATATTTATTTTTTTAACATGAACATCTTTCACATAAAGCTAGAATTTAGAAATAAAAACAGTCTATTGTAAATGCTCATTTTACAGCATTCGTGCAGGGTTTGTACACATAAGGGAAAACAAAAGAACAACAGATTCCCCTGCAAAGACATTGTTTTAGGAAAAATATGTTTAAGAATAAATTAGTACTTATTTAGAATTACACTTAAAAAACAAAACTATAAAACAATCTTTATGATGTGTGTACTTGTCATGGAATGAAGATTTCATAATCCAAAAATCATGTAAATTAATCAAGATGGGTTTTTTTTTAAGAAAATAAAATTTTATGTGAGAGCTGCTGGGTGCAATGTAATAAATTTTGCCGAAATTCAAGGGCGACAATTCAATTTGAGCACAGTTTGTTTGTATTCAGATAATTAAGATTTTATAAATCGCTAAAAATTGTAAAATTTGAATCTCTTAAATTTAGAAAAAAAAACTTAATCAATTTATGCAATTTTTGGAATATGACATCTTTAATCTATGATGAGTACATACATCAGAAACATTTTTCTGTGTTTTTTTTTGTTTTTTTTTAAATAAACATAATTCTAAATAAGCACCAAAAAATTTGAAATATTTGATATTAAATTTAAGTCATTTATTATTTATTATTCTATTGTGATTAACTGAAGTAACTATTTAATATGGACGTATTTCATGCTACTCCATCATTCATTCCTTTAGTGATATTTTTACAACATGTAATTTAACAATTGTTAGTACATGAATCTTAAGTTACTGTGCTCAGAACTTGTTCAGTTAAGTGGGCTGTTTGAATAATCGGTTGATTGATTCATTATGGAATGATGCAAAAGGAAATGAAATGCAAGTTTTAAATCAAATGAAGGAAAAATATCAAACGCGTGTGAAACTTACGGATTTATTTTTTGGAAATAACAGCAAACATATATTCCCATGTAAATGTGGTAACAATAAAAAATTTATTTGCAAATTTTATGATGCTGTTAATTGAGATTAGCTTTGCATTATGCTAAATTGAAACCAGTATTTTCTTTACAATATTTATATTCATAATTGTGAACATGGGTCTGTGTGCATTCACTTTGTAGGCCATGATCATTCACTTATTGCGCTGGTCTAAAATCGTTGCTTAACTCCAACACCGAACACAGTGTCAGTTGTGTTGTTTCAGTCAGTGCTGAAACAAAAGAATTCTTCCTCCAAATGAAATTAAACTCCTGTTTAAAACTAGTAACAATATTTTATTCTTTTGAATAGCCATAATGATATTTGTTTTCTTCTACTGAACAAGAAGTCTTAGCCTGATCACATGAAGACACAAATCTGACCGAACACAACTGTCCCAGGGATCATCTGTCTATGAGAGGTATACCAACTCCAACTGACTATGAGGTGCTCAGAAAACTTACTGCGATATGCTCAGCCAACCAACTTTCATCCCATGCTCATTTGCTGGAATATATATAAATATTCAGGTCCCTTGTGGTTGACCACCCAGAAACCTACTGCCTAGGAAATATCCATATCTAGCTGAACATTATTATTTTATTTATTTTTTTCCAAGTACTTTAGTATCAGCATGAACCTCTGTTTAAAGAGACACTAATTTTTCCAGGGAGAAATCGAATTCTGTGTATCTTGTGTGATTTTTTCTTTTGGTTAAATATCTCCCTCTCATAGGAAGCCTGTTATTTATATGCATTGCAAACATGCAACCTAGTGCATGTTTATATAGTTCATATAGAAATGTTTATTTTTATAAAGCTTTCTTATAATCTGTATATCTATTTTTCTCTTTATTAATATTAATTTTACATTTTTTATTATTTTTATAATACAAATATTTTTATCATAATCATTATCTTTTTAAAGAAATTTACTTAAATTGTCAAATGTTTGTTCTTTCCTTTTTAAACTTTGTATTTAACTTTGTATTTAAATTTGCTTTTTTACTTTGTCTCATACTCTTTGCTTTTAAAATCACAAAACTCATTTTACATTTGATTGGATTGATTTATGATGTTTATAGATTTTATTTTATGAAATATTCAGTGTGTCTTTAAATAAAAAAATTATTTCCATTAACTTCTGTTTTAAGTGTTAGCAAATACCTACATTAATGACACTTGGTTTTGTGAAAAAGAAAAGCTTGATAGGATTTCATGTGGAAAAAGTTATTACAAAAAAGAATTCTGTCTTATTTTCTGTTTTCAGATGTATTCAAGGCGGATGATAATTTTGTAGAGAATGAAGAAAAATATAATGTTTTAAAAAATGGTAAGTTGATATATTTTTTATTGTTGTAGGTTTTTTTTTTTTAAAATAATTTCAATAAATTTACAAATCCTATAACTATAACTACCTAAATGAAAATTACTTCAAGTTTTATAATTTTATTTATTTGACAGTTTATTTTAACTTTAATCATCAAGAAATAATATATTATCTATTTACACCATTAACCTCTCTATTTCAATATTAGAAAAGACTAGACAACGCTTCTACACTATTAGAATGAAATGTTGTAGTTGATAAATGGAGTTTTCAGATAAAAACCAATGGTTTTTACTGATTGTTTTTATCAATTCTAATACAATATTAGCTTCCAAATTATGCAGTTGAAATTACCTGAATATTACTGTATTATTAAAAAAAAACAACTTTAATCGTGTTAGCAGGTGCAAAATTGAAGTCATCTTGTTTTAATAAAATAAATCGAAACAAGAAATTACCTCCCTTTTGAACTCTCTTGTGTCTTACATAAGTAAATACAATTGTTTTCTTCAAATTCTACTTTCCATAATAAATATTTGTCTACCTTATCGATTTTTGTAATTTTTGGATATAATCATCTTAAAAGTACAAGGAATACGTAGATACCATTGTTTTCGTGTGAAATTCAGTATTATGATTTCTGAAATTCTTGAGCTTTGGTAAGACAACTATTCTTGAAGAGATGAAAACTCTGAAACAAATATTTTTCCAATCATCCTAAGGTGATATATATTATTTTAATTGGAATTCATTATTGAGATGAGTATTATTTATATTAATTTTTATTTATTGCGGACTATTATTCTCATCTTTATTAGTTGTTGTGACACGACGTTTTGGCCAAGTATTCCTCTGGCCTTCTTCAGGTGGTAACTGTGACGGATAGGAACTTTGAATCTCCTAACTGCATTCTCATCAGTCACTGCCATCCGGATGGCAGTGACTGATATTTTACAAAGACTAATATTATAATATAATGCTCAAAATGTTGTCTGTGCAAATCAAAGAAGTAAATAAGCTAAATGCAATAAAATTTACAATTTTTCTAGTTATCACCCCTTATGTATAACCCAACAACAACAAAAAAAAACACCCACAAATACAAAGATAAAAATAAGTATTAAATATAAAATTAAAACAAAAATTTTTTTAAGAATGGACAAAAAGAAGCTGTATTATCCAATTACTATATATCATTCAAACACAGTAGTGTTTGAATATATGGTTAACTGGCAGTTTTAGTCATTTAGACCTGCTTTAAAGCTTCACCGCTCACTCATTTTTCAACTAAATTTCAAACAATAATATATAGACCACCTTTTCAGCTATATTGTGAGAAAAAAAAACTTCAATTTCCATTCAGTAAAACAAAAGTTATGATGAATTTACTGGTGATGGCAGTGACTGCTGAGAATGCAGTTAGGAGATTCGAAGTTCCTATCCATCGCAGTTACCACCTGACGAGGGCCAGAGGAATACTTGGCCGAAACGTTGTGTAACAACAACTAATAAAGATGAGAAAAATAGTCCGCAATAAATAAAAATTCATCCTAAGGTGACTTTGTTGTCTCAGATCCCTTCTTGCCAAATTTTAAGATTATAAGAAAGAAAGAACATTTGAAAAAAAAATAACTTAATTGTTTTTGCAAGGAAGTTAACTGATGTGTAACCAAAATTGAGGTTATGGATAAATTTGTTTACACAGAAAAATGAAAGAAAAAAAATCAATCCCTGCTCTAAAAATTAAACTTATCTTTTATAGATAATATGTAGATTTTTGATGTTCGATCTTTATTGTAATCTAATTTTTTTTTTTTTTTTTTTTTTTTTTTCTAAAAAGGTTAAATAACTAAAGATTTCTGTAAAATAAATAATAAATTGGACATATATTTTGAAATTTTATATTTTTGGTCTGAGTAGTTTTTGTTGATAAGGGAAATTCTGTTTTGCTAATACGTTTACGTATAAATATTTATATTTTTATATTTCAGAAATTCTTACCAGAAGCTCTGATGAAGAGAGCGGTGATGAAAGTGGAGATGACAGCGAAGATGATGAAAGCGGTAGTGAAGGAGAGGGACAAGAACCTGCTGCTGGATCAGGTAATTCAGATATTTTTTTTTTTTTTTTTTTACACGGTGGTCACCACTTATCAAGGCCCGGAAGCCACTCAGGGATAAGGGTTATTGCAAGTACAGTACGTTAGTGTGGAGATTTAATAAAGTGTTTACTTAAGAGGGCGGTTCATTAGGAATTTGTTAACGTTGGACTTGAAGACATCCAAGTTGTAGTCAGGTGGGAAGCAGGCAGACGAAACAAGTTCCACAGGCGTGCAGTTCTAAGAAAGAAGATTCGATGAAATGTTGAAAGTATTATTAGTATTTTAGTTATGTAATTAAGGTACAAGTTGTGACGTTGTTATAAGAAGAGGTGGATATTTGACTGAAACAAGGGTCTAACTCCGGGGTCAATTTTTCAAAATATCTGGTTCTTATCCAAAATTCCCTTTGTATTAAAAAAAACAAAAATCTGTATAATGTACGTGCCTATGACAAAACAAAAATATCATATTCCAAAAATTACGTAAATTGATCAAATTTTATTTCTATAAAGAAAATCGTTTTTAAGCAATTAATGAGAATTTGTAGGAATTACATTATGCTGCAATATTTTTACTCTATAATGGGGTATGATCCTGCAGTCGGGAGATTCTATTTATAAACGATACTGCTAGGAACTGACGAATCAAATTAATTCATGTTCTGCTACCAACCAATCAGAAACCAGAATTGCTCCAAAAATATTAACCCTTTCTGTGGCAAGTTCGCATATGTTTTCTTCGTGTCAACACGGGAAGAATCTTTTGCTCTGTGGATTCCAACTCGAGAACTGTCTACTGCGAACCAGTCACCTCCAAGACTTGTGTAGAAAAATTAACTATCGAAAACTGTTCTGAAACTAGACATGGCTTACACTTCTAGAGGTTATGGGCCCATCATGCTTCCATTGCAATTTTGGAATTATTGTGTTATTTCTTTTGTTTTCGATTTTTTTTTTTTTTTTTTTTTTTTTTTTTTGTGAAAATGGCGGGCAAAGCAAGCAGTCATTCCTCGAATACTCATAAAATTGTATTTCCTTATTTAAAAATAAAACTACTTGATAAATTTATATGATTTTTTGAATATATTTTTGTTTTATTACATGCATCATACAGATTTTCTTTTTTTTTTATATAATGGAAATTCTGAACAAGGATCAAATATACATTTGGATTTCCACCTCTTGCACTCCAACTTCAAATATCCTGGAATTAAAGAAGCTTAACTCAAATATCGAATATGGTTTCTTCACATTGCATGATAATACAAGGTGAAGAATCCAAGTTAATTCTTGGATTCTTCACCTTGTATTATCATGCAATGTGAAGAAACCATATTCGATATTTGAGTTAAGTTTTCTCTTTGGGACAATATAAACCCATTTCTCTCATCTTTTCACCAGATAGGTACACGTGTTGTATATAGTTATCATTGACCTAGTGGAGAGAGGGGATTGTTTTCTTCACAATTGTTTTTAGTCAAATGCATCTATGCAGGGCATTATCTGACCTAATTGGGAAAATATATTCAGGGTGGTCATTAGAAAAGTGAGAAATTTGTCAAGAAGTAATTTATTTTTACAAAGAATAATTATATAATATTTTACAAATACTAATATTATAATATAATGCTCAAAATGTCGTCTGTGCAAATCAAAGAAGTAAATGAGCTAAATGCAATAAAATTTACAATTTTAAATTTCCCATTTTTCTAGTTATCACCCCGTATGTATAACCCAACAACAACAAAAATACCCTGCACCCCCCACCCACCACAAAAAACACCCACAAATACAAACATAAAAATAAGTATTAAATATAAAATTAAAACAAAAATTTTTTTAAGAATGGACAAAAAAAAAAAAGCAGTATTATCCAATTACTATATATCATTCAAACACAGTAGTGTTTGAATATATGGTTAAGTGGTAGTTTTAGTCATTTAGACCTGCTTTTAAGCTTCACCGCTCACTCATTTTTCAACCAAAGTGTGAAAAAGAAAATTTCAATTTCCATTCAGTAAAACAAAAGTTATGATGAATTTACTGGTGTTGAAAATCCCCCCCAAAAATGTAAGGAAGTGAGCGACGTTTTTTATGACTGGTTTCCATAGCAACCACGTCACTTCAGCAACCAGTATTGCTACCAATTCACCGCTCTCACAAAAAGAAAAGTAACAAGTAAAACAGAGTATAAAAGAATGAAAGGGAGATAATTGGGCGAATTTTATTGAAAGCAAACAAGTGCCGTACATTGTTATTACATATATGTATGTTATGTTTATGGTGACAAAATTAAAACTGAAACTAAACAAAGAACAAGTGAATTTAATTAAAGCCTGAAAAAATCATGGATTACAATATAAAAATGCAAGCATGAAAAGTAATTTGGTTAAAGCTTAAACATGGAAAAGTAAAGGACTAGTTGTTAAAACTGGAAAAGAAAAGGACAATATATTCTAGTAAAAAATATAACTATAACTTAAAATATTGCAGCATTAAGAATTTTTTAAAATTCAATTTATAACATTATATAATCAATTTTTAATGCTACAATATTTTAAGTTATAAATTTATTATATTTTTTACTAGAATATCATGTCCTTTTCTTTTCTAGTTTTAACAACTAGTCCTTTACTTTTCCATTTTTAAACTTAACCATATTACTTTTTATGTTTTCATTTTTCTATTGTAATATATATATATATATACTAGCAAAAGTACCCGTCGTTGACTGGGTTTAAAAACAACCTACAGAAAATGGACTCTGATTTATGAAAGTATGATAGGTTATGAAAAGGAAGGGTTGTAAAGAGATAGCTTCGAATTTATGGGTATCAAAACCAAAGCAAAATATGATGAAAGTAAAAATAAAATAGATACACCCCAGAATTTATTATACCATACCTGCTCACACTGAAACACTTATCACAATATTCTGTGGACCTATATTAAAAAACCTTGTTAAACTTTGTGACATATTTCCATTCTATGGAGGTCAGGTGTGAACGAACACCCCATAATTTTATTATACCATATTTCTTCAAACTGAAACATAATTATCAAAGTATACTTACGCAGATAGATATGAAAAGTCTTTATTAAAGTTTGTGTCTATTTCCATTCTATGGAGGCCAGGCGTGAACGCAGACCCCACAATTTTATTATATCATCCCTATTTAAGTTAAAACATACTTATCAAAGTATTCTTATGTACATCTATATCAAAAACACTTGTAAACGTTTTTTTTTTTTTTTTTAATTTTTAAATTTTTTATTTCCATACTTTGTGGACCAGGCACAAACGCAGACCCCACAATTTTAATGAACCACCCTTCTGCCAGATCAAACATACCCATTCCTGTGTCTCGATACATCTTCTGTCATTATATGTAATCAGTTTTTTAAAATAGTCAACCATATAGGAGCCTATTCGTGACCACACACACAGCTTTATATTGTAGATATATATAGTTGGTTTAAATGTTGAAGTTATCAATACTAAATAACTTGAAAATATATCTGCTCTACTTATAACATAAGTAGTACTGAGCACTATCGGATATATACCAACTTTATTATTGTAATAATTTTTTTATCTTATGGTATAAAAATTGATATATGAAGCACTATGTAATTGAACGTGTGATGTTAAATCTCATGAGATTTGATATCAAAATGTAAGTGCACTTGTGTATCATTTCATCGTATTGGTGTGGTTGAGGCTGGAACTTTCTAGTAATTGTATATTTAAACTGAAAAGTTTTACTTTGGAAGCATTTCATAATATATACATCCATATATACACATATATATATAGGATCATTCCAAAAATAAGACCCCCTATTTTTTAACCCAAAAACTAAAACATTGAAGAGCTATAAAGACAGGAGTGGTAATATTAAAGTAAGCCATCTTTTATGCTTCAGAATTTTTTTTTTTTTTTTTTTACTTCAGAGTAACCATCATTCTTAATCCACTTTTATAATGCGTCAATCGTAAAAGTCTGGAGTGTGCTTTGTTGCTCACATATCTGTCACCACTGAAATTGACAAACCTATCCATTAACTGTGCTGACATCAATTGCATCGGCTTTGTAAACGTTGAACAGGTGCTGGTGAATATTGATTGGTTCAATTTTTTCTGCATGGAGGAATTCTTCTTCTTACGCACGTCCAATGCAGGGATTACTTTCTTAGTCTCACACTGTCAATATCTGCAACAAAGGCATGAAACTTTCAGATTGTTCATGCACTGATGTTAAATATTAAAATAGTTTTTGGATTCAATAATGGTATTTTTTTTTAAAATGTTTTTTACTTGTTTTTCAGAACAAACTGAACAGATGATAATTGATAACACAGAAACCAATTTAGTTGCTCTGCGACGGACAATATATTTAACAATTACATCCAGTTTAGATTTTCAAGAATGTGCTCATAAATTGCTGAAAATGGATCTCAAACCAGGTCAAGAGGTAGGTTGTTGTTTAATCTAAAAAAAAAAAAAAAAAAAAATTACAGACCAATGTATGCAATTTATATATATATACTAGCAAAAGTACCCGTCGTTGACTGGGTTAAAAAAAAGCCTACAGAAAATGGACTCTGATTTATGAAAGTATGATAGGTTATGAAAAAGAAGGGTTGTAAAGAGATAGCCTTGAATTTGGGGGTATCAAAACCAAAGCAAAATATGATGAAAGTAAAAATAAAATAGATCAACCCCATAATTTATTATACTATACCTGTTCACACTGAAACACGTATCACAATATTCTGTGGATCTATATTAAAAAACCTTGTTAAACTTTGTGACATATTTCCATTCTATGGAGGTCAGGCGCGAACGAACACTCCATAATTTTATTATACCATATTTCTTCAAACTGAAACATAATTATCAAAGTATACTTAGGCAGATAGATTTTTTTTTTTTTTTTATTATTATTACATTTTCACCCCAAACAAGGCACATTGCCACTTTGGTGTAGGGGCCTACTATCAGGGGCAACAACTACTGGAGTACTATGTAGGGATTTGGGCAGCAAGATGTTGGTTCACGTTGCACTTGAACTTCTGCATGTCAGTACAGTTGGGGAAGCAGGGACCTGGAATGGAATTCCAAAGTCTAGCGGTTCTGGGGAAGAAACTACTGGAGTAGAAAGATCTTTTACATCTAGGGATCTCTACAGTGTGGGAGTGGGATTTTGCAGCTTGTCGGGTCTGTCGAGGGTGTTCACGTCATGGGGGCACAAGTGCTTGCAGTTCATCAGAGCATTCACCATTAAAATACTTGTAGAACAAGCAGAGGGATGCAACGTTTCGTCGATGGGACAGAGGCTGAAGCTTAGATGCCAGTTTAAGGCCTATCAGATTTGCGACTCTCTTTTGAACCTTGTCAAGGCGCGAGAAACTAGTAGCCGATGCACCAGCCCAAATATGACAGCAATACTCCATACATGGGCGAATGGTTGCCTTATAGAGGTACAGGATACTTTCGGGTGTTAGTAGTTTTCTAGCACAGTAGAGAGAGCCCACCTTCCTTGCAGCGGCCCTGGCAATGCCCTCGATGTAATTGTTCCAACTCATGTTTCCTGTGAACGTTAAACCAAGGAGCTTGAAAGACGTACTCTCAGATAGTCGTTGGCTATTGCTATAGGTGGTAGAGAAGATTTCTTGTAATTATTGAATGAAACTAGTTCAGTCTTGGCAGCATTGAACGTTACCATCCACTTTTGTCCCCATTCCACTACTGATTGGAGGTCATCCTCTAGTGTTTCTGCCATTTCCTTAGATATATATTCATTTGTTTTCCTGTCGTGCCTGTTATAGAGTGTGGTGTCATCAGCATATATACCCATCTCAGAGGCAATTTTGTCGGGGAGGTCATTTATGAATATCAGGAACAATAGAGGTCCAAGGATAGACCCCTGGAGCACTCCCGCATTTATATCATATTGTTTAGATGTACGACCGTCGAGGACAACCTGGATTTTTCTCTTATCTAAGAAGGATTTAATTATGTTAAGTATTCTACCAGTCATACCGTATGATCTAATCTTCCTGAGGAGACCCTCATGCCACACCCCGTCAAAAGCCTTAGATATATCTAGAGCTACCGCTCTGCCCTCTCCCGCTTTGTCCAGTGAATGGTATATACATTCAGAGATTACAGTTAGGATGTCTGCTGTGGAACGGGCTTGTCTAAATCCATATTGTTGGTCAGTCAGAAGTTTAGCATCTGTAAGGTGATGGACTAGAGCATGGTTAATTAAGGTCTCAAATATTTTGGCAAAAAGTGGGAGGAGGCTAATGGGGCGATAATTTAATGGGTCGGTTCTTTCGCCAGAATTCTTGAATACTGGTACCACAGAAGCAGTTTTCCAACAGCCCAGAAAGCATGATTCATTAAAGCATTTGTTGTAGAATTTGAAGAGAACTGGAGCTACTTCGGCTAAGCACTTTTTTAATAGCACAGCTGGGATGAGATCAGGTCCACATGCTTTTGAAGTGTCAAGGTTTTTTATGATAGCATGCACCTGAGCAGGGGTGATTTCCAGATCGTCTAGCGTGGCGTCTGTCCGCATAGGAAATTCAGGTAGGGAGTGGTTGGAAGGGTCCAGTGTGGAGTTTGAGGCAAACCGACTGGCAAGCATGTTAGCCTTTTCGGTTGCTGAGCAAACAACCTCGTGATTGTTGGTTAGTGGGGGAATTGTTGATTACCCATTATTTACTACACTGTTGTTAGTAATACACACGGACGAAAAAACGCTTTGGATAATCACAGATTTCAAGGTAGTTCTACTAAAATAGCCATATTTTTTAAACCAAAGCACTTCAAGTCTTCAAATTACTACTGTTTTGTTCGGAAATGAATATACTTTCAAATGAATTAATAAATATGAATATACATTATATATTTTAAGAGTTTTAAGCAAATAAAGTGATAAAAATGTGAACGTCATAAAATGGCATTTTCGGTAAGGTTTTGTAATGACACCCCCCTGTTTTCTAAAGGTTCGTACCGTGATTGTATAAAGAATTTCGTCATGAAATTTGGAAAACAATCAGAAGAGGTGTTAATCTTAATACTGTCAAGTGTCCGAAATATTTTTGACTATTTCTTTTTTTGTCGTGTTAAAAATAAACTTTAATATGACGAGTATCGAACATTTTGAAAAAAAAATTCTTCGGACACCCAGTAGTAAGTAAATCAATCTTTTTACTATCTTTATCAATTAAAAGTATTATTTTATGTTGGGTAGGACCGCGGTAATTGATAATTTAAAAGGACCTACCCGAAAAAAAAATTGTTTATTTCTCGAATTTGGTCAAATGAAGTTAGTATTACTAGAAGCAGCAGCAACAGCTCCAGCCTGTAGAATCAGCAATAGCACAGTGTATAAACAACACGCGTTCTTTAATTTTTATTCAAGAACGAATTAAGAAAAACATGAAAATATGAATATAAATGTTCTTATGTTTAATGAGAGCTATTTTGTTATCAGAATAACATTAGTTTAGAACTATTCGGTTTTCAGAATGTATAATAACAACAATCCCAACCAATTCGGCATTATGAATCTGTTGCAATTTCTCACATTGCTCGTCAAATTTAAAAACATGGTTAAAAAAACAAAATAAACTTTTGTAGATATATAGCTTGCATGCACTTTTATTCTTTAAATTAGTTTTGAACTACGAATTAAAACAATGTTTTACTGCGAACAGCCACAAATGTTTTTTTTTCAAAATCAAAATAAGTATCAAAATCTCGTTTATACATAGATTCGAAAAAGTTGTCAAAAAACAAATATATAACAAATAAATGTTATCAAAGGCCAGATAAGTTACTTTTCTACCTAACTGGATAATTTTCTAGTGTTTTTATTTAATGTAACATGTTTATTCAGCTCGAAAAACGTACAGTGTTTACCGATGTATTGGAAAATTAAAAATGGCGCCCGGCCCAACTCTCTTTGACACGGTAAGTTTGAGAAAAGGAGTTAAAAATAAAAAGAAAACTATACAAAATACTGTTAAAAACTCACCGAATATATGTCAGCCTATGTCACGGTAACATATATTGAGCGAGTTTCTAGCAGTATTTTGTCTACTTTTTTATTTTTAATTCTTTTCCCCAAACTTACCGTTTCAAGAGAGTCGGGCGCCATTTTAAATTTTCCAAAACATCGGTAAACACTGTTTTCAAGCTGAATAAACATGTTACATTAAATAAAAACACTAAAAAATTATCCAGTTAGGCAGAAAAATAACTTGCTTTTGATAACATTTATTTGTTATATATTTGTTTTTTTGACAACTTTTTCGAATCTATGTGTATAGTAATACAAACCCTCAAAATCTATATCAATATTCTTGAAATTTTAAAAGCAGTTAGAAAACACATCAAACTACAATTAGGAAGCTTTTTATTTCGTTATTTTTTTTTTCTACTTATTAAGCGAAAGATATTTTTACAACCTGCTCCAGCGTAGTATAAACGGCCTATGGAATTAACACCTTCAACCTCGAAAATAGAAATCAACAAATTTTTGAACGCTCTCTTTGAAAAAAAGCTCTCTTAACTTCACCTCTAATCCAAATTATGTGTGGCAAGTCTCCTCCTAAAACACTCTTTAACCCTAACAATAACACTAAGTTCGAGTGGCAAGCCCCCCCCCAAACAAAATACCTCTGTAAGCCACATACAAGCATCTAAAACAAACAAACAAAAAATAGATCCTTCCTTAAAGAAAAATACACATAAAAATAAATTGGTTAACTGTCCTAAAATGCTAGAATGGCCAGGAAATGGTGAATTATTTTACATTAAATTTTTGTGAAACTAACCGCTCCCCCCTCTAATATTGTTTTTGTTAGCTTTGTCTCTGTCAAGTTTTCAGTATGTTCACACATAATTTTCCTTAGCCCTACAATTAATTCAAAGTCCGAATGGCAACCCTCCCCATATTCTCATTGCATAGAAACCCTCTATCTTAAAAAAAAAAAAAAAAGCATGCATATTTTCCCATAGAAAAAAAAAACAGTTAACTGCCCTAAAATGCTAGAATGACCTGTAATAGGAAATTATTTTACATTCAATTCTAAAATAATTTGTTTATCTTTCATTAAAGTTTTTCATGGCATTTTATACATAATTTCCTAAAAAGGTAGAATCACATTTTGGAGGGGTGGTCAGAAGGAGTTGAGTGGGGTTAAACAGAAGGTGTCAATCTACAATAATACCAAAGAAATATTGCAATATATTCATTTTTAAATGGTCTTATGTTTAGATTTAAGTTTTTTGTACATAAAGCACATTACAATTCAACTTTGAGTTCTCCAACTTCTTTTCTGTTTATGGATACATGGCATTTTTAAGGAATTGCTGCATATTTATGCACATTTACTGCAGATTATTTGGAAACCATAAACTTTGGGAGATTTTCAGTTGCATATTCTGATTCCTTGTACAAAAATACACTTATATGGTAAATTTCATTTCTTAGTCTTGTGTTTTAACAAAGATATGACATTTTTACTGAAAAAGTAGTGTAAAAAATGTGACGAAACGCATATGGTCTTAAAGAGGGAAAAATATCCAAACGTGTGAGGCACAAAAATAGCCATAACTTCCTTAATTTTAATCAGATTTTAAAAATTTAAAAAGATTCTTTCTTAGCTCATCAAGCACTTTCTATGCATACCAATATTGAAATATTTCAAGCTATTTCAATTTTTTCATGTGTATTGCTACTGTTGTAGATTTTCCAGAAGTCACGATTTCCTAGTTTTTGTGCTTCGATGCGTTTTTTAGTGGTTTCCGTAAATTCTCTCTTAGCTGTCGCTATTTCTTTCTTAACATTACTTCTAGCTTCTATGTACTTCTGTCTGTTTGAACTGGACTTATGTCGGTTAAATCTGCGGTATGCATGCTGCCTTTGAGGAATGGCAGTTGCGCAAGTCGAAGTAAACCATTGGGGAGAGTGGGGCTTGCTATAGAATTTCCGCATGGGAACATGCGCTTTGATTGCAGTTTTGAACCATTCAGTGGTCTCATTTGCACACTGTTCAGCAGGAAGAGAAAAAATATTTCCCCATGGAGCATCTCTGATAAAATCTCTGATGGCTTCCCAGTCAGCCTTTTTATAATATCTCGTTGTTTTGAGCACTGGCTCTTCAGTTTTGGGTCTAGAGTTTAGGGCGATTTCAACCATTATCACTGCATGATCAGCGTTCCCAAGTGGGCTGTCAGCATTCGTTATACAATCATCAGGAATTGTGGTCAAAAACAGATTTAAAAGTGATGCGTGTTGTTCTTCCTGGTCAGAGAAACATGCTCTCATAAAAAACCTTGACACTTTAAAAGCATGTGGACCCGATCTCATCCCAGCTGTGCTATTAAAAAAGTGCTCAACTGAAGTAGCTCCAGTTCTCTCCAAACTCTACAACAAATGCCTTAATGAATCTTGCTTTCTGGGCTGTTGGAAAACTGCGTCTGTGGTACCAGTATTCAAGAATTCTGGCGAAAGAACTGACCCATTAAATTATCGCTCCATTAGCCTCCTCCCACTTTTTGCCAAAATATTTGAGACCTTAATTAACCATGCTCTAGTCCATCACCTTACAGATGCTAAACTTCTGACTGACCAACAATATGGATTTAGACAAGCCCGTTCCACAGCAGACATCCTAACTAATCTCTGAACGTATATACCATTCACTGGACAAAGCGGGAGAGGGCAGAGCGGTAGCTCTAGATATATCTAAGGCTTTTGACGGGGTGTGGCATGAGGGTCTCCTCAGGAAGATTAGATCATACGGTATCACTGGTAGAATACTTAACATAATTAAATCCTTCTTAGATAAGAGAAAAATCCAGGTTGTCCTCGACGGTCGTACATCTAAACAATATGATATAAATGCAGGAGTGCCCCAGGGGTCTATCCTTGGACCTCTATTGTTCCTGATATTCATAAATGACCCCCTGTCAAAATATGAAAAGTCTTTATTAAAGTTTTTGCCCATTTCCATTCTATGGAGGCCAGGCCCGAATGCAGACCCTACAATTTTATTATACCTCTCTATTTAAGTTAAAACATACTTATCAAAGTATTCTTATGTACATCTATATCAAAAACATTTGTAAACGTTTTTTTTTTTTTTTTTTTTTTTTGATTTTTAAATTTTTTATTTCCAAACTTTGTTGACCATGCGTGTACGCAGACCCCACAATTTTAATGAATCATCATTATGCCAGATCAAACATATCCATTCCTGTGTCTCGATACATCTTCTATCATTATATGTGATAAGTTTTCTATAATAGTCAACCATATAGGAGCCTATTCGTGACCAGACACACACACAAACGTTCAGCTTTATATTATAGATATATATATTATAGCAATAGCATTTAAAAAAAAAAAAAAAAAGAAAATTACTTTTATACTTATAGACACATGTATTTTAAACTTTCGTTTTCTTCAGTGTAGGAGATGATAATTACTGCCAGTTGGGAGATTAGAACCCAGTCACAAAGTCACCCTTGATTTTTTCGGTTGGAATCTTTCCTCTAGGCTATCAGAAATTAACATGAGAACCGAGGACTATTAAGTATCTATAAATGCCAAATGAGCGGGCATAAATAGCCAGAGAGTATTTAACGAGAGGAAGTGGGATTATTGCTTTATTCCTAAAACCTTAAAAAATGAGTCTATACACTTTTTATCAGTAATGTGAGATCTCTGCTTTTAAGTGGAATACCCTAATTTTTTAATTTTTTTTTTTATATAAAAAAGCCAAATCACAGAGTTTTACATCCTTAGTCGAAGGAAATTCGAATGGAGAGCTAAACAGCAGAGAGTCCTCAAAAACCCATTAAATCAAGTGTTTCGTCCCTTAACTCCTTATACTCTAGTGGGGTGGATCACATCCATGTCATGACTCCCGAATGTCTCTTTGCTGCTATGTGTTTTTTTTTTAATTTTTTATTTTATTTTATTTTATTTATACGCTTCAGTGTCGCAGATGGATTTCTTAACCACCATGAAAGTAGGGAAATTAAGATATATGTAGTTGATTTTTATTCCTCCTCGACCAGATCCAGCTGAAGCTCTTCTCTGCTGCCTCACTCATTGCCTTCAGTGCTCTGTTTCGACTCTTCCTTGAGATGGACAACTGTTTCATGAGATTGTAGGCAGACAAGCCTACAAATCCCCTTGCTCCAACTTCAGTTGCGAATATGCTGGCACTGAATTTATAGTTAAGGAAGGATGTTTGGGTTAGAGGGGCTTACCACTCTGACTTAGGGTTAGTGGTAGGTTAAATAATTTGTTAAATTAATTTTTCGGCATAAAAATGCGTGTAATTTATCTCTAATAGTAAAAATTAGTTTAACTTCTCTACAAAGCTAGAATGGCCCTGAAATGGGGGATCATTTTACATTTAATTTCATACATACAAAGGGTTGATTACATTGAACTACTACATCATTTTAATGTTTGCATTTTTTTTTTTTTTTTTT
Organism: Euprymna scolopes; assembly: GCF_053919585.1. Taxonomy (NCBI): domain Eukaryota; kingdom Metazoa; phylum Mollusca; class Cephalopoda; order Sepiida; family Sepiolidae; genus Euprymna; species Euprymna scolopes. The sequence continues at coordinate 74,263,737 of NC_136500.1, read as the reverse complement.
CTAGAATGAACTCGCAAATATGATCCTGGATTGTTGTGCACAAGAAAGAACGTATGAAAAATTTTTTGGTTTGCTTGCACAGGTAAGTATCTTGTTCTTGATTTAAAAAAACAGTGATAGGATAACCAAAAATTTTCAATCCACAATAAAATAGAATGTACTTATGCTTGTAAAAACATATCCAACTGACTGTCATTTTGAATAATGAAGAACGTAACTTATTAGAATTAGTCGTGTCTGGCTGCATCTGACTGAAATAGAATATTAAACAAGAAAAAGGGTTTGTATTGTTTTGATCAGACTATTGTTCTTATCGTGAGTGTTACAAAAATAGTCAGATCAAAGCAAGTAATGCAAACAAACAGCCCTCATCTCAAAAATTCAGAACTGTAAGAAAAAGGGTCACCATGAATAAGACTCCATTTATTCAGCACGGCCACAGCCGAGATTGAACTCACTACACGAGTTTGTAGTGTAATTCAAATCTTATCGGTAGCTGAATACTTGATGCTTCACCATGGCTATCAAGGGTATTTTTAAATTTTTTATTGTGACGCCATGTTTACCATGGCTTAAGAAAGTCCCATCTACCCTCGAAAGAAGGATAGACCACGCCAGTTTCTCAACCTGGTATTTTACCTCATGGTACATATAGCACCTTGCCTTCCCAAATGGTCACCCAACTGGTACTGGCCAGGTTCAGGGTTCCTTAATTTCGGTGATCTGGTGAGAACCAGTGTGTCAACGTGATTGTGCCATATATGAATGAAACCACATCTCCATGATTAAATAGGTATCAAGCTTTATTCAAAGAAACCAGACTTGTTCATATTATTTGGATTTATCGGACTACTGTTCTCATCTTGAGTGTGATTTTCAAACGTCATAAGAATTGTTCAGTATAGCAGGTTGGCTTTTTGTTGATAAGCAGATGCATTGTTGAAGTAAATACTGAACATCTATACACAATAGTGTTTTTCAACTTGCCCTGAGCTGCTATGTTTTTACTATGACAACAGTGCAATCAAAAACAGTAACAAATATGTCTAGAGGTCTCATAAAAGGAGACCACTCTGTTCTCTCTCAGGGAACAGAAGGAAATATACATCAGCTCTTTTTCAATTCCCCCCTCGACTGCTGTTTTTACCATGACTAGAGCATAGTAACCAACACTAGTAAACATGGCTAGTTGTCTACATGTAAATATATAAAAGTAGACCTTATTTGTTATAGACTGCAGAATAGAAGAAAGTATACGGTTGTATATCTTTTTCAATTCGTCCTGAACTACATCTTTTTTACCTTGACTTTGTCTTTCTCTCTCAATTAGTGACATCATTTTGGAAATTGTTTTTATGAGCATATTCTTCAATCTACATATCTAATAAAAACAAAATGTTTATACTTTCATATTTTTTTTCAACCATGAAATTATCAAAATAATCATAATTACATTCTAAATGTGACATCTACCCATGCCCCTAACCTACGTCTCATTACAATCTAGATTATAATTCATATTTACTAATCTGCTTTTCCCATCACACTATGGTTATCCCATTTCACTAGGTGCTGTATGTAAAACAATCTTACTGTGTCATGCAAGTATTATCAAAATCAATTGAAAACATTATATATTTGTATTTTGCATCATAATGATACTGGCTTTATTGTCTAGTAAATTCTGCGATTAAACTTTAAAGACTGGGTTTTCTCATTTATGCAACATGTTCAGATGAAACATTAAGATTCATGGAAACTTCTTTTTCCTTTGAAAGAGGCTTAACTCGAATCATTTTGAATTGCATTAACTATGAAATGATTATTAACTGAACAGTTTGCTTCTTTATTTGGTTATGTATCAGTTACTATACTAGTTAGAAAGAGACTTGTAATTATCTGTAGCAGAATTCTTCTTTTCAAAGTTCTAACTTCATCGATGACTTCCTGCAATTTACAATCTTCACTTCCTGTTTCTCAGTTTTAGCTAATCTACCCTTCTAACTCCACTAGACAGAATTCAGATTCATGTGATTGCCTGGAACTTAATCTGAAATATAATTATGGTTGGATTTTTTTTTTTTTTTTTTTTCATTCTTTTTTGGTTCATTTTCACTTTAGATCCTTTCTGGTAAATTTTTATTACAATAAAAAAAATATTAAATGCAAACAAACATCTTTTACCTAATTCCCCACCCAGACTGACCCCTATCATATGCTTCAATGGTAATATGCCTTGTTTGAAGATAAAAAAAATTTGGTAACATTTTTTACCTATCCATGTATATTAGAAATCTTAGTTTGTTAACTGTTATATTACTACACATTTTTTTTTTTATTCTATGACATTTTTTTTTTTTTTTTTTCAGCGTTTCTGCCTTGTAGACAAGAAATATATAGAACCATTCCAACAGATTTTTAAAGAACAGTATGAGACCATCCATAGATTAGACAACAACAAATTAAGAAACGTGGCTAAATTTTTTTCCCATTTGCTGCATACGGATGCTATTTCCTGGCAAGTAAGTATGAATCTGTTTCATTTTCAAACGTTCGCCTATTTGATGTTACATCACATGGAAAACTTGTCTTGAGAAACAATCGATACTTTCAGAAAGGATCCCTCTAATAAAGAATTTGTAATGGAGCAACGGTTGCAGAATCCCCTATGTACATAGTTATTTGATATTATTTATCAAATTGCATCTATATTTTTGTTGTTGTCCATCTTTTGTTATCCTCCTGACTGGAGATATTTTTATCTCGCCACTTGTTGCTTGTTTTCGGAGCTGAAGCAAAAGGCCATCCGGCATGGTTTCATAATCTAATTATTCAATTGATTACTCTGACCACTTTTTAGTTACAAAGGATTTATAAAAACAAATGATTGTTCAGTGGCTGAAAGCTCAAAAGAAAGTTATATTTTAAGCATGTTGCTTTACAATATAATTTTATTATAGCATTAATACATATTTCATTGAAGCTTCCATCAAGACTAAATATGTTATCCCAAAATCTTGTATATTTCAAAAAGGTGACATCATGTCAGCCCATTTCATGGCTTCATATAACCAGTTTGAAATATTTCCTGTTTTTCAAGATAAACAACAATATATATCTCAATTCCTATGTACTAGCTAATATCTACTAGTAAACATACCCACCTTAATATTTAGCACTGTCTGGCATTGTTGAAGTGCAACACCAAGGAAAAATCCAATACAACTGGAAGTAATGGTGGGATAAGCATAGAAAGGACTGCTGTTATTTCAGGGTTTTTTTCTAGAATGGATGCTCTTTCAAGACTTCAGATTCTAGTCTCCCCTACTGTTTCACAGAGAGATGGACAATTAGTTGATACCTTTTAAAATTTTATTTTATAGCGACTTTTACTTTCTGGTATTTTAAAATGGTCACCCATCTGAATACTGACCAAATTCATTGCAATTTCAGCCTTTTCAACATAGTTTATTACAATTATCACATAACGAAAAATGGTATTTTTCAATTTAGTTGTCATCAAAGTAAATGACATGATAAATAGAAGTGGGAAGGATGGCAGACTAAGAAAGTTTGTGCTTGTGTAGATTTGTGATCTTTTAAACCAACACATTTCAGGTGAAAACCTTGCATATTTACATGTCATGGCAAAATAAATATAAATTCCATAAATTGTGAAAATTGATTCAGTAAAAGATGTTGCTAAATGTATTTTTAACAAAAAATCGTCCACTATTACGTTCTGACATATTGTGGTTAAAAATGATGAATCCTTAATTTAAGTGAGGGGAGAGGAGTCAGTTTGTTATATTGAGTTGGTCACACAATTCTTTCGTGTAATAAAACTCAATATCATAAATTCTAATTTTACTTATACTTATTTTTCTACTTAGTACATAATAACTGAGTTTCAAATCATATTTACCTGCTTTGCATCATTGGTACACTTTTTTTTTTTTTAAATATGAATAAGTTTTATTCATTTTTTTTTTTTTTTGCAGGTCATGTCTTGTATAAAATTAAATGAAGATGACACAACCTCTGCTAGCAGAATTTTTATCAAAATCCTATTCCAAGAACTTTCAGAATTTATGGGTTTGCCTAAATTGAACTATCGTTTTAAAGATCAGTAAGTTTGTTTCCTTTTTACTCCAAAATGTGTGTTAAAAGTGATGATTATTGAATGAATATCAAAGTTTCGTGATTGACTAATCTTCCTGTATCAGATATTTTTCTTTTTACAGCTCTCTTTATTTTTGTTTCTTTTTTCTCTCTTTATTTCATTGTTTCCCTTCCTGTTATCTCATTGTTTACCTCTTTTTTACCTTTGTTTCTCTCTCTTTTTACTTTTGTTGCTTTCTCTGTTTCTCTCTATCTCCTTTAGTCTAGTCTCTTCATTAGTAATTTTCTTTCTCATTAATAAAAGTATTAAGGATTCTTACAGCAATGGATACACTCAAATTGTTTACAGTTGTTCAAATTTCATTTCCTTAGGCAAATTTAACTTTTTTTTTTTATGTACAGTGTAAAACATCACATGTCCTTGTGCCACAAAAATGACAGTGTTCCTACAGACCTTTTTGATGTGCCTGTCAATAAAAGGGAATAACTTGGACTCGTTTCCTGTTATTTGCTTGTTCTTCTAGTATGTTCTTATTTTATTGTTGTTCAAGTGAATTCAGGAAATATATTTTGTATTGCTACATTACTTGTTCCTCTATTGCTATTACTTTTTGATCACAAGGTTTTTTTAATTTTTACATCATTCAGTTTGTTTAACGAATGACACACTAAATATGCTAATGTTTGTCAAATTGTCTATCAGTTTCCCACCAATATTTATTTCCTTCCTTCAGAATGAGAAAATGTCTTTTTTCAACTACAAGCATATGACCAACCCACCACCTCCACTACCAAAAAGAAAACTGTTTTGTATTTCGTATTATTTGGATTCTTTGTGGCATAGTGGATAAAGTACTTGGTAAAATTCAGTTGTAAAGTTACATTCTTTTGGAAGTTGAAGGTTCAATCCTCAGTGCAGGCGACATTCAAAATTCAATTATAAATTAAGACTTTTACTGAATCATGGCTAATGGAACGAGAGCATGTTACCTCTATGGATTAAATAAAGAGTTCTGTTTGAAATTCTGTGCAGATTCCCTAATTCGCTAGAAAGATTCCAGAGTTTGACAAGATACATCTGAAGAAGGTCAGCTATTACATTGACTGAAATTTTGTGAAAATAACACTCAAGATGAGAACATGTAAAGAATACTCATCCCAAAAATTCCAATTTTATATTTTTTCTTTTTGTATGTAATCTACGTTAAATTATCAAGTAATTTATGTCACATTACAATACCTTTTTCTCTTTTAGAACATTGCAACCCTATTTTGAAGGAATCATGCCAAGGGATAACCTCAAAAATACACGATTTGCTATTAATTTTTTCACTACGATTGGTCTTGGCGGTCTCACGTAAGTAGAATTAATTCCTTTTAGAAAACTTTCAAAGGTTATTTTTCCTATAAAATTATCTTTTTTATTTTATGATGTATATCGACTTCTGTTATTTCTTGTGCATCACTGAGGAAATTCACAAAAAAAGTTGCATATATATACATATAAGACTTTAATTTGTTAAAAACAAGCAAAACTTATAGCCCATTTACTTAAAATGAGTGCTTTATGCCAAACTTCTAGAGTAAATGTGATATTGTGATGACTAATCTCTAACTGTGCATTGAACAGATACCATAATACTTAGTTTACTCCACCTTATAATAAAGGCCCATACAAAATTTCAGCCAGATCAGTCCAGTAGTTTTTGAGTAAAAATGGAACAAAGATAGACAGAGAAATATAATATAGGTATATATAACACATATCGGAATTCACGTATAAAATAAGAAAATAAAAATAATTTCTAACCGTCTCTAAAACAATCATATACAAGATCATTCCTGACCTTGAATTATAGGAATTGTAAAAATAATGTAAAATTATTTATCACTATTTATTTTATGTTTCTCTATCTTTAGTTCAACATGAGAAAATACTTTCCATTGATTTTTTTTTTATTTCATGACAGTTTTCTAAGCCTTACTACTTCCATACAAATTGGTAGTGAGCATTTTTGTGTGACACCATAACTAGAAGATCGTCTTACAGGAGTAACAGATCCTTTCTATCTGTTTTTTTTTGTGTACCTCTAATGGCATATAAGTTTAAAAAAAAAAAAAAAAAAAAAAAAAAGCATCTGCCCATACATCGATCGTGCGCTTGCATGAAAATATACAGGAAGTTAACTGTTTAAAAGAAGCACCGTTTATATAGTAATTTAAATTTTTTAGACCAGACAAGGGCAAGATTTGTTTGATTTTTTTTTTTTTTTTTTTGTGGTCCCTATGAAGCCTCCTTGTATATCAGTACAAATAATTTAATCAGCTTCTGTCGATTGACTTTGGGTTTTATGTTTCTTTGTCTGATTTTATTATCAACCAGCCCACTTTTCCAAATTAGACCTGATTTTTGAATTTGTATTAAAATTTTCAAAAGTAATCACCTCTGAACATTTGATCCTCAGGTTTACTGCATCTTACCTAGCACAGCTTGAGTACGTTATATTCACTCTAGTTGAGGATATGACCGTAACACAGTCTGACAGTCATGGTCATGTTTGCAGTAAGGAATGACCTTGCATGTTGGGTTTAGGTATAGATCTAGTTTGTCCTAGGAGGTCCATCCTCCCAGGTTGTTGCCTCTCGTCTTTCAAGTGGAGTAAGTTTATTGCTCACTACCTGAGGTGTCCTTATCAAGGAATGCTGACAAGGCTGCCTAGGCAATTTTTAATAGGTCAAAATGTTTCTCTTTTAAGGGTGCTGGCTAGACTTTCCCCACCTACTGATCCTATATCACATCTTTCTGCAATAGGAAGGAAATAGATAACACTTTGCTGCAACTGATGCAATACCTATTTGGTAAAATAATCATGAAGATGTATATAAAAATTTTTCTTTTTTGCTGTTGACTTTGATTTTAATTTAATAATTTTCTTTTCTTTGCCCCAAACAAGACATTGTCACTTGGAATGTAAAGGACTACTATTTGGGATTATTTCTAACAGGGGACAAGGGGAGTTGAATAGAGATGTCTATTTATATTAGATTTAAACTTCTGCAGGTTAGTAGAGTTAGAGAAGCAGGAAACAGGAAGGAAATTCCAAAGCCTAGCAGTCTGAGGGAAGAAACTATTAGAGTAGAAAACTTTTCAGTATCTAGGGACATATAAGTCCCTAGATACTGAAAAGTGAAGGGGTGGAACTTTGATGCTTGTTGGGGGGTATGCACATCAAGTATGCACAAGTGCTATAAGTTTCATTAAAGTATGTGTAAACTAGGCACAGGGATGCAACAATACGGCGATGCGACAAAGGTTGGAGCTTGGCAGAGAGTGCGGAACCTATTTGAGTAAATGACAAAAAATTCTATGCATTCTCAACATTTGATCATAGCTTCAGTCCTGCTCGCTCTATTTTCACAATTTACATCATAGAATGTTTTTGGTTGCTTTTAGAATATTTTGAGGCAATCAACAGAATTGGTATTAACTGAGCTGATTTTTTTATTGAATTATTTTTTTTATTTTTATGCAGAGATGATCTTCGGGAACATCTAAAAAATATGGCCAAAGTTGCGCTTCAACAGAAACAGCAGGAGCCAAAGCCAGGCTCTCTAGCTGCCACTGGAGGCAGCTCGGACAGCAGCAGTGACAGTTCGGATAGCTCAGACAGCAGCAGTGACAGTTCAGATAGCTCAAACAGCAGTGATGAAAGTTCGGACAGTAGTTCACAGTCCAAGGAACGGACGAAACCTGCCAAGAAGAAACTAACCAAGAAACGGCCCTCAGCTGAGAAGACAACAGAGATAAAACAGAGTAAGAAAAGCCAAAAATCAAAGGGAAGCGGGAGCAGCAGCAGCAGTAGTAGCAGTAGCAGCAGCAGTGGAAGTGGTAGCAGCAGTGGAAGCAGTAGTAGCAGCAGCAGTAGCAGTGATGACAGCAGCAGCAGTAGCAGTGATAGTGAAGGCAGCAGCAGTAGTAGTACTAGCAGTAGCAGCAGCAGTAGTAGCAGCAGCAGTAGCAGCAGTGCTAAAGGGAAGAGTAATAACAGGTCAGTATCTTCACATTACTTATTGTATGTATGAGTGGTTGTTATCACTGATAGATTCCCCCTCTCTACCATCTGAAATGAATTCGGAAAGAAATCCTTCAGTGTTTTCATAGTTGATTATTTTCATTCTTTTTTTAGTGCTTGTTTACATTGGTGATCTTTCAAACCAACACATTTCAGGTGAAAACATTATTACGTATTTGCGTGTTATGTCAAAATTAATATAAATTCCAAAAATGACAAAAAAATAATCCAGTTAAAAAATAATTCAGAGTAAAAATAAAATTTATTGAATTATCAAGTTTTATTGGATGTTTTAATGTGGAAGAGTTATGAGACCTATTCAGCATGACAAACTGACTTGTTTCTCTCAAATTAAATTGACAAATTAAGGGTCCGCCATTTTTAAATAAACGCATTTCAAAATGTAATTTTGGATGATTTTTTTTATAAAAATACATCCAGCACATCTGATGGATTAATTTTTAATATTTCATCATGACATGTAAATATGTAATAATGTTTTCATCTGAAATGTGTTGGTTTAAAAGATCACCAATGTAAACAAGCACCATTTTTTTTCTTTTTTTTTATACTGATTAATATGCTTTTGTTTTTTTAGTTTTATTACTTTTCAGTTTAAGAAGTTTACTTATATATATGTGTGCGTATGTGTATGTATTTTCTTTTTAACTCCCCTATTTCAATGTTATTTGAAACATTTGTGAAGTATAATTGTTTTTGAAGAAAGTTGTACACCCTTACTTAAAAATTTTTTTTTAATATTGGCAAACATTAACGGTCAGAACCAGAGCAGAATACGAGAAAAAATTCTGTATAGCCATTAAAAATGGTTTTATGTTCTTGTTTTTCTAATATATTATTATATGAAGTATCATTTATATTTAAAATCTATTTAGTATTAAGCATATAAACTTGAGGAAAACATGTCGACATTATGTAAAAAGCAAAATCAAACCAAGATGGCAACCGAATTTGACCTGACGTCATGTAATTCGCTTATTCACATAATGTTGAAATATCTCAAGTGTGCTTTTCTCAATTTTACAGGTGTGATACTAAATAAATTTTTAATTAAAATGATTTCACATTTAATAATAGATAAGAAAAACAACATACCCATTTATAATGCATATGTTGAATTTTTATCATGCCATACTATCTGGCCATGGCCTTTAATGTTTGCTAAAATGTTACTGTGAATGGTCGGTAATCTGGCCCAAATCTAAGTTCCATCATATTTTCACTCTTGAAAATCACTTAAATTTAAAAGCATATTCCTTAAAAGGAATTCAATTTATTGAATAAATACTGAAAATATTATTAAAATGGGATAATTTTCATATTTTGATGAAAAAAAAAAAAAAAATTATTAGATTTAAAAAAAAAATAAAAAAGTACATATTGGTTTTTACTTTTTTTCTTTTTACAAAGAGTAATCTCTTCTATTGCGACTCAGTTTGAGGGAAAAAGTTATGCACTCTTTGTGCCGACAATGCCCACATATCTATAGCAATTTAGAGCTAAACTTGAAAAAGTCGTTTTGCAATCAAACACTTTATAGGAGAAGGCTAAGGAAAACATGGGAGAAAGTGATAAAAAGTGATGGATAAATAATGAACTGGCCAAAGATATATTGCTTTTGAAGTCAATTTTTTAAAATGGTCCAACACATGCCAGTATGTAAAATGGACGTTAAACCAAATATGACGATGTATAAACATTTACTTACATCCCCTGTAGTAGCAGTTTCTTCTCTGCATATGAATCAGCATGTTGTATTTTTCATGTTGGCTATTTTAACGCACATGGTTCTAAGTGGCATTAGTTTCCCCGATTCATTTTAAAATTAGATACTCACAGTAAGGACCACATGCGTGTTGCCAACATTCATAATGAAAGTGGTGCTGTGGAATCAACAAGATTCTAACATGGCATGTTAAATCGTTAATCTGTCTTACTTTTTTTAATGTAACCTCTGGCCTTCTTCAGGTATATTGTTTGTTTGCGCTAATGTTTCCTTTTTATTTTCATATTTAAATTATTGTTGTTGATTATTGACTCGCACCAATGTTTCTTGTGTACTTGAACGATTTATCCAATTTAAGCACCTGCAATATATTAATTTAAAACACGAGAAGCATTCCAAAAGTAATGCCTCCTATTTTCTATTCCACCTAAATCGATCAGAAGGAATTGCAAATTGCATTGTTATGATGACTGAATCTATGCATTCATGACCTGAGTTTCATCTCTCTGTTGCTGATATTAACGGTGTAAGACTAAGAAAACAAGCCCTGTCATGGACATGCATCAGAAGCAGAGATGTGTCATTGAATTCCTGGCAAAAATACATTGAGAATGATGGTGACTATGTAGAAAAATAAGTTTCTGGAGCACAAAAGGTCACTCATTATAATGCTATCAATCCTGTCTTTGTAGCTCTTCAACTTTTTGAGTAAAAAAAAAATAGGAGGCTTTACTTTTGAAACAACTTTTGCACTTGTTATTTTCCAAGGACAACTGGAGCCAATGGTTATCTGTCAAGGTCAGAAGGTGAGATTTTGATAAGCTGTGTGAATAGGGAGTGAGAAAAGTGAAGCGCGTGAAGAGTGACATATCGAGGAAGTTAAAGAAGATTATGTAAATCAGAAAGTGATTGGGAATGAATTGAATGGGTTGTATATAAAATGCAGTTTTAAAATCTTAAATAAAATTAAAATGAGCCTGTGCTGCAACAAAGAAGATTCAAATGAACAAGGTGTCATAATTATTTGTTTGCATTTATTAAAATTAGCAGCAACTAAAAGGGTTTCCTTTTCAGCGCCAATGGATTTCAGGCAGAATGGTCATCATTATGACTTCTTCAGGTTCCAAGGAGTTTTTCAATTACACACCATTAAGACACGTGCATTAATAATTAAAAACAATTGTATTTCAATACATGAATAACATAATGCTTTTCTATTATAAAATGAATAATTTCACTGCTTTCTAATTATGCTTGTTCATATGCTTATGTTTTTAATTTTTAATATTTTATTATTCAGTGATGAATTTACAGTAGACAGTTCAGAGTCTTCCACTGACTCTGGCTCTTCCTCGGGATCAGAAAGTAGCAGTGAGTCAGATCAAGGTAATTATTTGCTTTTACTCATTCACTAAGAGTTCTCACTCAGACTATCCACCAATGATCACTCACTGTAGCATTACAAGCGTATGCTGTATTTTCGTGGACATTGGCAATATTACATACCTAATGTGCTTCAATAAGTCGTATCTTTTTTAATTGTGGATCAATTTTTAAAAGAATTACATTGCTGGAAAGAGAATATAATAAGCATTCCAATGATGTTAATTTATTATTCTTTTATACGTTCACTATTTTTATATTCCAAGTTAAAAATGAAAAACAGTAAAAAATGACGACAGCAAAAAGGGAAACTTTTTTTTCTCAATGTTTACATTTTATATGTTACGTTTGGATACATATGTGCGGGGTTAAATTTGATTGGATATGGCTGAAATTTTACAAGCTATAGAAGCTTATCTTTACTGGACTTTGATTTATATTTTTACGACCACAGGAAGCAAAGTTACGACCAAGCAATTTTGACAAAGAAATTTTCCAAATTGATAGATAAATTGGTATATATCATCCATTTTCATATAGATAATAGTTTCAGAATTATTTTCATGTATAATATGTAAATATTTGATAATTAGTGTGTGGGAATTTCTTTAAAATGTTATCTTTTATAGAAATTCAAATCGATTATAATTTTGGAAGTTAGTCTACTTCTCTCCAAGAAAGAAGCAAAGATAAAGAAAAAACTTTGATGTATGTATGTTTAACGGAAATGAATATATTGTACACCAAAATTCAAGTAAATTGATAAACGAGGAAAACGGCTCACTATCGAGGCCACTTCGTTTGTATTCTCTTAAAAATAAAAAAACTTTTTTCTGCTTTCATTTTGAAAGCAGAAAAATCAGTTTCATTTTTTATTCTGAGTTTGTCAATTTAAAAAAAATTATTTTCAAGTTTTTCAAATTTGATTTCCAAACAATAATATTTTGTTGTTTTTAACGCTTTTAGTACACATGTACTAAAAAGCATTAAAAAACAACAAAATGTATGAAGTACATGTGTTTGTTATTATGGTATTTACTTCTTACTTGTACTTAAGGTAGAATTGTGTTTTTTAGTGGTAAAAAAACAAAACAAATATATAACAAATAAAAGGTACTTGTGCACTTATGCTACCATGCTGAAATAATAATGTTATGATTTAGAAACCCATTCTTAACATAAGAAGGAAACTATTCTGTACTTTCACCTAACAATTAAATAAAATATATCGTGAAACTTGATTTTATTTTTAACTCATTGTCAAGACCATTCTTTCGAATCTGTAAAACAAACCTGTTTTTTTTTTTTTAAATTTATTTTTTAACTGAGGATATCTAAATAATAATAATAATATTAATTAGGCGGTTCAATAAAGAATTTCATTGTGATGCATTTTGTTAATTTTTACTTTGCTTTCACGATAACATTTTTCTTTAAAATGACTACTTTTTAAGGTTTTGGGGTATGCTGAAAACGAATATCGCATTTAAATTTTACACAAATAAGTAGCTTTCCGGATATTAAGCAATGTCATTTTTTATGTTATTGCTGGTGGCCACCTTGGTACATTTGTGCATAGTTTCTCGGGGTTGCACCTGCACATACCAAGTTGGCCACCAGCAATAACATAAGAAATGACATTGCTTAATATCCGGAAAACTATTTGTAGAAAATTTAAATGCAATATTCGTTTTCAGCATACCCTAAATCCTATAAAAGTAATCATTTTAAATGTTAAGGTGGAAACAAGGTAAAAAAAATTACCGTTTTATTTCTTTTTTTACATAGTTGAATTTTCAGTAAAACAACAGAATAAAAATGGCAAAAATTACCATCAACTGGTGAATATATAGTTGTTACTTATCAGGATTCCTGGTATCCTGGTACTGTGAAAGCTACATCAAGGATTCATGTAGAGTACAATTTATGGTTGCATCTTAGTATATTTTGGGCCAGATAGAGAGGATTTACGAAATTGAAAATTGGACTGGTTCCAAAATGCGTAAGTTCTGGTCGACTATGGGAATTTCCATCTTTTACAGAAATCTAAAATCTATATGAAAAATTTTCTTCGATTTATTTCTGAGATTAATTTATATCTACTCAATTTTTTTTTTTCTTTGAGGGGAGTAGTAAATACCGGCCATGAATGCTCTTTAGGCATTCAATGACTACACCCAGATTAAGCTCTCCTTTGGTGGGGAGGCAGTAAATAAAGCTACATGCCAGTTAAGCTCTCCTTTGGTGGGGAGGTAGGAGAAAATGCCTGCTCTCAAAGCTATATTTAAATACCACTATAATACTTAGTTTTGTTCTTGAATAGACACCCACTGTATGATACCATCTGCCAGTTTTAAAAAAAATGAAATTTGTACATCTTAATTTATAATTCATAGCTTTTGGTAAAGAGATACATCAGATTTGACTGCATAATCAGAAAGAGCACACAATTTTACATAAGAGTGCCAAGTTTCATGAGAATAGCTTGAAAAATAAATAAATATTGGCGAAATTACCAAATTTCTTGAAATGTTGAGGTCTGTAACATAGCCCAGTTTTTCTAAGAAAACTGTCCACAGAAAAGCCTAAAGTTTGGCACTTAAAATTCTCATAACTTTTGAACTACTGATGGTATTTGCATAATTCAAACGGTTTTAAGCATCTTTTACATAGCCCTTTTCATGCGAGTTAATAAAAATAACAATTATCTAAAAAGAAAAAAAATCAACTTGTAATACTACTCACTGGCAGTAACCTGTGGTGTTCCCTGGAGTCTGAGTGACAACAAGTTTCTCCAGATTTCCAGTGCTCTCCACTCCTTTCGATAACCAGCACAGATAAATTATCCTAACAGCCGCTTACCCTTGATTGGATGATGGTTGGATGGATGGAGTTATTTATTTTAACTAAAAAAATCAACTTTTATTATGAAGCAAGATTTTTTTTTTTTACATGGGGATCACCACTTATCAAGGCCCGGAAGCCACTCGGGAATAAGGGTTATTTTGTGTACAATAATCAGTGGGATAATATCGTAGTAATAGTTGGTATTGGAGATTTGATAAAGTGTCTTACTTAAGGGGGCGATTAATCAGAAATTTGTTTATGTTGGACTTAAAGACGTCCAAGTTGTAGTCAGGTGGGAAACAGGCAAACGGAAGAGAATCCCACAGGCATGCACTTCTCAGAAAAAAGCTATGTTCATGAAATCTACGTTTTGATTTAGGCACAGATAAAGAGTGGGGGAAATTACTGACAGTGGTTTTGGCTAGACAGGTGTTTATCATGAAGGGGGGGTGCAGAAATTGGAGCTCAAACGAACACTTGCCATGGAAATAACGATAAAACAAAGACAGGCTCGCAACGTCTCTTCTGTGGGAGAGAGGTTGCAGGAAAGAGAAGAGAGCATCCCCCACTAAGTCACGAAGTCTATTTTGTACTTTGTCAAGGCAGGATAGTCTGTGTTTTGAAGCTCCAGCCCAGATGTGGCAGCAGTACTCCATCTTTGGACATACTTGGCTTTTATAGAGATAGAGAATTGCATTAGTAGTGAGATATCTTCTGGAGCGGTAGAAGGATCCTACCATTTTCCCAACGGCCTGGGCAACAGACTTTATATATGTATTCAATTTCAGATCAGGAGTAAAGGTCAAACCCAGGAGCTTGTCAAAACATGAAGCCTCCCCAAGATGAGAGCCATCCATTTCAATTGATGCTAGATGAGGAACAGAGTATTAATGATGTAAAGTTAGGAGCTTGGTTTTAGATGCATTAAAAGTAACCAACCATCTCTTCCCCCATTGAACGACTCACTCTAGATCAGAGGAGAGGGAATCAGAGAGAGCTTTGTCATTTACGGCCTTTGATGTGTTGCCGTAGATGGTCGTGTCATCAGCATAGATGTCAACAAATGAATTAAGTATGTGTTTTGGGAGATCATTGATGTAGATCAGGAAGAGAGTTGGGCCCAGGATGAACCCCAGGGAGACTCCAGCATTAATACTGTGGGTCTCTGATTTCTGCCCATCAACCATGACTACTCTATGAACCTATCAGAGAGAAATTATTTAATTATTGAGAAAACATTTCCAGTTATACCGTAGCTGGAAATCTTGTGAAGTAGGCCCTTATGCCAAACCTTATCGAAGGCCTTTGATATGTCAAGAGCAATTGCCCTAGAAAGGAAGCCTTTGTCGAGAGATACACTAATCCTATGGGATATAACTGTTAGCACATCAGCTGTAGATCTAGCAGAACGGAAACCATATTGCATGTCACTAAGGAGGTTATTTCTGCTGAGGTGGTTGACTCCTTTATTTAATATGGATTCCAGTAACTTACTCATAACACACAAGAGACTTATTGGTCTGTACTGAGAGGGGGATGACTTATCACCTGGGTTCTTAAATACAGGGCATATTGACAAGGTTTTCCAGGGTGTTGGAAAGCACTTCTCCTTAAGGCAACGCTTAAACAGTTTTGTAAGTATGGGGGCAAGTTCTGGTTGAAGCTTTTTTAACACTATAATTGGAATGTCATCTGGACCAGTTGCTTTACTGGAATCAAGGTTCTTGATTAGTTTGGCGACCTCGTGCACAGATATTTGTATGTTGGATAAGGTGTTGTCTGTTGTAGGAGGAAATACAGGGAGTTGATGCCCTTCGTCGCATAGGGTAGAGTTAGCTGCAAAGTTCTTGGCGAATAGCTTGGCCTTGTCCGATGTTGATGAGATGACCTCAGGTCCATTGATGATGGTTGGAATGGAATGCACGCATCTGTTCAGGATCCTGTTTGCTATTTGCCAAAACTGGTGGGAACCAAGCCGCTGCTCAGCTACTTTGGATTTGACGGACTGAGCATATAGCTCTCTTGCATCTTTTATTACTCTTTTACAGTGGTTGCTGGCAGTCCTGAAGGCAGTTTTAGTCTCAGTACATCTATTACTTACGTTGGTAGCTATGGAAAAGTAATTTCTGTGCACAATGGCTGACCCACTCAAGTAAGACAGATGATGAGGGGAGGTTCTGTCATGATCTTGGGGGTCAGATTTAGAACGAATTTACTTTGGAAGAACCCATTTATAAGCTGGTTAAGAGTAGAGCAATTTGGCTTGGGTACTAAGTTTAGACTGGTTAAGAAATAATGCATACTGCTGAGAAAAAGCATTTTTCAGTGTTTAGTTAATAGTGCAGATATAATTTGGAGAAAACAAAAAAGAGCAAAAGAAAGATAAGTGCAGTTTAAATGCTCAGAAATTTAGTCAAACCTGGAAAAAAAAAATAATAAATGAATAGAAATGCTATTTTTTTTATCTGCGTCTTTTATAAATAAGGAGAAGGAAACTTAATTCGAACTCTCCAGATCAAAATCAATCTGTAATACAATTTACTATTAAAATCGCTAAAAAAAGTCATAAATTTTGATTTTATTAGTTAAAAAAACAAAAAACTACTTGGTCAATTTACATGATTACAGAAATCTGACATCTTTGACATAAAAATTTATCTGTATTTCTGTCTTTTAATTAAGTTGAATTCTAAATAAAAACTGATTTTCTTTAAAATTTCTTAATCAATTTACTTGAATTTTGGTGTACAATATATTCATTTCCGTTAAACGTACGTACATCAAAGTTTTTTCTTTATCTTTGCTTTTTTCATGGAGAGACGTAGACTGACTCCCAAAATTATAATCTGAAGCAATATGCAATTAAAGAATTTGATTCAAATAATATTTAAAAAAAAAAAAAAGAAAAAAAAAAGTTAATCATTTTAGGGAAGTGTTGTTTTTTTTTTTGTTCTTCTTTTAGGGATTGTATTTAAGAAAATATTTTTGTATGATGGATTTTATTAACAAATAAAATCCAAATATTACAAAGAAAGAGATTTGATTGATTGCATTGTTTTTCCTCCTTTCTATTCAGTCATGATTTCTTGTTCAGAATTCTCCCTATATTAAAAAAACAAAAATAAAGAAAAATCTCTATGGTGTAGGTACCTGTGATGAAACAAAAATATCATCTTCCAAAAATTATGTAAATTGATTAAGTAGTTCTATTTTTAAATAATAAAATCAAATCTTATGTGTATCTGAGAAGTGATGTTTATGACTGCCAATTTGAAAAAAAAATGTCAAGAAATAAAAGGAGATAACTCAACAATGATTCATATGAATTAGATTTATGTTGTAATGTCTGCAAATTCCCATTAATCACTTAAAATGATGTTTTTTTTTTAATAAAATTAAAACTACTTGATCAATTTATGTGATTTTTGGAATATGGTATTTTTGTTTTTGGGGTACATAAATCATACAGTTTTTCTTTATTTTTGTTTTTTAATATAGAGGGAATTCCAAACTCTATCTTGTAAAAATAAATAAATGGAAAAAATTTCTAGATTTAACCATTTGCTGATATTTTTTATGTTTGTTTTCATTACACAGATAAAGCAACTTCATCCAAAGTCCAAAAAAGCAAGAAACACCAAGGAGCCGATTCTAAGAATGACAAGGTTCAACACTATCCACATTCAACTGGGGATGTAGAACGTGTTAACGGAGTTGATCAACGTGCAAAGTACTCTGTACCAACGTCCCATCCAAGGGACAACCAACCAAGAGAGATGAACATTGACGAGAAACTTGCATCTCTTGCTGGGGAATCGCGTAGCTTGGACTGGGATCCTAATGAATATCATCGTCCTCGTCGGAGTGGCAGTGATGATGGGAGGGGGAGTCATTCGAGAAGAGGTCATGGGGGTGACGGTAATTCCACGGGCGGCAGTGATCAGTGGGACAAAAACAGACGGGACTGGGATCGCAGCCATCGACACCGCCTTGGTGACCAAAATGAACGTGAGGACAGGTACTATGATAAAGATAGGCAAAATCGAGATGTCCATCGGCGGAATTTTGATCGTGGAGATGGGGGAAGTGATGGTGGGCATCGGAACAGGGAAAAAAGTTATAGCAAACAGAGCAATCACAAAAGGGACGATTATTCTTATCGAAACCGGGTCCGTGGTGAACCCGAAAGAACAGAAGGACATCGGTATAAAGATTAATAATTTGCCTATCTCTTCTAATTTTCCCCCTTTTTATTTTATTTTTATTTTTTTTATCCATGGTTTGAGAGGGGAGGGGGCAATTAATTTGATTTGAGGTTTGGGGTGGGAATAAAAACCCAACAAAAAATGCCAACTGATTTGACATGCAGAAGAATAAGCTAATCTATAAATTATTCTGTTTATTGTTGATTTATTATGCAGCTTGTCTTAAAAGTTGGATGGGGGTCTTCTCCTCCCCCTCTCTTTACTGAATAAAGAAAAAAAAAGAGAGAGAGACATGATGAATATTCTGGAGGATTCAAGCAACTTTTGTACGTATTAAAAATGGAATTGTGAAAAATATAAAAAAAAATAATGGTTTTGTATTTATTTTTTTTATTTGAATATAATTGAATTTTGTGCAGCTGTTTATTTTATTTTTTTCTTTCTTTGTATTGAAAAAGAAGATGAAGAAACAGTAAACCCTAACATATGGAGTTATGATGTATTTAACTAATCTTCCTCACCATGAATTTGAAATGCAATATATCAGATTTAGACTAGTTTCTATTTGTTTTAAGACTTAATAAGAATATTTACTTCTAATTTTCCAAATTAAAAAATTTAATAAAAATTTTGAAATTACATATACAAGAATGTTACAATAAATAGAAAATATTTAATAAGGATTTTAAAATAACTATAAAAATATCTAATAAAGATTATAAAGTAAATAAAATAATATTTAATAAGAATTTTTAATATTTCAAATTTTTACCAAATTTCAATTGTAAATTTTATCTTGGGAATGTTAGAAAAAAATTCTTTCGTTTTCTTCATTTCATCTTTTCTTATAGAACTGAAAAATTAACATTAAAAAAATTTCTTTGGTTTTCTTCCTTCATGTCATCTTTTCTTATAGAACTGAAAAATTAACATTAAAAAAATTTCTTTGGTTTTCTTCCTTCATTTTATCTTTTCTTATAGAACTGAAAAATTAACATTAAAAAGATTTCTTTGGTTTTCTTCATTTCATCTTTTCTTATAGAACTGAAAAATTAACATAAAAAAAAAACATTTTATGAGAAAATCTTGAAAACTTTCTCGTCCAAATATTTGTCTGATCTTTTTAAGATATGGTATTGCTGTTTACAAGCAGCTTTCCTCATTTTGATTGCTTGCAATTTCATATTTACTCTCTGCCCTGCTTCAGACGGAACCATTTATGATGCTTATACATTATAATCGAATATCTAAAAAATGCATTTTAAGTAAAAACATTTTTATGCAATTACGTGTTATGGTGAAATTAGTAAAAAAAAAAAATCCAAAAATTATTAAAATAATTGAGTAGAAAAATACAAAAAAAAATTAATTGATCAAATAATATAGTTTTTAGCAGTTTAGTCTATTTTGTATTCAAACTGACTTATCTCCCTTGTTTTCACTTTTGCTATTTTAAATTAGAAAATGACAGAGCGATAAGTTTTTCTCTTTTCCTTTTTTTTTTTTTTTTTTTTTTTGTAAAAAAAATAATTCTAGCAAATTTGCTCAAATCATTTTTCATAATTTTGTAATTTATACTAATTTTGACATGACACCAAATTATGTAATAGAGATTTTACTTAAAATGTATTTAAAAAAAATTTTTTAGATATCCAATTATAATGCATAAACATCTCACTTATTCAATCAATTAGGTTTTTTCTTATTCTGTGTTCTTACTCTACACATAGCCAAGTAAATATAAGTATTTATTAAGAGATGTTTTAAAGTGAATTCTGCCCAGTGGTTGTAAGTTCAATCCTACACAAAGGAACTAAAAAAGAAAATTAACTGATAACCAAATGTTATGAAGCATTAGATGAATTCAGTCTATCCTTAAGTGGATTAAGTGAAGCGGTTACTTGAAAATTCCTCGAATATTATTGACTGCATAAAAGGTATCTGATGAAGCACGGTTTATACAGACTTAAAAAGTCCTTGAATTTTGGCTTTTGCCTTGAAAAGGGCTTATTTCTCTTATCTTGAAAAGTCCTTAAAAATATGGAAAATGTCTTGATAATAATTTTTATGTCCAGTAAAAAATTTGTGTCGAAATATTAAAAATAAAATCGAGATAAATAGTATTAAATTATTTTTTTTTTATAAAAAATACCATGAAAATATTTTTTAAATATTGAAAATAAAAACGAAATACATTGTTATGAAATTGCATAATATTGTGGATACAAGTGTTACGGCTTTTCTCACAAAACTATCTGAGGTAGTTTTGTGATAAAGATTCGGATCTCCGTCTATTTTTGTTCTCATTTATAATTTAATTTGATAGTGGGCGGGGGCACAAGGAGAAGTAGTAGTGGTGGGTGCCATAAATAAAATTACCCCAACCCCATCCCACCCCACCCACCTTCTCTAAAAAATACTTTCCATGCATGGACGAAACTCTCAAATAGTGACCCCCCCCCATCACCCCCCCCCCCCCCAAAAAAAAATGTGATAATTTAAATTTAGGCTGGCTGGCCAAAAGAATGGAGACAAGACAACAGCTGTCTTGGTTGGAAATTAAAAGCCATAAAAAGAGTTAATATTTGAGATGAAATAAAAAGTATTTAAAACTACTTAAAAACACCAAAAAAATGATGCAGGTAGGTTGTAAAGTAACTTTTATTGGCTATGGTAACATTTATTTGGTGTATATTTGATTCTTTATCACTTTTTTGAATTGCTTCAGATTATAAACAAATTTTGTTTTGAAAACTTGAATTTTGTCTGGAGAAGGTTTTGAAAAACTTTGAAAAGTACTTGAAAATGGATATTGAAAATCTATACAAACCCTGTGAAGGCTGGAGAATACAGCAGCCAAAATTTTAAAATTGCCGCAAAAGATGAGGAAGAAACAGGATTAAATCGGGGGTGGCACGAAGGCTTGCTTTTCGTTAGCTGCTAAAAAGGGTGTCATGCTTTTTCTTGAATTGCTCTATTTACCCTTCATTTTTATCTGAAAATAATGAATCTTTAGCAAACAGCATCACATTTTTTTTTTTTTTTTTTTTTTTAAGTCATTTGTATGATTTAACTAAGGATGGAACCCCAGTTTCATATAAAGGATGTCCGTATTTTAGACAATTTTTTTTAAGCATCTACTTTGGTCAATAATATTGGCAATATGTGTCTGTGTGCATATATATATATATATATATATATATATATATATATATGATAGATAGATAGATAGACTATTTTTACCTACAGACACTAGTGTTTCATACTGACGCAATCATCAGTGTAAGAAGCGATAATTATTGGTGGTTGAGGGATTCCAACCCAATCACAATCATCTTTGGCTCTTCAGTTCAGTATTCAACTCTCAGTCCACTAAGAAATACATATATTTCTTAGTTCAACTGTCAGTAATTATCATTTCCTACACTGATGATTGCGTAAGCATGACAACACAAGTGTCTGTAAGTAAAAAAATGAAATATTTTTATACTAGCTGTATATTACCCGATGTTGGCCAGGAATCTTTTTGCATTTTTGCATCATTTTAAACTTTGCTGTGATGTCATATATGACATGATCTTCTATGACTATCAACCAAACACATGTAAGACAATACTTTTAGAATAAAATATTATGAATGAAAAATATATATATTTAGCTTTGGAATGTTCACTGTGTTCGATATATATTATACATAGATAAGCTATAACGTCATTGTGAACAAACAAATAAACAGGAATACATATTTATAATAAATATGCATGCATATATAAAATTTATTTGTAGATCCAGGTTGGATGTAGAATGGTCTCTGCAGAGTTTGTTTTGAGTAGATACTTCAGTGTACATACAGGAACGGTTAGAATCTTAAAAAGATCTCTTGGTTGTGGTGATTGAAATTGTGGCTGATTATCTGGCATCCAGTAGGATGCCCCATCCCCATGAAAAACTAAATGATGATAAAATTTAAACAAAAGAGCAATATTGATAATTTAGAGATAATAATTTATTTTATTCACTCTCTGAAGAATCCTGCCACTTTGACTGCTGAGAACCACATTCCTGAAATGGAAATTGAAACACATCCGGAACTTTGAAAAGTTATCCTCAAATCATGAGATGAGGGTAGGGGACTTCACTGAGTTATTAATTATTATATGGTAGGTTGAGGCAAACATTATACTCTATAGCAACCCTTTAAAGTATTCTAAATAAAGTAAAATTTAGGGAATATTCATTAATTGATTAATATCATGATGAAAATTTCATCAAAGTCCAGGGTATCTGAATATTCACAAAAGGCTTCTAGTCCTCTTGTATATAATTAAAACTAAATATAACCTATGTTACCTATCCTTACACCTAGCAGCTGTGTTCCAAAATTTGTAATGATTGGTTAATTACTTTCAGAGTTCACACCACACATGTACATGTATAAATATTTTATGCTTAAAGACACTAGTGTTTCATGCTTGTGCCATCATCAGTGTAGGAAATGATAATTACTGACGATTGAAGAATGTGAACCCAATCACAGGCATCCTCGACTTTACAGGCTAGCATTCTAACTCAAGGACACTGACAATTAACACAGGAATTGAAGGGAGGCACACATGTACAAGTGCACATATGCCTAACTTTATAGATATGAATGATGATAAATTGTACTTAGCTTAAGACTTGTATCATAGCACTATCTGAAAAAATATTGAGACAGTTGTTTGTCTAAGATTTGCTCTCTTAATTGGATTATCTTCCAATTTTGAAGTTTATATTTGTTTATACAAATATATACATATACGCCACACACCCTTTTCTATGACCCACCCCCTCGAAAAGGTATTAATAGAAATCTCAGAGTTGAAAAACCAAATAATTAAACTCTATAACATATATTCACCTAAAACACTAAAACCAAACACACAATAAATCAACTAGAACAAGCCGTCAAAGAAAACACCATGATAACATTAACTATTGATCTTCATATTTACACAAAAAATACCATTGCTAGACTTTACCAAGAAATTAATTATCCAACAAATAAACAATGTATTTACAAAAACATGAACAATACGACCATCAAACTATAATGCAGTGATATCATCTTATTCTTATAATTCTTATTATAATTCTTCTTATTATAATTCTTCTTTTTCTTATCATCATCATCATTTTCCTTAGTCAAGAGTCTGACATTTTCTGACAGCCTAAAATCTGTCTCCAAGCTTGGCAGTCTTGAGGATTGATTCCATTTAAATTCTAATGTCTGAGGTCTTTGTTGATGGTTTGCATCCAAGTTATCTTGAATCGTCCAACTTTCTTCTTCCACCTGGAGCTCTCTGCATTTTCTTATCCAGGAATCACTCTTTTCAACATGGCTGAACCAACTTAGCCAACTGATCATTAAAATTTTGTCCAGCTTTGGTATATTCAGCGTCACTATTAGGGTACCAGAGCTGGTAAGTCTGGTCTGATATGACCAGACATTGCATATCCGTCTGAACACTGCTCTGTCATTACACTGAAGATGGACACACAAATTATAAATTATTAGTGTGGGATGATTAATTGGAATCAGGAATTGGAAAAATCTTAACCTTTTTGGGGATATTGAAATGGGGAAAATTTGTATCTATTTTTCAATGCTAAAACAATTCTTTTTGTTGTTTTAATTTGTTTTTGTTTTAAAAACTTAATTTTCCATGACTCGTATTAATGATGAAATGATAAATATTGATTTTTAAACTACCAGTAAAACTGAAATTTATAGATCACCCCAACAAGTGTATTTTTACGTTTGTGAAAATATATGTATGCGTTACATGAGTTTTTGCACTGATCCTACCCCCCCCCATTCCTAAAAAAAAACAAAAAAACTCCATATTTAGAAATTTAAAAACGAATCTGAATCAAGAATTAAGAACAGAATCAGTAATTGTATTGGAATCAGGGTAAAAATATTAGAATCGTCCCAACACTATAAATTAGACAAACAAATCATAACCAATATTAAATACTAATACAATAAACCTGTTGAATATTACAAATTTATTATACTAAATCCCCCCCCTCACATACACACAATCTTTACTTAATAAAACCATTGCAGTTATACAGTTACATGTCCATTGCAAGCATGTCTCTTTGTAGTATTGCAGCCGCTTATCTTCTTTAGAAATACCACATCTTAGAGTAAAAAAAAAAGAAAAAAAAAGCCTCTACTCTAAGAGATCAACATCGTTTACCAAGCTCTCAGCCTCTATCCCATCGCTGCAGTGTTATGCCCCTGCACTTGTTTTACAAGTACTTCAATGGAATGTACTCCAACGAACTTGATGCACTTGTATTGCCTCAACATAAATTCCAGCCTACCTGCCAATCAACAATATTCCACTCCATTCACTATAGAAGTTACCAGACACTGGAAAGCTTTATACTCTTAATAGCTTTGGAATTTCCTCTCTGTGTAACAAAGCACAGACAACTAATATGCAAATACAGAGCCATGAGTGAAATGACGTTACGGTAAAGAAAAAAGAAGACTTTAAAAAAGAGAGCATTTTGATGATGTTGGAGAAGACGATCACGTGAGAGATGTCATAGCCAAAATGATATCACAAAGAGAATGAGGAAACGAATGTGGTTATATAACCAAAAAAAAAAAAAAAAAAAAAAAGTGAGTTGAAACGCTTTTCTTTTCTTTGCAACTGGGGTTATGTGTTAGTTCCTGGACAACGTTGTTTCTCAAACTATGAGCATGCAAAAGTTTAAATGTAATGTGAACAACCATCTCACTGTACAATTCCTCACTTGGGATATATTTATTCCACTTAATTACATTCCACGATTTCTTGTTTCGTTTCATTTTTGCAAAATTTTTTTATAAAAAATTTTGTATTTAACTATGATAAGTAAGACTTTTTTTTTTTTTTTTCAATCAGTATATTTATATATTCTTTTATTTTTTTTGCATATTTTTTTTACATATGCCCAATTAGGTTTCTTTAATTGATCTGAAAAACATGGGACATGTTACATTTAATATTCATTATTTCTGTGAAAATGTGTCTGCATATAAGCATGTTTTTAAAAAAATGTGTAAATATTTATTATAAAAAAAATTATTGATGAAAAAGTAAAAAAAAAAAAAATAATTTCCTAATATTCTTATCTATATATCTATAAAAGTGAGGACACTTATCAAACTCAACAAATTTTTTATTTACAGATTTGAAATTTGGTATATAGGGTATTCAGACATGTGAAAAACTTTTTAATCGGTTTTTATACGAAAAAAAGGAGTGCTAATGGGTAAAAATTGGTGCATGGGGTGGGGGTGACCATTGGATTTTTATCTGTTGTCAACTGTTTCACAAATGTGTATGCATGAATCGTTCACTGACAGATTACTTATGTTAAGAATAAGTAGGTTTGAAAACACTTTTTAAAGATCCTGTCAAGCTGGTCTAATGGTTATCGTACTTTACTTCCTGTCTTTAGATTTTGGTTTCGATATCAGCTCAAGTATTTTTTTTTTTTTTTTTACAAGAAATGAACTGTTTAGAAAAAACAGAATACTCGCATGCATGTCTCAGTTTCTGTATGAATTAAATATAATATTTATATATATATTATGACCGAGCAACGCTGGATGGCCTCTAGTATATTATATTTAAAAATAATATTGAAATGAAATGGGTCCTAGCTAATACACTGGAACTTAACTAAGATGTGGACACTAGCATTTGGGGGGGTCATTTTCTGCGATAGTGTGATACAGGCACCAGGAGCACAACTGATTTTTATACAATATATCCGAGTTTGTGTTTTTTCTTGTGAGTATGCGTTGCTTTTGTTTTTATGTATTTGTAAACTAGTGTCTGTGCCCTTGGTGATTGTCAGTTCAGCAAATAACATGGCTAGAATGAGAAAATGAAATCTAACAGAAAACAACACATAAACGTTGGAGCCAACAATTGCCAGGACTTAGCATATAGTCTTACACCAGTCTAATAATGCTAAACTACCAATAACAATATTCTATTATAGTTCATTTGTGCTCCTAAACCAAAGAAAACTAATTTTCTCATTCAGTTTTATTCTATAAAACTACTCTTAATCCTTGTGTTAAATAGACTGTGCAACAAATTTCATGTTGAAGAAAGTATATGCCACGTAAGACCTGTTTTGGTGTATGAAAATTATCCCAATATGAAATCTAACCTTTATTTCTCTAGATTATGCACCATTTTCATCTATATAAGCAAAAATGTATGTGTGTTCGCTTTTTCTGTATATTTACAAAAGGCTTTTTTTCAGAGAAGCGGTCGGTCGGTTCACAACTTCTTAAAACTTTTTATATCACATGTAAATCGTAATATCTCTGAGTTAACAACGGAGCTCGCCTGTCTATTTAATTTGCTCGACTTCAGGAAGATAAATATTCAACATTTGTCGCTCGCCACATGTGGGTTAGTCTTTTTCCTATAACATCTTGGGAAAATAAAAAATTAAAAAAAAGCGTTTCCGCAGTAAATGAAATAATATCCCGCAGTCAAACCTGACCTCATTAAGTCATTAAAATGTGCACCTGCCAAATCCAAGTAATTAAATAAATTCAAACGTGCTTCTGTTAGCAATTCGTGATGGCCCAATGGTTAAAACCGTCGCACACAACTTTGCCTTCAATTTTCTTTTAAAGCGTTACTTCATCACTAAAATATCCTGATGGAATCTCTTGTCATGTTGATCACTCATGTCACTAAGATTTCTTGAAAGTGGTAATAAAAAAAAACTACCTAAATTCAATAAAAAGAATGCCAGAAATGGATTTTGCATACCATTGTGCATATTAAAATGACTACAGATGTTCTGTACTTTTTTGAATGTTGCACAGTTGTATTAGTTGGTATGTTTGCTAGTATAAATATCACCTAAAATATATTTGCTCGAGATAGATCTGACCTTATGTGTAAAAAGGATATATCCTAGGCAAGGGATCACAAAGGGTTCACACCTTTGACCGTTCTTGTATAAGCTAAAATTTATAAGGGAGGAAGCCCATAATATTCAGCCTGGAAGATGTCAGAGACAGGAGTAGGTACAGTGCTTTAGAATTCAGATGAAGCGACCATATTGAAGATTGTCTCACAGAATGCTAAGTATTTTAGCGATGAGCTTAAAATAAGTCTCACATATTTTCTCTCTTCTTCCTTTGTATCTTTCGATTTACTGGACAATCAGTGAATAAATCATTTATCTTTTAAGATCGGTTGCGAATTACTTAATTAAATAATATAATGTAAGAAACATGTCTGATAGCTTCTGATTACAACTAATGTCTTTGAGGAGACAGCAGACGCATGCAATGGCATCACTAGTGAGAAGACAAGGTATGAACTTGGATGGATTGAAGAACTAATAATTAAAGGATTCTTTGGAATTAAATGACTCGCCTTTTTAGATAGGAATGAAGTCCAGTATCTGTTCTTGTACTATATTTATTTTTTTTTTCTTTTCGCTCAGACTAAGGCAATCTTAATTTTTATCCTAATTCAAAATACCCATTTTTGAGGAGTTTGGTTTTCCATGTGGGTAAAATTCATCTCATATTTGACTTTGCCCCCACCCTTGTGGGGAGGAAAGTACATAGGGACTACGTAGTGTCAACTCAGTGATCACTTCTATTTTTTTTTTTTTTTTTTTTTTTAAACACGAGAAATGCATCAATGTATTTAAATGAAAGTTATGTGTTGTGAAAGTAAAATTTAACCAATTTTTTTTGCCCAAAAACTCTTAAAAAAATGCACTTAAAAGAAAATGTCTCCAACATGTATAAAATTTAATATCTAGGTATCTCACCTAATTGGAACGGGTTTCTTGTACTCCATTAAGTAAGGTTGTCCCAATTAAAAGTAACAATGTCTACCCTTTAGTATGAATTGGAAATGTCCTATTAAAGTACGAGGTGCTTTTAATAAGATTCCAGACGTTTTTCTTGTGGGCACCTTTTATTGATAGTACACACACAAAACTCTAGTCCCCTTTCAAAGTAATCTCCTCCAGCTGCAATGCATTTGTACCATTCCAACAATTTCTGGGAGTCCTCTTGTGCGAGCATGTCAATGACCCTCATCACAGCCTCTTTCATCTCTTCAACTATCTCATAACGACAGATTCTAAGTTTTTTTTTGAGCTTAGGGAATAACTAAAAGTCACAGGGAGCAAGGTCTGGAATATAGGGAGAGTGAGGAACTGTCTTGATGCTCATCTTATTCAAATAGTTTGTGATAAGGATGGAGTTGTGGACTGGTACATTGTCCTGGTGGAAATGCTGTTGAGCTGATTTGAAGAGTGCTGGCCTCTTCTGGCGGAATCTCTTCCTGAACTCTCTTAAAACCTCAACATGGTATTCCTTGTTGACTGTTCAGTGGGAACCTACTGCATGTAAATCATGCCCGTGCTGTCAAAAAAAGGGATCATAAGTTTCTGGGTGGATTTGCTCTGTGTGGCCTTCTTGGGTCTGGGAGAACCAGTATGCTTCCACTGGGAACTCTGCCTCTTGGTCTCAGCAGCAGATCCAGCTTTCATCGCATGTCACCAGAGCATCAACAACTGCGGGATCTCAATCAATAAGCTTAACCATCTCTTTGCTGTCATCACAACATCTTTTTCACTGATCTTCTCTGAGCACTGCTGGGAAAAACTTTGCACAAATCTTCTGCATCTTCAGTTCCTTGAAAATAATTGTGTGTACAATTCCCACCCTGACATCAAATTGTGCACTTATTATCTCTATAGACACATGACGGTCCTTATCCATGAAATTCTTTATTTGGCCAATCAGCTCTAAAGTTCTGCCTTCCTTACTCCCCCTACACCTCTCATCATCCCTCACAGACTCTCTTCCTTCCTTGAATCTCTTATGTCACTCAAAAACTGATGCTTGATTCATGCAAGATGGCCCAAAAGCAGTCTGAAGCATTCTATACGTTTCTGTGGCATTTTTTCCAAGTTTAAAACAGAATTTTATTGCATATCGTTCTTCTACAGTATTCTTCACGTCCAGATTGCATTTTTTAAATTTACCAGCTGTGGCAATCAGGCTTTAGTAGGGTGTATTCCAATTCCTGCTGTAGCTGTTCAGTTAAACCTGAAATCGTAATAATTGGTCGGTCATCTCATAAGATGTATAGCAATAGCATACTGAATTTTCAAGAGTCTATGACAATTTTAAATGCTTGTATAAAAAGAAGTCTGGAAACTTATTGAAGGCACCACGTATTTCAAGAAGACTGACAAGCATTACTTGCAATGGTTAAAATATTAGACCACGTGCACTCCTCCTCGCTTGACAACCACCACCCTCAATGCTGTTTGCGTGGTCTTCTTTTTCATCATTTAAACAATTAACAGAGGTTTATTTTTTGTTGGAGATTAAAATAATATGTTGTTGTTAATATCTCGTTGGAAATAAATGTCATTGTTACAATGGAAAAAAGTGAATCAGATCATTACTTGTCTTCTGTTCCTTGCGACATACTCTGCTACAATGTGTTGGGTCCCGGGTATTTACATATTAATGCATGTGTGAACATGTAGTATGTTACATAAACTATGTTACATAACAAAAATAAATATCTTTCCAATCAAATACCACTACTCTAGTTTAAAAACAATTAATAGAGGTTTATTTTTCGTTGGAGGTTAAAATAGCAGGCTTGCAATTCCCAAAAAGTCTAGGTGTAATCCTTCATAGGTCTGGTCAAAATTAATATGCCCAGGAATCTAATTAGTTATTGTGTGACCAAACAACATCATTAGGGCTGCTTTCCCCAAGTGGACGAAAATGTCAATGTATGAGTGCTACAATATAATTTATTTTAGTTGCATGAAAACCTTGGTTAAGGCCAGTTAAGTATTTGTTTAATAAAGTTAACGGTCAAGAGTGTAAATATGCGCTGGGCAGCATGTTTTTGAAGTGCATGCAAATTGCAGATGTAACAATGATAAATGTCTTGTCCTATCGACATTTCACAAAAGTATTAACAATTAAAAAGGAAATAAGTTTATCAGCAGAACAAAGGTATAGTAAGTTGTTCACCAAGGTACATAAATAGAACTAAAATAGGAGTACTAATCGAGGTGTGACAGTGAATGAAAATAAATGAGCGAACAATGGGGGTCAATATGTTTAAAG
The DNA here is from genome assembly GCF_053919585.1 of Euprymna scolopes. Lineage (NCBI taxonomy): Eukaryota > Metazoa > Mollusca > Cephalopoda > Sepiida > Sepiolidae > Euprymna > Euprymna scolopes. The sequence goes on along the minus strand of NC_136500.1, from coordinate 74,233,158 downwards.
TTAGTTTATGGAGATTTTTAGAAGTAGCAATGAGTTTTGTGACAGTTTACGACAGGGACAGTTGTGGCTTTTTTTTTTCATTTCCACCCCAAACAAAGCACAGTACCACCTGGATGTAGGGGGCTACTTTCTGGGATATTTGCAGGGATACTATGTAGGAGGTTGAAAGGCATGATGTCTGTTTACATTACGTTTGAACTTCTGCATATCAGTACAGTCAGGAAAACAGGAACTCTGAAGGGAATTTCAAAATCTATCAGTCTGAGTAGAAGGCTTTCCGGCACCTGGGGATCTCTACTATGTGAGGGTGGGATTTAGCTACTTGTTGAGTGTATTTACGGCGAGGGAGTACAAGGGCTTGAAGTTTATCTGAGCAACTTTCATTAAAATACTTGTAAAACAGGCAGAGGGATGCAACATTTTGTCGACAGGACAGAGATTGAAGCATAGCTGACAGTGCAGGACCTATTAGATCGGCGATTCTTTTTTTGAACCCTGTCAAAAAGTGACAGCCTAGTAGCAGATGCACTAGCCCAAATGTGGCAACAATACTCCATACATAGTCGGCTTGAAACGAATCAAGATGAGATGAGATCAACTGATGAACACAGCCTCAACAAAAGACGTAAGTGTGGATCTTAGCATGTAGAGGATGGTTTCCTTTGATGGTGTCACACATGCACCCAGAGTCCAACCGATGTATAAAAATGTGTCAGCGTTTGTGTTTTTTATATTTTTATATTTGTGAACCACCATACACCCCTCAACAGCCACCAATATGAGAGACAACGACACTCAGAGGAGATGAAAGAGAAGAAATCCCCAGAAACAGCATTAGGATAAGCAATTATGGACTCATACAATCTGACTAAGGGAAAAGGGAAGGGGTTACAGTGAATTGAAAATATCTTTGGTTTGAGTCCAGCCACTCAAGAGATGTTTCTTTATTTGAAATAAAATAAATACCTCATTAAATGGTGTTCAGACTGAGAACAACCTCACTTGAGAAAAGTTATGTCTGAGATTATTTGCAAGTAGGCTCTTGGAATGGACACTGTCTAGCCATTAACTCTAGTGGATATCTTGAGTAGTCAGCTGCCACTGACAAAGACAAGAATCTACAATTTTTGGTCAGGTGTGAAAAGGCTCCAGTTGATGAAAAGATGAGGCAGTTAGAGACAGGACACAAGCAGTTTCCTTTTCTGAAGATTTGCAGTTAGTTGGGTCAGTGTGTTCTTCAGGTAAGTTAGGGCCTTAGATCTCTTATAGGATCATATTGATTTGAATATTTGGTTTTGTCAGACAAAATCTTATTTTGTAAATCTGCTATTCAACCCTCAAAGAAAAATAAACCGCAGTTAATTGTCTTTAAACTGGAGTAATTGTATTTCTTTGGAAGGAAAATTCCTTATTGCAGAACTAACTGAATCGAAAAAATTTGGATGGGCACACCAAGCGGGACTGCGTCTGTCTTATAAATACACTCATGTATGTTCATAATATTAGCTTGCGTATTTAAATTTTATATTGATTTTTCTTTAGTGTATCAATTTTGTGATTTAGCATGTACTAGCTGGCAGCCTGGCGTTGCCCGGTTGTACAATATGCTTAAACATGATATTTTAATTTATGCAGATTGTGTATGTATTGTTATAGAACCAATCCTTTATTGAATATTATATATTACAAGGAATAATTTGCCCTGTGGACTAATTCATAAAAAACTGTTAAAAATTAGAAAAAGTAATAATGATAATGCTGTTCATCAAATTCTGCCTGTGTGTTTTTTTTTGGGTTTTTTACTATATCATGTCAGCTGATATTTGGACTTGACGATGAATGCCCTGGAAATGTCACTTCTGATTAATGTTTCGTTTTAAAATATGCAAACAAAGAAATGATTTGTGGCGATTTTAAATGGTACATCTTCTTTTATTGTAAATTGAACTCATTAATAAGAAAAAATTAAAATAAAGTGGTGAGGTACATTTGGGCTTGAATAAGGATTCATTCGATCTGTATTCGAATGCTCTACCACTAAGCTATATCTCCAGATTATAATAAATCTGTTGTTTTTGTTTTTTTTTTAAGAAGAAATGATTTGCTGAAATTTTATTGTCTTTCTTTGCCGGTGTAATGTAAAATGTTCCCCTGTAAAATTTTTTTTTATCTATAATAGAGAAAAGCTATTTTTAAGATCGGATTTTTTTGATTTTCAATACTTATCAGATGAATTTCTGTACAAAACATATTGGCAGACATATAAAGTAGATTTGTGTGAAATTTGCAAAAGATGGGCTCAGCTGTTTGGGAAGGAATTCTTTCTCACACACACACACACACACACACACACACACACACACACACAAAGTGACTTATATATAATAATAGTAGAGATAGGGACTCATCAGACAACAGATGGCAAAGTAGTAAGAAGCTGCAAAGTATCGTTTTTATACATGATGGACGGCATAAAACTTGCTTGCCCTCAAGAAAATTATTTCAGGTTAAAAAAGGCTTCATGAAAGGAACTCTACACTAAATTCTAAGTGAATTTAACAGGAATTATCAAAATTTCTTTATCGATTCAACGAATAACCGCCTTCAAGAAGCAGGAACAGAATTTCTTTGTGATATCTACTTGTCAGAGAAAAAATTAAGTAAAAGAGAATAAAAACCTCCTTTTTTTTGTAATGACTAAAAAACTAAGCCTACTCTTAAAAAAAGGGGGGGGACTGTTTAAGAACTAAAGAAAAAAGGATTTTACTTTGTATTTTGTGGGGGAAAAGTAAGTCCAAGAATTTTATTGTGTTACTTCAAATTGATAATTTTTGTACACAACACCTTGTGAAATACCTAGGAAAGCCTTACAATGATGGAGAGCCATTCTGGAAGTCTTCTCTGACCACAACCATTAGAGAAGGAGTTTGGAGATGACTGCAACATGAGTTATTGAAAAGTATGCCAAGATTGGTAGCCCGTCAATATGTGTCCCATGCCTTAGGAATATAAGCTAGAGAGAAAAAGATTTCTCAGATTTCTCAATTTCTGTATTCTCCACATGGGATGGAATTCTACATTTTTGATTTTTTGAAATAGAAGAGCGCATTCTTTCTGTGGTGCAGTATAATTCAGGGGAGATAACTTATTGTTCAAGGGATATCAGTGAATAATTCTTAGCCAACATCTTTCACAATTCCAAAAAAAATTTTTCCATAATATATATCTTTGAAGATATGGGCAATGTTCAATTTATTTTATTTTCACTAATTACCGAGTTGTGCCTTTCTTCCGGACCCTTGCGGGATCACCACAGATAGATTAATTGTTTTTCTAGTCATTGTTTGGAGTTACCTCTCTATATAATTTAGAAATTATCACTCAAAACTTTTTTGTAAATAATTACAGTTTGCATCTGTGAAGCATAATGCACACACATTTAAACTGGAGACAGTGCTGGTCTTTCTCTATCGTTATTTTTATTATTTTCATTGTTTAACTGAGCTCCACTCTGCTTCCCCACCCGTGTAAAACATTTGCAGCAAAACCTTTTCTAACTACAACCACTATCAAGAACTTTTCTTTTCTTTCTCTCTCTCAAACAGAATATCCATGAACAGAGTTTCTTTCCAAGACGCTTCCTACCTGTGGAACACAATATGGTGGGGCTGTGTTATATGTTTCTGAATTTTTGAGATGAGGATTGATACTATTTGGATTGGATTTGAGATGAGGATTGTACTATTTGGATTGTTTGGACTACTGTTCTCATCTTGTATGGTATTCTCACAACGTAACCCATTCTCAGAAAGAAGAGACTTGCCAAAGCGATTTTTCTATAAATGGAAAAATCCTTTCCAATCTCTCTTATACTGATGATATCGCTCTTGTTAATGAATGCATACATAAACTTCAAGTTTTTGTCAATGTATTAGCAAAGAATGCAAAGGAGTTAGGATTAGAAATAAACCTAGAGAAAACAGAATGTATGTCTACAGATAAATCACAGTTTAACCTAAACATGACTATTCACGGTAAACCCATCAAACAAGTCACTCAATTCATTTATTTAGGGCATAAACTGACTTTCTTCAGTGATCATGAGACAACATTGAAACACAGAATCGGACTGGGTTGGGTGGTTTTCCAAAAACACAGCACCATTCTAAAATCAAAAAGGGTGCCGATAACTGTTAAAGTAAAAGTTTATTTAATTTATGTCCTCCCTGTAGTTTTATATGGCCTTGGTTGTATCACATGGACTAAACAACTAGCCAATCGCATTGAGGTGTTTCACAATCACGTAATATTATCAGACATTGCCTGAATGAAAAAAACAAAATATCCACCCTCTATCAAACTACACCGTACCCCCTCTATTTGATAAAATCAAAAGTAAAATCTTTAAACTTTTTGGCCATGTCAAACGACCAACCACTGATCTGTCAAAATTATGTTTTGAGGGTATGTTAGAAGGCAAAAGAGGCAAAGGAAAGCTAATGAGAAGGTGGAGAGAAAATGTTTTTGATTGGACATCTCTTAACAGTTGGACATCCATCAACCAACTTGCATTGGATTGGAAGGAATGGCGAAAAATAAGCCACGTGGGTTCACAATTCATACCAAATGGAATAGTTCACTACAACACATTATAGCACGAAAAACAAACACAATCAAAAAGCAACTCAAGCCAGCGATTAAAAAAAAAACTTTCTTTGCTCCTTACTACGTCCGCTTCATGACTATAAAAATACCAGCCTTTTCAAAAACCGACAGATTGGCCCTAGCGTGGCGCTGTGAACTCGCACTGTCTTTAACCAGCATCCGACCCCTCACCAAAAACATCAGATGCGGAGCTTACTACGCACAGCCAGCATCGTCCACCGCTACCATCTCACCCGCGATCCTGATACAAGCCCCTTTCCTTCTTCGGCTGATACCAAAGCATCACCTCTCACCAACCCTACGCTAAGCGACATCAGCTAACAAGGATCGCCGCACACGCTAAGCCACATTTCTGCCATCACCACCCCACACCCAACCAAACTCAAAGAAACTTTGATCATTGAGTTTACCTCAACGCCCGGCCAGCCATCCTAACGACGACGCCTTAAATCTCTGATTTGGTGAGAAATAAAAAATATATATATATTTAACCTTATATATATATATATATATATATATATATATATATATATATATATTTATAAAACAATTGTATCGTTGCAGTTTCCTAAAAGTAAATCCAATGAAACTCCAGTGTTTATCAAAAAGTGCTCAATGACAAGCAGAGCGTAATTATAGCATGTTTGCTAATTTGGCAGTTTAACTCATTGTACTCTTCAGTTATGAAAACTGAAAAGTTGAACAAAACGGTGATTGAATGAGTATCGTTACCATTCATAAGAGTTCCGATTTGTTTCTTTTCAGTATGAAAAATCAGAATACACATGAATTTTTTTTATAATATGCTTATTTATTTTTATGAATGTATAGCATATAATTATTTGTGAAATATTGAACAATTCCAAAAATATGGACATTCTGACAGAAATTAATGTGTAATACCACCATGGGCGAGTCCTCGTCGTACACACAGTCAAAGAAGAAGTGTGCACTAACTCTAAATCTCAGTGGTTACACTTTTATCTCTCTCTAGTGGACCTCACTGGTCACTCTAAAATACCATTCAGATGCTTGGAATACACAAAACGTGCATGCATGACCCCAAGTCTGTATGACAACACTGTTTACTTTGGCTGGCTGTATGTTGCTTCGACTTTGTGCTGAGTTCTCTTTTCACAATGGCTTGGTCTGTGTCTTCACAGTCTGGATGTCAGGGTGGATCTGAAATCAACTGCATCTTCAATTCGACAGACCATCAACAAATAAAGAAAAACCAGTGGTCATTTTTCTTATAAACAAAAATGATTATTCACTGAAAGTTACAAGACTCTGAACGTTCATAAATTTCTGACTGAATACAAATTTTTGGGGGACTGGTGGCTTTCACTAGTAAAGTTATGGTGAATAACTCTAAGCCCGGGCACTTATCTCTGCGCAGTGTAGATTCAGGTGCTTAGAATAAGGGGTTCTCTCTGACTGGTATAAAAACCGCAAGCAGTTAGTAGAGTGTATCTTAATCAGGGGTTTCTCTTGGACTGGTGTGAAAGCCCCAGGCAGTTGGTAGAGTGTGTCTTAAGTCCGGGGGTTTCTCTTGGACTGGTATAAAAGCCCTAGGCAGCTAGCAGAGTGTGTAGAGTTGGGGATTTCTCTTGAACTAGTGTGAAAGCCCCAGGCAGCTAGCAGAGTGTGTCCTTGAGGCTATTTTTCTCTTTCATTATTTTGAGAATCAGATGGGCTTAATCCTGCCTCCAATTCACAGAATTTTATTTCACAATTCTCAGAAAACTAATCTCAGTCAGTTTTTGAAATTCTCAAGCTCTAAATTTTTTTTCCTTTTCTTCTTTCTTAATATGCATCTCTGACTGCCACTCCCAACAGGAGAGTTCGTTGCCTTCACCCTCCATTGGGTCTCTACCTTTCACCATTGCTCATGTAGGAGGATCCATCCATTTGCATAACCAAGAATTTTTGTCCTCAAGTGCCATTTCGGATGAGCAAAAACATAAATAATTTGGTTATCTTTTTGGGCTGATCAAATTCCCTTAGACAATAATTAATAGACACTTGACTTTGTTTCCACCATCGTTTTTCCTTATCAAAAGAAACTCATAATATCTAGCCTATTCAATTGTGACCACCAGAATTTGGTTAACTGCCTTTTCTTAACAGGGGTAGCCTATTCAGATAAACTTGTCAAATCGCCAAACGGTAGTGCCATTTCTGACGATTTTTTTTTAGATTTCTTCATATTGGAATGTCACGTTTTCAGCTAGTGTTCCTTTTTTAATGGCCGTTTATGTCAATAGAAATTATCAACAAAGTAAACAGATTTCTTATTTATCAATATCCACAAATAAATGTATGCACGTATTAAATTGATGCCAAAATAACCTTTCCTCTTTACATCATATAATGCATCACCACCACCACCACCACCACCACCACCACCACCACCATCACCATCATCATCATCATCATCACTACCGTCATTATCATCATCATCATGATGGTTACATCCAACATCACTGTCACTAATGAATGATAACTTATAATTTTCTATTCAACAGTTCAAATGTTTCCAAATTCATTTCAATTTCTCCTCAATTTACTTTCCAGAAGTATGACTTTCTATTCGACAGTTTAAATCGCTATAGTCTAAAACAAAACAAAGTGTCAAAAAAGGAGATAAGCAGGTCCCCTGTATTCGCAATCTTCAAGATGCAATTTCCTCCATTTTCCGTAAAAAAATTACTTTTGACTACAAATAATTTTCTACTCAATGAATTTTCGTAATTTTTTGATATATTACTATTTTCGACATGGCATCTACGTAAGTACTGTTGTTTTTGCTTAAAACTAAAAACCACATATATAAAAAAAAAATCGATCCGTCAACTCTATCTTAACAAGCACCAAAATTTTCCTCAACTTGATTACACGAACGTAATTGGTGATAATGATCGTAATATGATAAACTGCGCAGGTTTTCACCTTCATTATTTTTGAAAAAATAAAAATAAATAAAAAATGAATAAAAAGATGTAATTAATTAATTAATTAAAATACTGAAAAAAAGAGAAAAACAAAACAAATGTAATTAATTAATTAATTAATTAAAATACTGAAAAAAAAAAAAGCCCGAACTCTTACGAACGGGGACGATAATCTTTCAATCACCGCACTCTAGAGAGTACATTGTACTCAGTACAATGAGTTAAACTGTCAAATGACCGTATGATTATTTATACAAACATTATTAGCTACATATGTACATATGGCACTTGTACAGTTTAATCACACATTAAAAACTGAAAATATCGAAAAAAGGTTAAATTGAAGATCTCTGGAAAAAAAAAAAAAAAAATGCTAGTTTATCGCTGAAAATAGAGACGCCATTCTGTTGTTAAAATCAGAGGGAGAAATTAGTATTTTAAACTATGACCGAAGTAGGAAATTAATAACAAAAAAATTACAAAATTGTTTTCTTACGCAGATTTTTCAAATAAATGTCTTTACAATTATATTTTGATAGAATTTTATACAATAAATATTTTGGTTTTCAAATGGCGCTCGCCCAGTTTAAATAATTATGAATATGTCATTTTCATTTTCTGCTTTTAATAATAATGTCTTTTTTTATTTTCTATTTTTAATAATAAAAAATATATACGTTTCATGAAAAACTTTCCAGTTTTCATTAATTTAATCGAAACGTTTCCAATTAAACAGTTACGAATATATGTTCTTTAGGTACCTCCACGTCGAGTGTAAAACGTCAGTCGTACACATTTTAATAATGACGTCATCATTTCATGTGTTTGTGTTAATTTCTATGGATAAGCGTTCGCGTTATAATTATTGATGGAGTAAGGGTTTTTTTTTTTTGCTATGGATAAAAAATAATATAAAACTTACCTTTTGTAAAACAAATAGATTTTTATTAACGAACTACACAGACTAGAGTTAATAAAATAAAATTAATTTTAACGTCTTCTGTTGACACATGTATTTAAAAATAATGTTTTTTACAAGCCTCCGTACATTTTTGAAAAAAAAGCGCCAAACATAAGGACCACTCTCTATCAATTTAAATAATAAAATCAAAACGAATTTTTTTAAGGTTGATTTTGGATTTACAATTTTTATTATCTCAATAGTCTTATATTCTTTTATATGAATATATTTTTTTATTATTGGAAACCTGTTTAAAAAATCCATTTAAACTTCATATCGCGGAATAGTTGAATTTAATATCATTTAAAGCTTTTTAAAAATATTTTTTAGAATTGTTTTTTTTTTTTTTTTTTGTAATTCGAATAATTATATTACCGAGAAAAAAAAATATTCAGAAAGTGTTTTTTTTTAACATAATATTGAATTTATGTCCAATTTTATTTACAACTTTGAGGTAAGTGAAATAAATAACAAGATTTATATATATATATATATATATATATATATATATATATATATATATATATATATATATATATATATATATATATATATATATGTGTGTGTGTGTGTGTGTGTATATATGTGTATATATGTATATATATGTGTATATATATGTATATATATGTGTATATATATGTATATATATATGTATATATATATGTATATATATAATATATATGTATATATATATAATATATATGTATATATATAATATATATGTATATATATGTGTGTGTGTATATATATATATATATATATATATATATATATATATATATATATATATATATATATATAAATATATACTAGCAAAAGTACCAGTCGTTGACTGGGTTCAAAAACAGCCTACAGAAAATGGACTCTGATTTATGAAAGTATGATAAGTTATGAAAAGGAAGGGTTGTAAAGAGATAGCTTCGAATTTGGGGGTATCAAAACCAAAGCAAAATATGATGAAAGTAAAACTAAAATAGATAAACCTCATAATTTATTATACTATACCTCTTCACACTGAAACACTTATCACAATATTCTGTTGATCTATATAAAAAAAAAAATGTTAAACTTTGTGACATATTTCCATTCTATGGAGGTCAGGTGCTAACGAACAGTACGAACACCCCATAATTTTATTATACCATATTTCTTCAAACTGAAAGACAATTATCAAAGTATACTTACGCAGAGAGATATGAAAAGTCTTTATTAAATTTTGTGCCTATTTCCATTCTATGGAGGCCAGGCGTAAACGCAGACCCCACAATTTTATCATACCATCCCTTTTTTGTTACTTGGGCCATAGTTTAAGATACTGATTTCTCCCTCTGATTCTAATCGAAATAAAATGGCGTCTCCATTTTCGGCGATAAACTGTAGAAGTACCAACAATTTTCACTTAATTTGATCGAGTAGTTTTTTGTTTTTTAAAAACGGAAAAACTCGTTTTTATGACAGCACGTTGAAGGTATCTTCGAAATTTTTTAAACACGCCACGAGGAGATAACTTGATTTAAAGCGCCGGATACTCCCTCCTCATGCTAGCTTTTCTCCCTAAAAATCGAACCCTTTGCTCGGTATCATAACAAATTGTTTTTTTGCTATATAAAAAAACAACAAAAACAACAAAAAAAGAAAAACAACAACAAAAAAAACTACTTGATGAAATGAAGTTAATTCCCCCACCCCCACCCCGAAGAACTTCATCCATAACGGATAGTACAATATAAACTTTTTCGATATTTTCATATTTTACTGTTTTGTATTAAACTGTACAAGTACCGTACATATTTCTGCTGCAACTCCTTTCAAGAAGCAATATCTTCAAGCAAGACTATGTTCCTATCAATTTGATTTCATAGGAAAAAAGTCTGGCCTGGAGACGTTGCTTCTCGAACGGGCTGCAGCAGAAACATATATGCATATATGTACCTATTTACTATGCCTCCCCACGGGACAGAGTTAGACACCAGGGTCGTTTAAATTCCATGAAGTTGATTAAAAAAAAAAAGATTTGGTATTTTTTTTACGGCTTTCGGAAATAAGCACGCACCACAGCACAGCGCACAGCTTAGCTTCTCCATGTTAAGAACGGCTTTCGAGGTTGAGAGTGTTTATTTCCGAAATCCGTTCTTAACACAGGAAGGTTGGAGAGTGTTTATACTATGCTGGGTACTCTGGTAAAAAAAAAAAAAAAAATACCAAAGATTTTTTTTCGGATCTTAAAAAAAAAAATATTTTGAAGATCCGAAAGATATTTTTTTGTAATATATATATATATATATAGGTCGTAATATATATATATATATATATATATATATATATATATATATATATATATATATATATATATATATATATAAATTTTTTTTTAAGTATTATTTTTAGAAGATCTTTTGACATATAATGCTAATCGCACATCTTTAGAATTTTTCCTTCCCTGATCTGGTTAAATTAAATCATCAGTTTATTAAAAATACATAAACAATATAATTTAATATTTATTTCTTACTTCAAATAATTTTTTCTTTCCATCATTACAGTATGTTTAGTTTTTGTCATCTATAATATCATGTAGGGAATGAATGAATGCACAAGTTATGAATGAATGATGAATGAAATAAAATCTTACGCATTACGCACTTTCTCCCACTCAATAATAATTTACATTTTTGCGTATGTTTTGCGCACCTTTATTTCAAGTAGGAAATAAGACTTGCAGAGTTACTTGCCCTTGGCGAAAATTTTGTACGTTGAAAATACTCCAGTTGGTGTGATGTCGGGTAATGGAGCTTTCTCGCCTGCTGTTTTAGAGCCGGCCGCTGCATTATCTGCCGCCTCGGAAGCAAATTCAGACGAGGTAGGTAACATTTTAAAAGACATTTAATATTTACTTGTTTTAGTTAAGTCCTTTTATTATTTTCTAAAATTTCGTATACTATATAATCAAATGACGCGATTGTGTTGTAGTTGATGATGATTGTTTCTTTATTTTGATAATTATGAATACGCATTTTCTTGATTAAATTAATAACTTGTTTTATAATTTTCATAAAATTATTATTGTGTGGTAATTTATTTTAATCGAAGTTTAAAATTCTCTCATCTAAGAATATCCTTATTAACGAAAGCAGTAAGAATGTCAAATTTCAAATACATGTTCATAAAATGAGGGATCACTTTTGTTATTGAAATAAACATTAATTCAACCTCCCAGTTTGTGTCCAGTTTTACTACAGGTAAAAATTTAGGGCAAACACTTCGTTTGACTTAAGAGGGTCTGATTTCGGAGTAACCTTGGAGCTTTATTTCTGGATAATTTAAATCGTTTATTTTTAATTGTTACGTAAACCTTCGACACTTTCATCATCGAAGTTATTGCATATTTTGAAAACTCAAAATGGAGGAATGTCTTTTTTTTAATTTTTTTTTTTTTTTTTTTTAAAGCTAGTCACAAATAATAAATAAATGAAGTCGTAAGTCGATCCTGTCGAATTGTGAAAGTTGTTAAATGGACAAACACGCATATTTACTTATTGGAGCATGACCAACGTAAATAGAAGGCCGTTCCAGTAAAGTAACGTAACCTGCTGACGTCGTAGAATAAAGTATAATAGCCACGACTAGGAGATTCCGAGGATCATTTTAAAACGGATGCATTTTTAAAGTTATATTACATTTTGAAAAGAAAAAAAAAACCGTGCTAATGCGGAGAGTGATCTGCGCTATTTTTTAAAATCGTATTTCAACGTTTAATTAAAGTTTTTTTTAGATTTTTTTTTATTCAATTGTAATGTTAAAGTACAGAATAGGGACAAAACACCCTCCCCTCCTCCCCATGTTAAGAATTTTTTTTTTTTTTTAATAATAACGTTATTATTTCAGCATGGATCACTCTCTGCAGGAGTACTCAGTATTTTCCCGGCAAAAAAATAAAAATACCCCCTTTTAATTGCGCGTGTCCAAATGTAAAATAATTCCTTATCTTTCGGAAAAGAAAATACAATCACTTTTAGACCAGTTTTATAAATCCTTCGATAATTTCTTTGAAAACCGTGTCCATTGTACTTTATTCTAAGACGTTAGCAGGTTACGTGACTTTAATGTAGGCACCGCCAAAAATGGCCGCAAAATCAAGTTGTTGTTGTTTTTTAAAACGAAATTACATTTATTAAAATCCATTATTTCTGAGTAACTTTTTTTTTCCAGAAAGATAAAACCCTGAATTTTATCATATAGAAAACAGAATAATGTAAAACTTTTTCTACTATTTTTAATTCAATTTTAAATGTTAAATTTTCCCAAAAAGTTAACAATTGACATTTTTTGTCTTGCACAAAAAACGTACTTAAATATTAAAAAAAAAAGGGGTTTTGAAATAATTAATTAATTTATTTATTATCTAACTAAGATTTAGGATGATTTTCTAAGAGAATATGCAAAAATATTATAATATAAGTACCTGAATTTCAAATAATTCCACTTATTCATATAGGTAACCAAATATTTCGCGTTGACGTAGAGTTCAGATCGAGTCTGTTTACGTTTTCTTTTGATGATAAGAAAACTATGGAAGACCAAACAGGCCAAAAAAACTTATTTTTCAGTGACGAAAATTTCAATGTATTATTAAGCTGAGGCTGGCCAGTACCAGATGGGTGACCATTTGTATGCGTTTGGTTTTTAATGTGTATGTGTGTGGGGGGCAGGCTCCCCAAAATGGGGGGGGGGGCAATTTAAAGCTGAATAAAAAAAAATTATTTCAGCGCGTTTGGTCCACCGTAGTCGAAAGGCGGCAAACGTTTTCAAACGGGATCGAAAAAAATGATGCTATTTTTAACACAAAGGGCACAATATTTATCGAATTGTTTTTTTGGGTATCGATTATTCAAAGCATGCCCTGTTTAATAATGGTCATGCATTATTCGGCTCGCTAAAAAAAAATTGTTAATTTATTTATCAAAAATTTTAAAATAGCTTTTTTCGTATAAATATTAAAAAAATTTTTTTTTTGTTTTGCTTAACTTAAATTAATTATTTTACTTAACATATTCACCGAATTTCACACTTCAAAACTCAAAAGCGGGATAATTAAACACAATCGAAGTTCTGATATTCAGACGTCAAAATAAGGTATGCAAACAATTTTTTTTTTTTTTTTTTTTAATCTATAATTCTGTCCCTTACAACAACACAATATGTTGATTTCAGTTTCAGATGATTATTTTAAGCATATTTGTTCCCACTTCAAAACAAGGGGGGGTTTTGTAAGCAAAAAAAAATATATATATAAATATCGTTTATGAAAAATAAGTACACTGTTATAAAGTTCATTCTTCTCCTAATAATCGCTGAAAATTTCGTATTGATCGGATAATTACCTGATTTTTGGTAGAGTTTTAAAAAGACGGTCCGTCAAAAAGTACTGACCTGCCCCCCCAGTTTTGGCGGTGCCTACTTTAATGGAAGGGCCTTCTATTTACGGTGACCACGCTTGAATAAGTAAGTATGCGTATTTACCATGAAAATGTCCTAAAAATAAATAAAGGTACTTATATAGATCAACCCTTATGGATGCAATATTTACTCTGTAAAATCCGGTAACTATTCAGAACTACCGAAAGGCGATCCTACAAAATGATACTCGGGCTCCTGAAACGGAAAACCCCGAAATACGCAAAGATTTATTTACATTGCAATTTATTTTTTTCACTTACTTACGGATCGTGTTGAAATAATATTATTTACAAATCCATTCTTAAACATGGGAAGCGTTTTGTAACTATTCTGTGCTTTAATTTGAGGAATGATTTATTTTTCCACAGTCGGAAAACAACTTTTTGTGATTTTATGTCTGTGAAATGCTAAACATTTACGAAAACGAAAACATACACTGCCCAGTCCATTTGACTGAAAAATGAAAATAAAAATTATTACCGATTAACACGCCCCCCCCCCAAAAAAAAACCCTCCAATTATTTTCGAATTTAAGGAGCGGCAGTTTTGTATATGTAATGTTTAATTGGCGCTTCTACACTATTGGGACGAAATTTTATAGTCGATAACTGGAGATACCCCCCCCCCCAAAAAAAATTTTTTTGGTATTATTATACAAACACCGTGACAGCGTTAGGGTTAGGGGTAGGGGTAGGGGTAATTCGCTGTCACGGTGTTTGTATAGTTTTACCATTTTTTTTGTCCCAATGTAGAAGCGTCGTTTAATTTTATGTAAAAATGATTTTTTTTTTTTTTGTCAATTCTAATAAATTATAATGGTAGTTTCCAAATTATGTAGTAAAAATTACCTGAATATTGAATTATTAAAAAACAACTTTAATCGTGTTAGCTGGTGAAAAATTTCCGTCATCTTGTTTAAATCGAAACGAAAAATTACCTCCCTTTTGAACTCTCCTGTGTCTTACGATCGTTTTCATCAAATTCTATTTTTTATTTTCTTTAATAAATAATTTTTTACCTTATCGATTTTCGTAATTTTGGGATATAATTATCTTGAAAATACGAGAAATACGTAGATAACATTGTTTTCATGTGAGACTCAGTATTACGATTTCCGAAATTTTGTCCCAATGTAGAAGCGGCGCTTAATTTTATGTAAAAATGATCCCTTCGTTTCTGGGCTAGTCTGGCGTTTTCGAGCAGTTAACCATTTTTGGAGAGAAGGATAAATACTGCATGTTAAAAAAAAAAAAAAAAAATAGAATGATTGGGAAATGAGGGATCATTTTAAGTTAAATTTATATACGAAACTGATGTTAAATTCTAAATTAATTTTTTTTCCGCCAAGTTTTTAAGGGTGTTCATACGTAATTGCCTGAAAAAAAAAAACTGTCCTTATTTTTCACTTTTTAAATAGCACTATATTTTCTCTGCTTAAGCACCCATATTTCTTTTTTGAAATAACTTGCATAATAATTAGGTTAAATATATGAGAGGAAATATTTTTTTTAGGTGTTCTACCCACCCCGCTATATTTCATGTTATGAAAACTAAACAAACTAAATGAAGGCCCATAAAAATTTTAACATTTTTTTTTTTTAAAGCTGAAAAGATCAAATAATTAAATAGTTATGTATATATATATATATATATATATATATATATATATATATAAAGTGTGTGAAAGTGTCTGTCTGTGTACATTTCCCTACACAATATCTCTGTCAATTTTCAGTCTACAGATTCGAAATTTGATATACAGGGTACTGAGACTTGGGAAAATCTTTGTAATTGGTTTTCGGCCAGAAATTTGGCTGTTAAGGGGTCAAAATTCAACGATTTGACCTTTGAGAACTCTACAAAACTCCGCCACCAATTTTGGGTCTAAACTCTTGAAATTTTAGATATAGGTCTCTTTATTTGAGCCCAAAACAATTAATATTAAGGAGTCATAATAGGGGTGAAAGTTAAAAAAAAAAAAAAAAAAAATTGACTGCTGTGGTCTCTACCAAATTACTCAGATAATTTTCTGGTCTAAACATTTGAAATTTTACATAAAGGATATTCAGAGATAGGGCAAGCTTTTTAATCGGTTTTGGTAAAAAATTTGAGCTACCAATATATAAATGTATGTATGTTTGCATGTCTGCCTAAAACTTTCGACAGAGACGACGAATTTTCACAAGATCAGTATCATTTTTAAGTTTGACCCTTCAGATGACAAATATCGAAAAATTGGCTAAAAATATTAATTTCTTCACTTTCGATTGGGCACTTTTCTACAGGGAGGGGTCGCTTTTTTCGCCAATATTGTCGAAAGTCATCCTCTCTTTTCGATTGTCTAGTCTTAATTTAAACCTACGTCACTTCCGGTTTGGTGGTGGTCGTAACAGCAAAGATGTCACGTTTTTTCCCCTCATTCTTTTCCTCCTTCGCGGTATGGGTTCGAGCCTGCCTTCCTACTACCACTTTTTTTTTTTTTTTTTTTTTTTTGCTCAACATACACCTCCAAACACTCGGGCAACGCCAGGCTGAAATGTTAGTATATATATATATATATATATATATATATATATATATATAAATATATCACCCATTATTTATTTCACTTACCTTAAAATTGTAAATAAAAAGATTCTCAAGAATATAATTATTTGAATTACAACAAAATAAAAACAATTCTAAAAAATTATTCTTAAAAAGCTTTAAATGATATTCCGTGATATGAAGTTCAAACAAAGATTTTTTTTTATAACAGATTTCCAATATTAAAAAAATATAATCATATAATAGAATATATAACTCCTGGTAATATTAAAATGGGAAATCCAACATTGGCCTAAAAATATTCGTTTTGATTTTGATTAGTTGAATTAATATAGTCTTAACTTTATTTTTGCGCCTTTTTCACAAAATGTAAACAGGCTTCTAAGTAACATTATCGAGTTATTCTGTGTCAAATCATCCAGAAATATGGAATTTTGAAACCCATATCCACAGATCTGGCTGTAGTTTGTACTGCAGGTAGACAATATAGAAACTAAAAAAATCCTGAAAATTTGAGTATGTAACTCCAAGCGGCTTACAATTTAGAGCGATTTTTGTTTTGATATAAGTTGTATGATGCAACACCCGGGTGACAATTTTTTGATGTGATTTCTCTGAATATTTTCCGATTGAAAGATCGTATAGCTCTGAAAATTCACCCAGGTAAGTTTTTTTTTTGACCGAAGGAATCTAAAAATGGTAACAGATTTTCTAAAAAAAAGAAGCCTTATAGAGATATTAAGGGTTTGTAGATTTTTTCACATGTGCCCCAAACGCTAAGAATGTGTCCACTACAGTGTCCAACTTAATTGATTGATTAATCATTGGTATAGACAGCTACATACCCTCCAAGAAATTCCAATAGAAACCGAACAGCCAGCCGTGGTGCACCTCTGAATGTGCTGCCACCATTGCACATAGAAACCACTACAGTTGCTTTTAAACATAATCGATGTTTTGAAACTACAGTTGTCTTTAGGACTACCAGCAAACACTGCAAAAGGATTATAGAAAACACAAGAAAGTTATATACTCAGTCCATCAAGTCCCTTATAAGTCTGTGGACCAAATATTGACAAAGTAGTTTGGTAAAGACTGTTCCGCACACACAGATACAAGGTCACTTTTACATATATACTAGCGGGTGTTTAGAGGTGTGTGTGCTCGGTGGGGGTGGTGGTGTTAATCAAAACATAAGAATAAGCAAAGTAAATTAAATATTTTTAAATATTAAATATTAAAAAATGTTAAAACTTAAAAAAATCGAAAAAACACCAAAAAAAACTAATGTAAGGCAAACGAACGATGTTAAATGTAAAAATCGGAAAAACAAAAAAAGAAAAAGCGAATGTGATGGAAAAAGAAAACAGAAAAACCGAACTTTAAAAAATCTGAAAAATAAAAACCAAAAAACAGACACGTGAAAAATGGCTTAAATAACCCTGTTTAAATATTAAAATTTAAAAAATCGAGAAAAATAAAAAAGAAGACTTCTCTCACCACAATTCAAACCCAAAATCTTTAGATAATGAGGCCGCCCTCTAAGCAGCTGAGCTAAGACGACGTCAGCAAAATTGGATCGCTTTTTTTTAATATTTAAACTAAATCATGTTCCGACATCATTTGCGCATGCGTAGAAGCGAACTTGTCATGAGAGGACGGTTTTTGCTGACCCCTCCCTGTAGAAAACTGATGATTTTAGGGTGAAGGAATTAATGTCTTTGGCCAATTTTTCGATGTTTGTCAGGCGAAGGATCGAACTTTAAAATGATACCAATCTCGCGAAAATCCGTGACCCGTGTCGAAAGTTTTTGCGAGACATACAAACACACACACATACATACATACATACATATATATACATACACACATTTTCGCTTTTATATATATAGACTAGTGAGGGGTACCCGGCGTTGCCCGGGTGTTTGGACGTGTATGTGGTTTTGGGTAAATCCAAACTCGGGGGGGGGGGAGTTTAAAATAAAAAAAAATGTTTTGGTAGGTAAGTATGAGGATCGAACCCGAACCATTGAGGCAAAGTTGTAAATTAAAGTGTGCTAAAAAAAGAGTGCGACGGTTTTAACCATTGGGCCACCGCGAGATGCTAACGGAAACACGTTTGAATTTATTTAATTACTTGGATTTGGCAGGTGCACGTTTTAATGAGGTCAAGTTTGACTGTGGGATATTATTTCATTTACTGCGGGAACGCCGTTTTTATTTTTATTTTACTGAGATGTTGGTGGGAGGGGGGGGACCAGCTCCCCTTGTCCAAATTGAATAGCAATTGTTTGATATATGGAGAATATTTCCACATGGATCAAAGCTGATTGTTTTCGGACATTTCCGGCGATTGAGACCGGAAAAATACCGCCAGAATGAGTGTCGCTTTTATTATAGGAAAAGGCCTAATCCACATGCGGCGAGCGAAAACTGTTGAATATTTATCTTCCCGAAGTCGAGCAAATTAAATAGACAGGCGAGCTCCGTTGTTAACTCTGAGATATTACGATTTATATGTGATATAAAAAGTTTTAAGAAGTTGTGAACCGACCGACCGCTTCTCTGAAAAAAGCCTTTTGTAGACATACAGAAAAAGCGAACACACATACACACATACATTTTCGCTTTTATATATATAGATTAACAGCTTGCCCGGTGTTGCCTGATCATAAAATACACATAAATATTATATTTTAATTAATACCAAAACTGAGGCATGTACATGCGAGTATTATGTATTTTTTTCTAAACCATTCACTTCTTATAAGTAAAAAAAAAAAAAAAAAACTTGCACATAGAAATCACAACTACAATTGCTTTTAAATGTAATAGATGTTTTGGAACTAAAGTTGCCAATAGGACTGCCAGCAATCACTGCAAAAGGACTGTAGAAAACGTGGAAATCATATGCTGAGATCAACTCCAAAGTAGAACAACAAAAGTTTGGTTTTGGCAAATAACAAACAAGGTCCTGAGCAGATGTGTGTCCTCTATCCTAGCTATCATCAACAGGCCTGAGATGATTTTATCAGCTTCTCACAGATAAAATCTTTGCCAAGATCTTTGTACCAAACTGAATCCTATGTGATCAGAGTTACCAACCTCCAAAATTTCTTCCCAAGACTGAAAATAATCTGAGCAAATTCACATATCTGTTCATGATGTTGCCAAACTTCTCAAGAACCTTGACGGTAGCAAAACAACTAGACCTTACAATATTCCAGTCATAGTACTCAAAAAGTTAGAACTATCACTCATTCTTGCAAAGCTATTTGAACGCTGCCTAAAGGAGAAATGCTTCCCAACATCTTTGAAACCTTGTTAGTCTGGCCAGTATTTAAAAATCCTGGATATCAGTCGTCTTTGATGGTTTTCTCTCTAGAGCAGTGGTTCTCAACCTTTTCTTTACTCATGGACCCCTTTTCCCTTATTTTTATCTTGGTGGACCCCTTCATAACTATTGATCATAAGACAATCTTCTATTTTTCACTAATATAAATTTTGAGGTTTTAATAATCAAAGAAGTATTATATAATTAAGCTTTATTTTTTAAATGAAAACTAATTTAATACAAATTAAGTATTCTACAACAACTATAATAATTATGATAATAATAATTCTGTGGACCCCTCAGAAATATTCCATGGACTACTAGGGTCTATGTGGACCCCGGTTGAGAACTCCTGCTCTAGAGCAATACCTCTTGGCATATCAAAGGCATTTGATAAGGTTGGGACTTCTTCTTCAGCACTTGCTAAATGTCGGAGTATCCTAAACTGCCACGTTCCACATTGCTGTGTGTACCTCAGGGTATTTTCAGCATAGATGCTAAAGTCCCTGTCACTGTCATGATAATGTTTCGGTTTTAAATTTGATTATTTTGTCTTTGAATTTATCACTATCAGTTAAAAGACTATCTTGTTCTGAAGTAATTCTATCTTCCTCCTGTAACAAAGCATGGACGTGCATATGACAGTACAAATACCATGTGAAATGACATAAGAGTAAGGAAAAAAAAACTATAAAAAGGAGAGAAAAGTCTGAGAAAAGGAACACGCTCACGTTAGAGATGTGGGTGACGTAATAGCTGTAACAAAAAGTCGTGCGTAGCTGGAGAATGAGGAATAAGTCTTTGCTTAAAACCTGAAACAGGAAGTGGAGTTCTTTCCTTGTTTCTATTTGTTTCCTTTGCGACTACAACGTGTGGGTCTTGAGGGTGTACATGTTAACGCTTTTGTAAACGTGTGCAACGTCACACTCCTCCTTTATCATGCAACTAAAACATTATTTTTTCTTAACTTCTTAGATCAGGTGGCTTTATGCCTTGTCTGGGTTTCATTTCTTGAAAAAGAAAGTATTACAGGGGGCACCTTTTTTTTTTTTTTTTTTTTTTTTTTTTTTAATCTTTCAATTTAGAGAAAATCCATGCGATGAACTTTGAGTTAGTTTACTTGGGCAGCCAACAGATGGCCTTGTGTGTAGCATGACAGCAACTTGTTTGTTTACACTGTACTTGCTAATGGTGGTCTGCTTTAATTTTAAGATTGTATCTTATTTTGCTTAGATTTAACCATAACTGGCTTTATAGGCAAATTGAATTGGAAGCCTTGATGCTAAATGTAAACAGTAGTTGATTTTCATCAAAGATAAAGTTGAAGCTTCTAGCAATCTCTGATGGTTTATTCACATGGTGCATAATTAGTAGGTTGCAGGTGTGCTGATGAATTATTATGATGAAATCGAATTGTCTGGCAAAATGGTTAATTTCACAAGGTTTTGGAACCAGATGTATAAAAAAAATCAGTGTATATCGACTTGTATATGTTTAGCAATACAACTTTTTTTTTCTTTCCTTTTAACTTAATGTTATTTGATCAACTTGTGCGAAAGAAACCCAAAACCGTGTAAATTATGCAAATACCATCTGTGGTTCCAAAGTTTTCAGAATTTAAATTATCAACATTTTTTTTTTTTTTTTTTTTTTTTTTTTTTTTTAATAAATCCTTTCAAAAAGTCGGCCAAAATATTCCCCCTTATCATTCAAAAAAGAAAAAAAAAAATTTGGTAATTTCTCCATTATTTTTTTTTATTTTATTTATTTATTTATTTTTTTTTTTTTTTATTACATTTTCTCCCCAAACAAGGCAAATTGCCACTTTGGTGTAGGGGGCTACTATCAGGGGCAACATCTACTGGGGTACTATGTAGGGATTTGGGCAGCAAGATGTCGGTTCACGTTACACTTGAACTTCTGCACGTCAGTACTGTTGGGGAAGCAGGGACCTGGAATGGAATTCCAGAGTCTAGCGGTTCTGGGGAAGAAACTATTGGAGTAAAAAGATATTTTACATCTAGGGATCTCTACAGTGTGGGGGTGGGATTTAGCAGCCTGTCGGGTTTGTCGAGGGTGCTCACGTCGTGGGGGCACAAGTGATTGCAGTTCGTCAGAGCATTCACCACTAAAATATTTGTAGAGAAGGCAGAGCGATGCAACATTTCGTCGATGGGACAGAGGCTGAAGCTTAGATGCCAGTTCAGGGCCTATCAGGTTTGCGACTCTCTTTTGAACCTTGTCAAGGAGCGAGAGACTAGTAGCAGATGCACCAGCCCAGATGTGGCAGCAATACTCCATACATGGGCGAATGGTGGCCTTATAGAGGTACAGGATACTTTCGGGTGTTAGTAGTTTTCTAGCACGGTAGAGAGAGCCCACCTTTCTTGCAGCGGCCCTGGCAATGCCTTCAATGTAATTGTTCCAACTCATGTTTCCTGTGAACGTTAGGCCAAGGAGTTTGAAAGATGGACTCTCAGATAAAGAGTCGTTGGCCATTGCTATGGGTGGTAGAGAGGGTTTCTTGTAATTATTGAATGAAACTAGTTTAGTCTTGGCAGCATTGAACGCGACCAACCACTTTTGTTCCCATTCCACTACAGATTGGAGGTCTTCCTCTAGTGTTTCTGCCATTTCTTTAGAAATGTGTTCATTCGTCTTCCTGTCGTGCCTGCCATAGAGTGTAGTGTCATCAGCATATATACCCATCTCAGAGGCAATGTTGTTGGGGAGGTCATTTATGAATATCAGAAACAATAGATGGTCCAAGGATAGAACCCTGGGGCACCCCTGCATTTATATCATATTGTTTAGATGTACGACCGTCGAGGACAACCTGGATTTTTCTCTTATCTAAGAAGGATTTAATTATGTTAAGTATTCTACCAGTGATACCGTATGATCTGATTTTACTGAGGAGACCCTCATGCCATACCCTGTCAAAAGCCTTAGATATATCTAGAGCTACCGCTCTGCCCTCCCCCGCTTTGTCCAGTGAATGGTATATACGTTCAGAGATCACAGTTAGGATGTCTGCTGTGGAACGGGCTTGTCTAAATCCATATTGTTTGTCAGTCAGTAGTTTAGCATCTGTAAGATGATGGACTAGAGCATGGTTAATTATGGTCTCAAATATTTTGGCAAAAAGTGGGAGGAGGCTAATGGGGCGATAATTTGATGGGTCTGTCCTTTCGCCAGAATTCTTGATTTATTTTTTAAGCTATTCTCATAAAACTTGGCACGTTTTCTGATTATAGAACCAAATTTTTATGTATCTCTTTATTTCAAACTATGAATTTTAGGTACCTGTACAGTTTAATCAAGGCATTAAAAAATGTAAATATCGAAAAAAGTTTAAATTGTACGTATCCATTATGGAATGAAATTCTCCCCACCCCCCCCAAAAAATTCACTTAATTTCATCAAGTAGTTTTTTTTTTTTTTTTTAACAACGAAAAAAACAAT
This sequence comes from Euprymna scolopes, assembly GCF_053919585.1. Taxonomy (NCBI): domain Eukaryota; kingdom Metazoa; phylum Mollusca; class Cephalopoda; order Sepiida; family Sepiolidae; genus Euprymna; species Euprymna scolopes. The sequence continues at coordinate 74,209,775 of NC_136500.1, read as the reverse complement.
TTGTTAGGATACCAAACAAAAGGTTTGATTTCTAGGAAGAAAAGCTAGTATTAAAGATGGGGAGGGAGTGTCGGCACTTTAAATTGAAGTTATCGTGTTCAAAAATTTCAAAGATGTCTACCTTCAACGCACTGTCATAAAAACATGCTTTCCCGCTAAAAAAAAAAACAAAAAAAAACTACTTGATCAAATTATATGAAAATTTTTTTTTCCGGGATCTTCAGTCCAAAACGGATACGTACAATATAACATTTTCTTTTCAATATTTTCATATTTTAATGTCTTGATTAAACTGTACAAGTGCTGATTTTAAATTAAAATGTGTAAATTTTCAAGTTTTTTGAAACTGGCATGTTGTATCATGCACATTGTGAGTCTATTCATGATCATATTAATTATTCATTTGGTTGAAGACACTCAGAAGATCCTTTATGACCTCATAAGGGATGACGTCATCCATTTAAAAGATACTAATTATGGCAACCTTCTTTCTAGTAAGACAATGGCATTCTGCATCTAATCTAGTCTGCACAGCAGCATCTGCTGTGGCTATAGAGTTCAAAGTCAGAATTGGCTCTCCAAATGCAAGCCTTTCAATGAGACCTAGATTTTCCAGTTACCACCAGGGTCCCCCTTTCAGCATTGCAGACAAAGTCCGGAAAGGCAAGCCAATACCGTCAGAATCAGTGTAGCTGCAGGGGTTGCTGGAAAAATGTGGTAGTGCTTCACCATCTGCCTATCGGATTTTTTGTTGTGGTTTATGCCCTTAGCTTTTGCCTTTTCCACAAGGCAGTGGAGCTATTTGTCCATAGCTGGTGAAAATTTGAAAATATTTCCAATTTTTACGAAAATAACAGAGATGCTCATTGTAGTTATGGTTGTATCAAAATAAAAGCAAAATCTATAGATAACCATGACCTAAAGGATCACTTATTAAATATTTAAGAGGAACCCCATTTAAAGAAATATTTTTACAAAATAAGAGTAAGACAGTTTTTTTTTTTAATGTGGAAGTTAACAATTAAAATTTTATATTTTAAAAAGTATGATGAAATAAAGTGCGTTCAAATATCTTCTCGGCAGCTTTATATCGCATTTTCATAAAAGGTGAATAATTAATTAATTTACAATTTTCATTAAAGAAAAAACTGTATCCACAGAAATAAAAAAAAAAAAATTAAGAATTTGACAAGTCAACTCTAACTTTTCACCTGAAAAAAAGCAAAAAACAAACAAAACACTCTGATCTTTAAATTTTTGTCTTCCAGAATTTACATTTTATAACTGTCAGGTGACTCAAATCAACCACTGAAATGATCACACAAAGGCAATCATTCAAAAGTAGACAAAAGATTATCTGCTTATTTTCAAATGAAATTCAATAAAATTTTGAATCCGTTAAAAACCAATAAATTTTATAAACTTTATTTTACACTTAACTTTTTATCTTAAATGATATAAGGCCATTTAAAATTCTGAAACTAACGTAATAAAAAATTCAATTCTGCTTTAACTGTGGTTACTTCATTTGAATCATCCACACTAGAGCAAAGTTGTTAGTTTTCAGAATATTAGTATTTATTCAAACAGTTTCTTGTTTTAAAATTCTTTTATTTTATTGGTTCTATCAAATAACTACCGGGTATTATTTTATTTTCATATATATATATATATATATATATATATTTAAAAAAGAATTTTTTTTTAAATTTTTATTTTTTTATTACATTTTCACCCCAAACAAGGTGCATTGCCACTTTAGTGTAGGGGGCTACTATCAGAGGCAGCAACTACTGGGGTACTATGTTGGGATTTGGGCAGCAAGATGTCGGTTCACATTGCACTTGAACTTCTGCATGTCAGTACAGTTAGGGAAGCAGGAACCTGGAATGGAATTCCAGAGTCTAGCGGTTCTGGGGAAGAAACTACTGGAGTAGAAAGATCTTTTACATCTAGGGATCTCTACTGTGTGGGGGTGGGATTTAGCTGCCTGTCGGGTTTGTCGAGGGTGTCTACGTCGTGGGGGCACAAGTGTCTGCAGTTCGTCAGAGCATTCACTATTAAAATACTTGTAGAACAGGCAGAGGGATGCAACGTTTCGTCGATGGGACAGAGGCTGAAGCTTAGATGCCAGTTCAGGGCCTATCAGATTGGCGACTCTTTTTTGAACCGTGTCTAGGAGCGAGAGACTAGTAGCAGATGCACCAGCCCAAATGTGACAACAATACTCCATACATGGGCGAATGGTGGCCTTATAGAGGTACAGGATACTTTCAGGTGTCAGTAGTTTTCTAGCACGGTAGAAAGAGCCTACCTTTTTTGCAGCGGCCCTGGCAATGTTTTCAATATAATTGTTCCAACTCATGTTTCCTGTGAACGTTAGGCCAAGCAGTTTGAAAGATGTACTCTCAGAAAGGGGGTCACTGGCCATTGCTATTGGTGGCAGAGAAGGTTTCTTGTAATTATTGAAGGAAAATCTCATGTCAATAATAACCTATAACACTTTAAATAAAATAGGAATTCCCATACAACCTACAGAACAAATCATAAAATAAACACTAAAAACAACAAAAATTGATGTTCTAATCTCACTGTCAGTGCGATAAATGGTTCAAGTTTATAAATATACAGATTAATCAAATATTGACCGAGATCAAATTTACTATATAAAATGCACTTTTTGTTTTATTTTACTTCAGTCGAAGTTCTCAGAAATCAAGGGCCTTCTACCTGTGGCTAACACTTGAACTCTATATGAGATACATAGGTATTCGAATGTTCTATTAACGTTCTTTATCTCTCAAACACTGAGTTAGTAAAGAAATTGAGAATTATAATTTTCCTCTCCCCAATTAACCAATTTCATACGTTGTAGTATATCTTTCATTTTGGCCTCTTGGTCTTACTGGATTCCAGGACAAGAATTTATCTATCCTGGTGGAGTATCCAGCTTCGTGATATTACTTGAGGTAATATCACTCGGAGAAGGTGCACCATTCCTTGTAAAAGCTAATGTGAGTTAGCCATAGTGAGAAGATCTTATTTGGGCAGCGAATACGAAATGTGATTTTGAATATTTGGTCGGGATTTACTTCTATGGAAAAAGTATCCTCATATTAGGTTGTTCTGACAAACCCCTGTACAGAGAGACCTTAGACACTCGAGGACAGTGTGCGTACGCGCGTGTCTAACCAAAGTTCACAACTACAAAACAAATAGCCACAAAATTAGTATATTCTTGATCAGTATTGCTCTCAATGAATAATATCTAAAATTTAGAAAAATATTCGTTCTTGGACTCTAAATGGGTGCAGATTTCATCAGTGGTGGGTATCAGTTTTTTAGCCCTTTTATGTACTAAAAGGAAGAAACTCATTTTTTTATCAGGAGATATTTCCTTGCGGAATCTATATAAAGGAGAGGTGTATGTATATGTCCAGGGAGAGTAATGGGCAGATTAGAAAAAGAGACCTGAAGGCAGAGAGAGAGGAAAAAAACTGGGAGGAAGAAAGATGGATAGAGAGAAGTAAAGAGATAAAAATTTAATAGAAATAGGTTACATTTTTGCCCTGGGCAATGCCAAGTAGCTCTACTAGTTTTAAAATATAAGGAAAATTAAAATTAACTTTCTTTTTTTTTCTTTTTTTTTTTTTTTTTTTCTGACTGAAACATTTTATTCAGTTCCTTCTGACATAGATGTATCATAGTTTTGCTTGTTTCGTCCAAAGAAAGACATTCAGTTCATTGGCGCTACCAGATCAGGCTGTCTGAAGATATGCATTTCCTGAGACAAAATGCACCTAACATTGATATTTTTTGTTTTTCTTTCTATAACCCCCCCCCCCATTTTCTGACTGGTTTTCTAACTAAAAATGTGCTAAACATTAGTACTGTAACCCTTTCCCTCTCCTATTACAAAACTCATCCATGTTCTGCAGGGCAGGGAACAAAAACGATAAAATCCACTATAAAGCAACCAAACCAAATGCTACAAACTAGCGATTGAAGATACAAAAAGCTTGAAGAATAAAAACCTTCTACAAAATAACAGGATGTAACATGAATACTGTTTATAAAATAACTGGATTCAGCATTTAAATAATCCGAAAAGGGTTGATATGCCGTAAAACAACCAAACCAAACATTCAGTTCACTTGGCGGATGGCAATAAAATTCTTCAGCCAAGTTCGTAATATTGCTTTAACTATTTAAAAAAAAAAAAAAATACTCAGCACTTCTTGATCGGATTGGAATTTGTGTTATTTAGATATGCCAAGTAGAGAAAAACAAAACAAAATTCTTACTCTTAAATAGATTTGCTTTGACAATCTTTCAACTTCTTTTACTTATCTGATATACTTGAGCTGATATACCTATCTACACATATTTCTCATCTTTTCCTCTACAGGAAGATTTTTTTTTTTTTTTTCTTACTACTTTACTAGCAGGAAGACCCGATATTGCTCAAGAGTAGCATGTCCTTGTTCTGTCAGCCATGATTGGGTAGAAGTCGGCTTCAGTAATTCGCAATTGTAATCTTAGTATCACTCACAGGATTGTACCTTCGACCTCCAGAAGAGTGTCACCTAGAACTAAATTTTACTTAAATACTTTATCTGTTACGTCACGGATCCGTGTGGCTGACAGAATGAGAGCATGCTACATCTGTGGGTTAAATAAAGGGTTCCATTCGAAATTCTGTTTGGCTTTCTGATTTCAACAGAAAGATTCCAAAGTTCAACATTATACACCTTTTTATTTTATTTATTTTTCTGGTCTCCCAACAAAGGGTGGATTGGATCTAGTAATTCACTCCTGTTCATTTGTTTGCACTTTTCTTAATAACCACACCTTGGATTTTTTTAATTTTTTTTTTTTATTTATTTTTTTTTATTAATTTTGCATAAACATTAGTCATGGTCAAAGTATATTTTTGCCAGAACGGATTTTTTTGGGATAACTCTGGTTGCACCCCTAGGGGGGATTATAGGGGTAAAATTGCCCCAGACTCGTTTGTCCAGTCATTTGTTTGCACTTTTCTCAATAACCACCTTGGATTTTGCACAAACATTAGTCATGGTGAAAGTAAATTTTTCACTTGTGGAAGGGAACTCTGCATGCTTGGCTTGTTGACATGGAAGGCATAACTTATCAAGGCCTGAAGGTTGCTCTAAGATAAGGTTTAATGAGTCTTAGGTTGTCAGTAAGATAACAGCATAATGATTGGTAAGGTTGGAGGTTACATCGATCGAAACATGAAAATAAAACAAGATGAGAATGGCAGTCAGCATGATACAAAATTCAATTTAACTTTTGAAATCATATATAAAAGAAAAAAAGGTTGGTTTTAAAGAATAAATAAAATGAAAGTAATAAGACGTCCAAGTGGTGCCAGATTATATAGTGTCAATATATTTTTTAAGAAGTAAATATAAATTCTTGTGCATGTTTTAATAAAAAAAAAAAAATTTTGTTCTGATATAAAATTATCTATATACTAATAATGTTGAAAAATATCAGCCTGCACCCCCTTCCAGTATGGGTAAAATAACAAGTTGTGTTCAATTAATCGTATGCAGTGAATTACAATAAGTATTGCATTAAATAATCTAGAAAAGGTTGATTTGTTGCATAACAACTAAATCAAATTGATTTTAATATTTTTTCTTTATGCATGAGTGACGTCAAATACAGGGTTTTGCTAAATCCCTTTCAGCTGCCAACATAATTGTGGTATTGAATCTATATTTGGTCCTTTTTTTTTTTTTTCTCGATAAAAAATTCCTAGGATAGGTTGTAAAATGTTTACGAATGAAGAAGACAAAAAGAACTGAATATTTTTGGAAGTGATTGTTATAGTTTTTTTTTTTTCTTTTTATTCAGTGGCATGTCTTTAGAAAACAAGACATGAGGATGTTCGATTACCGTTTTCGGAGATCACCGGCACCGTCAGGATTGGTGGACCATGTCAACTCTCTGTCGGAAAATCTGGGTGATCTCATTGAAAATTCAGAGTATAGTGACATTACTATCTTGGCGGAAGGTGTTCCTTTCAAATGCCACAAAGTTATTTTGGCTGCGAGGTCAGAATACTTTAGGTAAGTAATTCATTTCTTTCTTTTTTCCCTTTTTTTTTTTTTCTTTTTTATGCCAAAATTTACTGGAAGTTGGTTTGTAAAGCTTCAGTTTGAAATATCATTTTATGTGCATCTATGCATTACTATACAAGGCTCTCTGTCACACTCAAGTTTGAAATTGGATTTTTAGTGCTAATGTTTGAATTAGGGATGGGACAATTCCAATATTTTCCCGATTCCGATACAATTACTGATTCCAATTCTTTATAAATCTCTAAATATTTAACTATAGAGTTGTTGTTGGTTGGATCGAGTCATTGTCTTCTCTGATCCACACCATATCCTTAACTATGGTGGTTCATGCATGACAGTCCTACAAGATGGCTAACCAATCATGATTCCACCAAAGACAGAACACCTGTGAATCTCATCCAAGTCCTCTATTATGGTTGTTAGCCAGGACATCAACTGCCTACTGACATGTTTGCAGCAGAGAAGTAGGGAAGATTACGTCACATATGCTCCCTCGGGTGATGTGCTGTATGCTCGCATTATCAAAGACATTGCTGCAACAAAATAGATAGCAGAGAACAGCAGTTGTGACATAGTCGGCTTGCCTGCAACTCAAATCTAGCGGAGATAGTCATTGTCACAGACTACAAACTTCAGCTAATCTAATAATCAACCATCCTCATTAGCCATAGACGAAGATTGACGGACGTGTGTGATCCCGTTCTCAGCCCTAATAAACAATTCACCACTTGACACACTTTAGAATTCTATCAGTGGTATTAACGGCCCCAATCGGTCCGCTCAGCTTCTTGGATTTGTCCATAATTGATGTCTGAATAATATGCTATTGATTACTCCTGAAACTATCAAGATCCTCCTGTTTTTGTCTGGACATGGTTCTCTGACAGGACTATCTTCGATGAGAAATGTTTAATATGCCTGGGTAATAACCATTGTTTTTTGTTTTTTTTCGTCAATTCATCAGCGGGTGGGGGTGAATTTATTATCAAATCAGTATTTCTTTTCTAGCCTAAAATAACTCAAAGGCTCTCCATGAGAAGAAACATAATATTTCATTATCAATCCTTTTCTTGTTTTGACCCCTACGAGCATTTAGCACAGTTCAAAACCTTTTCTTTCTTTCCTTTGGTTTTTCTCGCTTTGTTTGTCTCCGTGGCATATCAACTCATTTTTAACTCGTCAACATTGTCATAGAAAGAAGATGAAAACTTTGGTCAACGTCGCATCTTCCTGAATGGAAACCAATCTGGTTTTGGGTATGTGTCTAGAAATTGCAAATTTTTTGGAAAATTTTCAGAAAAAGTTTTAATACTTTTAGCAACATATTGATGGGGTTGATATCCCTGTTATTTGAGCAGAGTTTCTGGTCCCTCTCTCTCTCTCTTTTTTTTTTTTTTTTTTTTGAAGAGTAGGAAGATTTGGGATTTGTTGCTACCAGATTAGGCTGTTTGAAGATACTGGCTTCCTGCACAGAACCTTCACATCATTGGGTTTTTTTGTTTCCTTTCACTTTGCAAAGACAACAGTTTTCATCTATAAACCAACCAAACCAAACATCAGATATAAAGAATTTGAAGCATAAAAACTTAACAAAATCAGTGAATTTGGCATTAAATAACTCAAAAGAGTTGATATGCCGTAAAACAAAACAACATCCAAACTAGTCATCAGGGATGACCATAACTACCCACACTGCACCCATGTGACAAATATAGTAAGGTAGGCTAAATTTTGAAGCTTTAGTAAAATAAGTAATGTATAGGATGGTCCACTTAAAAGTAACCCAATCTCTCTAACATTTCTCTTAACCACCAACTGACACCAAGACAAAATGCAATTCTTTTTCCAACAAGATGGCGCTACATACCACACGTCACACAGCACAGATCACTGACACGAGTTCATGACATGTTTATGGAAGAGAGAACAATAAACAAAGGGTTATGGCCACCACGTTCCCCGGACTTGCCATCATGTGATTTTTATCTTTGAGGGACTTTAAAACAAAAGGTTTATGCAAATAACCCTCACAATCTAGACCAACTAAAGGAGAACATTACCAATGCTATCAGGAGAATCACCAGAGAAGATCTACAGGCAGTATCTGCAAACGTTGTTAAACGTGCCCAGAAATGCATAGATGTTAATGGGGGAACGCTTCCAGCATCTTTTATAACATTACAGGTAATTTAAACAAATAAAAAATATTCCTCCTCTCTACTACATTTTCTGGACTATTTTTAAGTGGGCCACCCTGGAGAAAAAAATTCTGTGAAGATTCACAAGTTCAACCAGATACACCTGAAGAAAGTCGGCTGAAACATAGTAAGAATGAGAAGAGTATCTGATTAATACAGATTTCTAACTTGTTTTATTTTTGAGCGATTAATTTTCATGACCACCTAATAAGAAGCATTGAAAAATTCTTATTTCTTAAACATTTTGTATAAATATAAGAATCTTTTATCTATATATATATATATATATGTATAGCATTCATCCTAGGTGGGTTGAACCAGCTTTCTCCAAAGGAGGAAGTGTTAAGGGAATATTAAATTAACAGGTGTTTCTCAATTGCCTGTAATGTTTGGTACATTTTTGGTCAGGAAGCCAGTATCTTCAGACAGCCTGATCTGGTAGCACCAGATGCACTAGCATCCAGGCTAAAGTGGACCTGGGAGCAATGGTAACTTGGGGGCAACTCCACATTCAGCACAACTCCCAAATGGGGCCTCACCACTTCGAAACAATTAAAATGTTAGTTATTTAAAATAAATGACATGATTGTCGTTTTCTGGTCTCTCTCATGTTTCGTGTTTATTTTACGTATTTTGTAAATATTTGCGAAACTACAAAGGCTTAATTTCTGATAATTGATGTATTGATTGCTATTCTAATGTTGGAAAAATCCAAAATGTATTAAAAAAAAAAAAAAAAAAAAATTTGTCACTGTTTTGCAGTCTTAATTAATAGATCTTTAGAACTAATCATTTCAAAATTAGTGCTAATAAGAAATTTAACACATCACTCAATGAGTTCCGGGTCTAACTTCTGCGACATATTTCCCACAGAAGAACGTTGCGAGCCTGTCTCTGTGCCATCATTATTTTCATGGCAAGTGCTTGACTGAGCTCCAGTCTATGGTCCCCCTCTTGCCTTTCGCAAAAAACAGTTGACAGTTACAACCACTACATACGATTTCCTCCACTTTCTATCTGTGCCTTAATCTAAACACAAATTCAACATTTCTTCTTTCCTAGAACTACTTGCCTGTGGAAAATTGCTCTGCTGGCGTGCTTCATAGTTGATAACAATATGGTAGCCTTCAAGTCCAATGTATGCAAGTTCCTATTGAGCAGCCCCATAAATAATCCAAATTCTACCCAATTGACACCATTAATGATTACTATGCTATCGTCTTACATTCATTAACCTTTATCCTCGAGTGGCCTTCGGGCCTTGATAAGTGGCGACTTCCTTGTAAAAAAAAAAAATATACATATGATACGACTATCTTTGAAGAGCATTGTTGATTATGATCGGGCTCATACTATCTCTTTTGCTCTGAAGCATATGGTGCAATGGGGAAAATGCGACTTGCTGCTTTTTATGCCTCTTTAAACTAGACCTCTCTTCTTTTACCACCAATGCTCAGATTCTTGCTTTGCTTTGTTTGGAATGAGTGGCTATTTCCTTGAAGAAGCCCCTTGCTTTGATATGCTCCTAGAATTCTAGATTGAAAGTGGAAAGCCTATATCCAATCTATTGATAAGTTTACTGCAAAAACGATGGGATCATTTTATCATTCCACCTAATCTATATGAGCGTTGAACACTTTCTAAGAATATTGCTACCACATTCTGGGACATTCTCAACACATCCTTCATTGTACAAAGTTAACTTTGTAATCTAGTGGGAGACCATCTCTTCTGCTCTCTTTATACCAATTTTTCACAGAAGAGATGTTGCTTATCTTTCTGTACTCTATCTTTATTTCCATGGAGGTACTAAGTTTCAATCTCTAGCTTGTTCTTGTAAAACATTCACAGTAAGAACTCTTCTTCTTAGCATAACTGAAAAAAAATTTTCCTTTCTTCCTCTGTGTGCCTAACATCGAATGGAATATCCAGGTACAGTTTTTTTTCCAAGAACTTTCCATCCGTGGAACATATTACCACAGGCTTGCTCCCTACAGGCTACAACATAGCCATCTTTGAATCCAATGTCAAATATTTATCATTCATAAATTGTCCTCATAATGAAATTTTGTCAAATCAATTCTTCATCCCAATCCTCTTGTAATAATCTTCATCATTCAACATTTCACAGACCTTTATCCTCAAATGGCTTTAGCCTTAATAAGCAATGATTCATTAGTAAATTAAAAAAAATATATATTTTAAGATTGAATTGTCTTCTATTTTGATGAGTGTTCCAGTTCCCTGTCCACTGATGGGAACATCGTCAACCCTTGCCCCCAAGAAACAGACAACATCTATATGTCCGCTCTTGTTATTGTGGTAACAGAACATGTACGTTGGCCAGAAATTCTGTCGTTCAAGGACTTCATTTGTGTTGCCATTCTTGCATGGATATTCAAATTCTGACACGTTTTGGAATGAACCGATTTATTAAAATCGCTTTGGTTCATGATGGACACCTATTCATCGAAATGACAAGAGTCCTTTCTGTCTGCTTTCATGAATAAAACTACAACATTTGTCCAACTATTTCAGTCTTTTTTTCCCATGTATACATCTTGTCCATCGACTTTTGTGCCTGTACAAAGACATTGCATTCTAAGATATATAGTCATCCAAATTGTTTTGCTGTATGATAGCTCTTCAGTGCAGCCTTTTTGTGGGTGTGTGTATGTATATATATATATATATACACACACAAAATAGCAAAAAAACAAACAAGCGAAAAAAAAAAGATTTTGAACTATTTCTTGACTTTGTAATTTAACAAAAATAGACATAAGTTCTGGTAAACAATCTATATTAAAATAATTGTGCAACCACTTCTTCTGTTTGTGTATTTCTCATCTCTGCGTGACGGACATTTTTTATATATTGTTAAGTGACTATTTACTGAAAGCATTAAATTTCTCGATGAGAAATCGAATCTAAAACTTTTCTCACCAAATCTTTCAAATCCATTGATCCTTCTGCCTCTCGTGAAATTGGTTCTCTCTATTGTTCTAAACACTTTCCCACACCTGAAGCTATTCTTTAGCACTACAAATCTACTATCAGACAAATCTACATCTATGGAGTATTGTTGTCATATTTGGGCTGGTGAGTCTGTGTCCCATTTAAAATTTCTTGATAAATTGCAAAAAAGTCTGTCATTTGATTGGCGCCACATTTTCTTCTTCACTGAAACCGCTCTCTGTCACAGACGTGATGTTGCTAGTCTCAGTCTTTTCTACAAATGCTATTATGGCATGTGAATTGTCAGAATTCTCTGATCTATTTCCTGCTTCCTTTGTTTCAGCTTGTTTGACTTGTTGGTCTAAAGGTCTATCACTTTTTTTGTTTTAATACCTCATTGTAATATAGCTTCCTATTCTAATAACTTTTTTCCAAGGACTGCAAAGTTGTGCAACTCTCTTCTTGCTCCCTGTTTTCTTTCTATATACAGCCTTTGGTCTATTCAAGACTAAGGTCAATAGGCAACACCTGTCTTTGCAATCATCTTTCATTCTTGTTAGCTCTTTACACCAAGTGGCTTTATGCCATGTCTCTAGCGATTGAAAGACTCCTCCATTTATTTCTCCCTACGTCACACATAACATCTTTAACACCTTGCCTTTTTTCCTTGCTCACCTCTCTCTCTCTCTCTAGTAGTAGTAGTGCCAGCAGAGCGTTATTAAATGTTATATATTAGTATGAATAGTTACTCAGTTGGAAAACTGTTAAGACTTGATTTTGTAAAAAAGATTTTTTTTTTAATCGATATTATATCAAATTATATAAAATAATATCTGAAATGAAACAGAAGAACATGGAGATAATTTTTATCAGTATTCCGAAGGAATTCATTAAATATTTGTCGAGAAAATTAAAAATTTGTTTTTCCAAGCAGTACCTACGGCATCATTACTCAATAGTAGTCTGCGAGTAACATTTTGTTTGTCGAGCAGTTACTTGCTTGACTAATATGGACAAAAGATTAAATTTTGTTTATATTGAAACTTCATCAACGTATCCAAAAAAATAAATGAGTTAACAAAAGTAGAAATTGAAAGGAATTTCATTATATTTACCCATTTTTTGGATCACAAAACTTTAAGCTGGTTTGTGATAGTTAGTACTAGTGTCATAAATGACATCACAATTTTTAAATGCTTCCCACCTATAATTTTTGGTCCCCCCCAACAAAAGGTGTGTAAACCTGTAAATTCACCCTTGTCTGTTTGTCTGTCTGCACTTTTCTCAATAACTATGCCTTGGAATTTTTGAAATTTTGCACAAACATTAAACATGATACGAGTAAAAAAGTAACAGAACGGATTTTCCAGGAAAACTCTGGTTGCCCCCCTCCCCCCTAGGGGTGCCTTTCGGGTTAAAATGGCTAAAATTGACACATTTGTGCTTATTAAAAAAATTGATGCCTTGGATTTTTATAAAACTTTCTGAAAAGTTGTAACTAACTGATTTCTATATAATTTTGTTTGTCTATACTTTGCGAATAACTCTTGCGTGTGCCCCAGGAGCTCTTTTAAGGTTAATAAAAATACTCCACTTTTGGGACTATTTTATCATATTTGCCCAAAATTTTCTGTGTATGTCTGTTTAGCAATTTTGCATGGTGCTGAACTCAAATTTAAATATGTTAAGGCCTTGGGGACTTTTGGGGCTAAATGGGAGGAAGGAATGCTGGATTTAATCCTTTTTTTGCATGGTGCAGAACTCCAATTTATATATGTTAAGGCCTAAAACTGCACCATTTGTTCATTTTCACCAAGATTTGACGTCCCCTGGGGACTTTTGAGTGAGGCTAAATCCTTGGGGGGGGGGAATACTGAACTTAGTCATTCTTTATATGCCTCGTTCACTGTGCGCTCACGAACCATGCATGCGAAAGGGATACATATATACAAGTGGCCCACTTAATGTAGTAGAGAGGAGGAACATTCTTTTATTGTTTAAATTACCTGCAATGTTATAAAAGATGCTGGAAGTGCTCCCCGTTGACATCTATGCATTTCTGGGCACGTTTAACAACGTTTGTAGGTACTGCCTGTAGATCCCTTTTGGTGATTCTCCTGATAGCGTCTAGTAATGTTCTTCTTCAGTTGGTCTAAATTGTGAGGATTTTTTGCATAAACTTTTTTGTTTTAAAGTCCCCCAAAGATAAAAATCACATGATGACAAGTCCGGGGAACATGGTGGCCATAACCCTTTGCTTATTGTTCTCTCGTCCATAAACATGTCATGAACTCATGTCAGTGATCTGTGAGATGTGTGGCATGTAACGCCATCTTATTGCAAAAGGAATTGTGTTTTGTCTTGTGGTGTTAGTGGGGCATTAAGAAAAAGATTGGAGAGATCGGGCTATTTTTAAGTGGGCCACCTTGTATCGTCTGAAGTAGCTAAGTGGGCCTGGCTACAGTTTCGAGTAATCATCTGATTAGTTACTTTCCTGAACAAATGTTCATGGTCAAAACTAGCGCGAGGTTTATGGCGTACTCTTTAACGTCTCTGCCAGATGGCTCTACCGGTGGGTATTTATGACTTAACCAGCCAATCATTCTTGTAAGGAGGAAGAACCTGGATGTACTCATATTCATTACATGATTTACAAACAATATTATAGAATAATTTTTTAAGAAGAAATTGTTATCCATTGAATGTTTAACAAAATTCACAATCGTTTCTGCAATCGAATCATATTTGGTACAAATAAACATCGGTTTATGCTTTACTTGTATGATAAGTGTCTTTGGTTTTATCGCTGTTCAATGATATGCAGGGATACTTTGGTGATCGTCTCATCGGTAGGTGTAATCCTAAATGTGCTTTACAATTACTGACCCCTAGACCCCCCCCCCACGCTGAGAGTTTAATCCATTTGGGGTTATCTCCAAATTAACGTCTATCAAAGCAATTCCCAGACTGAACTGAAGAAGGCAAAACTAGAACAAATTCAATAGAAGAATGTCAATTATTGATAATTTTGTACATTGTATCATTGAACTGTTGGACATAATTGAAACTTGAACAAATCAGACATGGACTAAAGTTTATTTGTATCAAATATGTTCAAATTGTAATTGTGAATTTTATCATTTATTTCATGGGTAACATTTTTTTTTTATCATTACTCCCTAGACTATTCCTGAAGACAAAGACAAAGGCAAAATTAGGGTAGTGTCAAGAGTGTGTTAGAGTTATTGACAATTTTGCATATCATTAAACGTAGTGGATAAGTCAGGCATAGACTCAAGTTTATTTGTGCCAAATATATTTGAATTGCAGAAAAGTATATTATTGAGTAATTCAGAAAAAAACATACGACCCAATGAAATTGTTAAAAAAATTCACAATCCTTTCTGCAATCCAACCATATTTGGTACAAATAAGATTTAATCTGTCTGACTTGTCCACCAACTTTCAGTTATGGATGTCCAACAGTTTTTCTCACTGGCCAGTGAGATCCTCCAAGCATGGATTGTCAGTAATTATGACATATTTCTCTCCTGACACTAAATGAATGGCTCTGCTACCCTCAGCATTCAAGTTTAAGATTATTCCATGGCCCCTCAATTTGTGAATCTATTTCAATGTTTTTTTATTTTTTTTTTATTTGGGGTTTGATGACCGCAGGGTTGTCTCTTGAAATGAGCTTGCACAATCACCATTAATTTTTTTTTTTTTTTTTTTTTGCACTGTCCAAGGCATTTTTGAAATTACTCTTTAATCATCTTTGCAATGATTGTTCTTTTTGTTAAATTTGAAATATTTAAACAATTGCTCAAGTTAATGATTGAAATTTCTTTCAAATTTTTGAATGTAAAAAAGAAAAAAACATTGTCACTCATGTAAACATTTAGTTGATGCTAAAATCTTTAAATTTACAAACGTTTTCATGGGTGACAATTTTTTTTTTTTTTTTTTTTTTGTAGGGGTTTACCCTGTAATATTTAAATTTAGCCGCTGCTAGTGATTGTTATTTGGCAAACATACACATACATACATATACATATATCTATATATACATGCACATATTTTGTCGCCACAAATTACACATTCATATATGAAGAGAGAACTTATGTTGTCTCTTTGTTTTCTCTAAATCGAATATGTGCTGCATTTTCCTTTTCATTGAAATATTGCGCTGTTGCTTCTCAGTATCAATGTGTTTAATATATTGCATGCATCAGATACTTCTCTTGTTTGTCATATAATTTCTTCATCTGTGAATGTGATAAAGACTCGCATTCGTTGTTGTGCATATAAGTTCTTTATTGCATTATAAAAAAGAATTAAGGCATAAGACAGATTCAGATTGGAGATTTATCGAGAGAAAATATGTTTAGCAGTGACCTGTACAATTTATCTCTTATTTATGAAGGATAGAGACAATTAGATTCCTAACAAAACCACAGATAAATGATAAGCAGACAGATCGTTGCTCATTGCCACATGCGATTCTCATAGCTTTTTAATGTCTTAAGGCATTTATTACAATGACCATTCACTATGATATTCTAAAGCAGTCTGACTTTAAAATCTAATCGTTTCTTTTCACTCTGTTCTCACATGATATCATATCCATATGTGATCTCATCCGCACATTGCTTTGAATTTGATATGTTTGACCTTACCTCATCAAATCTAGGTCAGATCAGCTAGAATGCACTTTGAGAACATTATTTGTTCATGCCAGGGCTTATCATTGTGGTTATACTCATTCATATGCATATAAAATCTGTACTCCTGCATCTACTATTCATAATCTAACATAACGCACATTGTGAAACAAAACCAAACTCCTTTTTGTTCTTCAAGTCTTGGTTCTCAACTTATAATTTTAATCATTAAATTCACTTGAAAAAAAAACGAAACAGGTGCTGTCTTGTCTATGGACAATACGGCACAATCACATTGACACGCCGCTTCTCACCAGATCACTGAATTCAAACAACGTTGAGCCTGGCCAGTACCAGATGGATGACCATTTGGGAAGGCGAGGCGCTGTATGTACCGCGAGGTAAAATACCAGGTTGGGAAACTGGCACGGTCTATCCTTCTCTTGAGGGTAGATGGGCCTCTCTTAAGCCGTGGTAGGCAACCCATCTAGTGATGGCGTCACGATAAAAAATATCTTTGATAGCCCTGGCGAAGCATCAAGTATTCAGCTACAGACAAGATTTGAATTACACTACAAACTTGTGTAGTGAGTTCAATCTTGGCTGTGGCCACATGTTACGTTTTATGGACAATACTAATATTCCAGTTGGCTGCTGATATTTGCATTTTCTTGAATATATACAGAGTTACCTCCCTTAGTCTTAACTGTAAAGAAATAAATATCAATAAGTACAGATTCTGGGCAGATAGAGCACATATTATATTTATCAGCAAATATGTGCTCCCTCAAGTTGCCTATTTTTACTAGTCTGGAAAGATCGTATCATCATGAACAAACGTATACTATATAATTCCCCCTCCTCCAAAGGAGATAATGGTTGGGAGTATTGCCCTAAAATTTGGTAATTCCTTGGAGGATGGTATCACCATGAACAAATATGTACTATATTATCCCCTCCCCTACATAAACATGTGTAAGTAATGTCTGTGAGGATTCTTATGGCAGCAGAACAAATACTTCCTCACCCCTACTCAAGAAAAACGATAAGGAAGAAGGTAATGCCTAGGAAGATGGTCTAATGACAACAGAACAAATACTACCCACCTCCCAAAATTGAAAGATGGTACATTAGTTTGTAATTAGTAATTTGAATTGAATATTAAAAGGTAATACCTGGGAGGATTCTTATGACAGCATAACAAATATATATAGTGATCTGAATTGAGCATTAAAAGGTAATATTAAAAGTATATTTTGTCTCTTCAGACAGACAGATACCTAATTTCCATTGGCAACGGATATAGGTTGGTGTCCTACATATTTCAAGTACATTAATTTGTAAACACCTTGTTTGTCACTTGCTCTAAATGCCATCAGATATTTTATTGAAAAACATTATTTTTTCTCCTTTCTTAATGTCCGTTTTTGCTTTGTGATGCTGTTTATGACTTGTTTCTTTTATCTATTAAAATAATCAAGGGAAAAAAATACTGGAATCCTTTTCACGCACATAAACATCTATTTTAGGTAGGCGCAAACAATTGAATTGTTTACATAAGTTCCGTATCTTTAGTAGTTTGCACTTTTAGTTGACCCGAAGTTTTAGATATTTTGGGATTTTTTACTTTGTATCAATAATTTATATTCCCAGTGGAATTTGAAGACAGTTGACCCGCTGAACCGTGAGATCTGGGTGGTAAGCTTGCGGAATATGTCTGAGTGACTCCTGAACAAGGAAAAAATGACATTAAATGAATATAAGGTTAGAAAATTTACATGCTTAGATTTTAGTGTTGAATTAAAAAAAAAAAAAAAAAAAAAAAAAAGAATCTGTAGAAAAACTTTGTCATAAGTGCACATTTGTCTATCCCAAATTCCATTCCTATGCCCTGGCTAAAGATTCTAATTTTGTTTGATTGTGTTTCACATTCCTTTTTGATGCTTGATAGTAATTTCAAGTCCTCTATATACATGAGATGGTTTTTATTTTTTTCTCCCCTTTGTTTCTGTAAATATTTATTCTACATTGCATTTGCTATGCTGGTGAGTGATTGTTATAGCAAACGGGAGTGGAGACAGGCTATGCAAAATATCTCTCTTTATCTTCATCTCTGTCAAGTGTAGTTGTTATCCCCTAGTTATCCATTACATTTTCCATTATGGAAATAGACTGATTAGCTTACTATTTCCTTTCTCAATTCCCCTAAATATTTTAAAGAGATTTGTCTAGCAGTTTTTTACTCACTAACTTTTGTAGCAATTAAGCCATACAATATACGGTATAATTGTGTTTGACACACCGGTTCCCGTCAGATCACCGAAGTTAAGTAACGATGAGTCTAGCCAGTACCAGATGGGTGACCATTTGGAACTTCCAGGTGCTGTAGGTGCTCTCCGCTTATCTTGGTATTGTTTCCAGTCGTTCTGGATTTCTTTGCTATTGGACTCAAACAGTGCCAATTCAGGAGAGGTGTGGTTGGGATTGTGCAACTCTTGCCTTACAATTACACGTGCAGCTGCCCCTACAAGGGGTATCCTTTGTCTTTCGAGACTGAACGGAGGCATCAAAGCGATACAGAAATTTTCTATATTTCATCCTCGTGAAGATATGCATGACAAATCCTCACAAGGATGAAACACGGAAAATTCTGTGTAGCTTAATTGCCATATATATTCTCAAAATTTACTACCTAGCTCTACTTGCATAATGAGCACTGACGTTAAATACTGGAAATAGATACATGTAATTTTATGAAGATATATAAAATTATATATTAGTGTTGGGATGATGTATGGAATCGGGGAATCGGTAAAAGCAGATTTTTTTTTTTTTTTTTTTTTTTTTTTAGTATCGGAATTGATAAAAATTTAGCTTAATTTAAGATTTCAAAAAGGATTCTTTTAATATTTTTCAAACTTAGTTTTTTATTGCTAGTAATAATGATGAACAGTTATTGTTTTAAAACTATAAATAAAACTAAAATCTATAGATAATAATGACATCAAAATATGATACAAATTTATTTTACTTACATAAAAAGCAGAAAAAAAAAATGAGAAACTTTACAT
Source organism: Euprymna scolopes (assembly GCF_053919585.1). Taxonomy (NCBI): domain Eukaryota; kingdom Metazoa; phylum Mollusca; class Cephalopoda; order Sepiida; family Sepiolidae; genus Euprymna; species Euprymna scolopes. Next base: position 74,190,774 of record NC_136500.1, on the reverse strand, counting down.
AAAATCTATTTTCAATCAATAATAATTCCATAATTGCCTAATTTTCCTAAATTCATTAACAGTTGTAGACTGACGAAATCTCGATAATTATAGTAAAATCATGAAATTCTTTGACGGTACAGAATAGTTAATAAAGCATACCTGCCATGCCCATAACACTTCAAAGCCATAAGCGACCAAGATTTCTCTGATTCTCTATGCTCTGATCTTGAGCACGTGGTGCAATGGGGAAAGTGGCGGCTGGTTAATTTTAATGCATCTACAACTAAGTTTCTATCTTACGATCATTAATGCTCTGACCCCTGTCTGACATCAATTGAAATGAATGGCTCTCATTTTGGAGAGGTTCCATGTTTTGACAAGCTTCTTGGTCTGACCTTTACTCCTGATCTGATATGGAACAGCCTACATCAAATTCATTGTCAAGGTCGCTGGAAAAATGGTGGAATCATTCTACCGCCCCAGTAGATGTCTCATTGGCGACGCCTTCTCTGCCTGTATAAGAACTAAGTATGTTCTAGGATGAAGTACTGGTGTCGCATCAAGGCAAGAGCTGCTAGAAGCATCTTATCCTGCCTTGATAGAGTTCAAAATGGACTTTGCAGTAATCCGAAAATAAAAAACGCAACAAATTAAATACTTAGAAATTTAAAAAGAATTGAAATCGGTATTTGTATTCGAATTAGGAATTTAAAACAAAATGGATACTTGAATGGTGGGGGGGGGGGATTTTGGAATAGTCCTATCACTAATTATAGTTAAAACATACTTATCAAAGTATTATTATGTACATCTATATCAAAAACACTTGTAAACGTTTTTTTCTTTTTTTTTTAAATTTTTTATTTCCATACTTTGTGGATCAGGTGTGTACGCAGACCCCACAATTTTAATGAATCATCATTATGCCAGGTCAAACATACCCATTCCTGTGTCTCGATAAATCTTCTATCATTATATGTGATCAGTTTTCTATAATAGTCAACCATATAGGAGCCTATTCTACACACATAGACGTTCAGCTTTATATTATATATATATATATATATATATATATATATATATGATTAGTTTTTTTTTTTGAAAAAGAACTCCAGCAGAGTGCTCAATTAAAAGGAAAATCCAAATTGTAAGAGCGTATTTATATTTTGTGTACAGAAAGTTGTTAGTTGAGACAGATCATTGGTACTGTCGGTTTCAAGCCCGATAATAAGGCCCGTTTAAGGTATCCTTATCAAACTCTCTTCAGCCAATATTCGTCTCGACACAAAATTTACTAAGTACGTGCGTTTCTGTTATCATGGTATTTATAACTTGTACTTAAGATAGAATTGTGTTTTTTAGTAGTCCAGAAAAAAAAAACAACAAAAAAAACAACAAATATATAACAAATAAAATGTACTTGTGCACTTATGCTACCATCCTGGAACAACATTATTTAGAAACCCATTCTTAACATGGGGAGGGAGGGAAGGGTGTTTTGTTAACTATTCTGTACTTTCACCTAACAATTAAGTAAAAAAAAAGATATTGTGAAACTTGAATTTAACTTGAAAATACCATTTGAAAAAAATAACATGCTAACATAAGTGCATAAGCACGCAAATAAATATTACCAAAGGCAAGATAAATTACTCTGTTACCTAGTTGGATAAGTTTTTAGTGTATTTATTTAATGTAAAGTAAAATATTTATTTTGAAAATTAGTGTTGACCATTGCACAAGAAAAATAGCCATATGCTATCTCATGTCTTTGAGATCTCGACAATGACTTAAAATTATACAAAATACTGTTAGAAACCCAACCAATAAATGTCCTCGTGACATTTATTGGGTGGGTTTCTAATAGTATTTTGTATAATATTTTTTTTTTTTTTTTAACTCCTTATTTTTTATTTATTTTTTTCGAATCTGTAAAACAAACCAGTTTTTTGTTTTTAACTGAGAATATATAAATGATAATAATAACAATAATAATTAGGCGGTTCAATAAAGAATGTCATTGTGATGAATTTTGTAAATTTTTACCTTGTTTCCACCTGAACATTTTACTTTAAAATGACTACCTCTTAAGGTTTTTGGGTATGCTGAAAACTAATATCGCATTTTAATTTTCCGCAAATAAGTAGCTTTCCGGATATTAAGCAATGTCATTTTTTTCTTATGTTATTGCTGGTGGCCATCTTGGTATGTGCGTTTGCGCTTGCCAAGATGGCCACCAACGATAACATAAGAAATGACATTGCTTATTATTCGGAAAACTACTTATTTGCAGAAAATTTAAATGTGCTATTATTTTTCAGCATACCCTAAAACCATATAAAAGTAATCATTTTAAATGTTAAGGTGGAAACAAGGTAAAAAAAATTACCACTTTATTTTATTGTTTACATAGTTGAATTTTCAGTAAAACAACAATATAAATGACGAAAACTACCATCAACTGGTGAATATATAGTTGTTGCTTATCGGGATTCCTGGTATCCTGATACTGTGAAAGCTACATCGAGGGTTCATGTAGAGTACAATTTATGGTTGCATCACAGAAAATAGGGGTATATTTTGGGCCAGATAGAGGATTTACAAAATTGAAAATTGGACTAGTCCCAAAATGCATAAGTTCTGGTCGACTATGGGAATTTCCATCTTTTACAGAAATCCAAAATCTATATGAAAAATTTTCTTCGATTTATTTCTGAGATTAATTCATATCTACTCAATTTGTTTTTTCTTTGAAGGGAGTAGTAAATACCGGCCATGAATGCTCTTTAGGCATTCAATGGCTACACCCCAGATTAAGCTCTCCTTTGGTGGGGAGGCAGGTAAATACCTACTCTCAATAAAGCTATATTTAAATACCACTATAAGACTTAGTTTTGTCCATGAATAGACACCCACTGTATGATACCATGTGCCAGTTTAAAAAAAATTGAAATTTGTACATCTTAATTTATAATTCATAGCTTTTGGTAAAGAGATACATCAGATTTGACTGCATAATCAGAAAGAGCACACAATTTTACATAAGACTGCCAAGTTTCATGAGAATAGCTTGAAAAATAAATAAATGGTGGCGAAATTACCAAATTTCTTGAAATGTTGAGGCCTGTAATTTAGCCCACTTTTACTAAAGAAAAATGTCCACGGAAAAGCATAAATTTTGGCACTTAAAATTCTCATAACTTTTGAACTACTGATGGTATTTGCATAATTCAAACGGTTTTAAGCATCTTTTACCTAGCTATTTTCATGCAAGTTTATAAAATAATAATTATCTAAAAAGAAAAAATCAACTTGCAATGCTAGTTAAAGCCTGAAACTTCACTCTTATCCGTTTACACGTTTACGTTTTTTTTGGGATTCGGTGTCCCCAGAGGCTTAAAAGATATCCAAAATGCCTAAAAAATGACACTTTTTGCCACATAGTTTGATCCATCCAGTAGATTTTTCTTAAACTTGGCCAAAATGCGGAGGCTATTGTTCTTAATATAAATTCAGTATGGGTGACCCTGGCAAAATTCTGATTCACATACTTCTAGGACTTTTAGGGCTAAAAAAAACATGCCTTTTTGGAGCTCTTTTTTCATATTACTCTAAAACTTGATATGTATGTGGTTTTCCATGATGCTGAATTCAAATATACATGTCTTAAGGCGTGAACCTGCACCGTTTGTCCATTTTCACTGGGATTCTGCGTTCCCAGGAGCTCCAAAGGGGTCACAAATGCCTCAAAATTACAAAAAATGACACTTTTTACCCCCAACTTTTGCCCCATCCATTAGATTTTTCTGAAACTTGGCAACGTTGGCCCTTCACACTTCTCACATTCATTATTTCTTCACTATTTTTTGTGGCGTCATCTCACATGCAGCACCAGAGGGGGACCACACATGCGCGGCTTGTGTATTGATATTCATATTAAAAACCCTTTTTTCTATTTATTTAAAAAGAAAATACAACTTTGTTATATATGATTTGTTGAATTGCATTCATCTGCAAAAGATCTAGTTTTTTTTAAATTTTTTTTTTTATTACATTTTCATCCCAAACAAGGCAAATTGCCACTTTGGTGTAGGGGGCTACTATCAGGGGCAACAACTACTGGGGTACTATGTAGGGATTTGGGCAGCAAGGTGTCGGTTCACGTTACACTTGAACTTCTACACGTCAGTACTGTTGGGGAAGCAGGGACCTGGAATGGAATTCCAGAGTCTAGCGGTTCTGGGGAAGAAACTACTGAAGTAAAAAGATATTTTACATCTAGGGATCTCTACAGTGTGGGGGTGGGATTTAGCAGCCTATCGGGTTTGTCGAGGGTGCTCACGTCGTGGGGGCACAAGTGATTGCAGTTCGTCCGAGCATTCACCACTAAAATACTTGTAGAGAAGGCAGAGGGATGCAACATTTCGTCGATGGGACAGAGACTGAAGCTTAGATGCCAGTTCAGGGCCTGATGCCAGTTCAGGGCCTATCAGATTGGCGACTCTTTTTTGAACCTTGTCTAGGAGCGAGAGACTAATAGTAGACGCACCAGCCCAGATGTGACAACAATACTCCATACATGGGCGAATGGTGGCCTTATAGAGATACAGGATACTTTCAGGTGTCAGTAGTTTTCTAGCACGGTAGAGAGAGCCTACCTTTTTCGCAGTGGCCCTGGCAATGTTTTCAATATAATTGTTCTAGCTCATGTTTCCTATGAACGTTAGGCCAAGCAGTTTGAAAGATGTACTCTCAGACAGGGAGTCACTGGCCATTGCTATTGGTGGCAGAGAAGGTTTCTTGTAGTTATTGAAGGAAACCAGTTTGGTTTTGGCAGCATTGAATGTGACCATCCATTTATGTCCCCATTCCACTACAGATTGGAGGTCATCCTCTAGTGTTTTTGCCATTTCATTTGTTTTCCTGCCATGCCTTTTATAGAGTGTAGTGTCATCAGCATATATACCCATCTCAGAGGCAGTTTTGTCGGAGAGGTCATTAATAAATATCAGGAACAATAGAGGTCCAAGAATAGACCCCTGAGGCACTCCCGCATCTATATCACACTGTTTAGATGTTCGACCGTCGAGGACCTAGCTAATTTGCATATTCTTTTAAACATTCATTTTAATTAATTCCCTATTAGTTTTTTTTTCAGTTTTCTTATAGGATGATCATCTTTAGTTAACTATTACATGTAATTATAGATATACTACATGATTTATACTTGCATAATATTTGTGTAAAAAGGTTATAGTAAGCACAAACCTCTTTCTATATATATTTATGTATGCATATATATATATATTTGTTTAAAATATTTTGCCTACCAAACTCCTCTGTCAGTTTTTGGTCTACAGATATGTAACTTAATATATAGGGTATTCGAACCCATGTGAAACTTTATATTTGGATTTTAGCTGGGGAAAATTGGTGTGAAAAAAAAAAAAAATGGAATTTGGCAGGTGAAATTCGAATGACAGCATTATGAATATGTATGTGTAACGTAATAGCTATTGGTTCATGTTTTAATTTTTAGCCTTGCAGCAAACATGTCGTCTTCATAGCTCAGCATTAACAGCAAAGGAAAAAGTAAATTGTAAGCTAAACGTTTAGGTTTCGATTCTCAGTGATGGCACGCAAGTCTTTTAAATTTTTAAATCATTACTATATATTGGGTCCAATATAATATAATAAATACAAAATCTGCATTAATCAAAATATCGTATTTAATCGTATTTTATGACCAGGCAATGCTAAGCAATCTGCTAATATATATATATATATATAATGGAAAAATTTAAGTTGAAACCCTCAAAGTATTGCTATATTTTGAGTAGATTGCATAAAACAAATCTTATTAGTAAGATATTACAAATCCTCAAGATATATTAACTACAGCAAATAAAATTAAGCTCAATGATTAAAATGTTATATCAAATAGAGCTTATATATAATGTTCACTTGTTTCGCTTGTCACTATAGAAAAAATGTATTAGATCCATCATTTTGACTTTTTTTTAACTGATTGCAAATATTTCCACTGGGAATTATCTAAATTGGAATTGATAAAGGATATGTGCTGAAGAAGAAAATCATAGTCTAGTTTTTGCCATGGTACAATAATGATAATGAAGATTTTCTTAGAGTATTGATTTTTTTAGTATAATTACAAAATATTGTCATTTTTTTTTTTATTCTACTGAATAATGATAATGATAAAGTATATTGTATAACATTCGAATATGTCCTAAGACAGAGTATTGCTGCCACTTCTGGAGAGGTTCTGCCTAGAGAACTCTTTCTTGTTTTCACAAAGTGTAAAATCGACATTGCAAGCTAGTGTATGGAGGGGGGTCTCTCCCCTCTCTCCTTACACTTTCCCACAGAAGAGATGTTGCAGAAAGACTAGTCATATTAAATCAATGGTAGGTTCTTTGATACGATGGGGATGTGTTCAGAATGAATTTTTCTGTTTAGAGCATAATTGAACCACGATACTTGACTTTTGCATTCTAAACTTTAATTCAGGCCATTATATATAAAAATAATTTTATAAAATCAACAGTAGGTTCTCTATAGTGCAATGTAAACAACAATGTATTGTGGACTGTGATTGCGGGGAGTGCATGTGAAGCTTCCTTCCAATGCACCACAATGGGGCCCACACTAGAGAAGGCAATCAGTTGAATTGATTAACAAATGAGGGATTTCACCGATTTTGATGATAATAGAAATGGTGGAAATGTGGAGAGAAACAAGGATAAATAAAGACTTGGCCAGAGATAGATTAGTTTGCAAGTCAATTTCTAAAAGATGTCCAACACCGTTCTACAACCATTATATGTGATTTCCTTCACTCTCTATCTGTGCCTAAATCTAAATGCAGATTCCATGAAAGTTTCATTCCAAGAACTGTCTGCCTGTGGAATCCTGTTCCGCTGACCTGCTTCCCGGTTGAATACAACATGATAGCCTACAAATCCAATGTAAACAAGTTCTTGTTGAGCCGTCTCTTTAAATAATTTAAATTCTACCCAATTTACGCAATTAACGATTACTTCCAGTAAAACTTGCATTCATTAACTCTTATCCTTGAGTGGCCTTTGGGCTTTGCAAAGTGGTGACTCCCAAGTAAAAAAAAAACAAATCAGCATGAAAAACGATTGTTAAACTAATTATGCTGCTGCTGATGCTGATGATTTAAATGATTATGCATCATGTATTGCCTTTGAAGTTAATTTATATTATTGTATTTCTTTTTGTATTTTTTTTTTTCCAGGGCCTTACTGTATGGTGGTATGCTTGAATCTCAGCCTGGCACCAAAGAAATTGAACTCCAAAATACATCAGCCAAAGCATTCGATGCTTTGCAGAGGTACATGTATACCGGACAGATGAATTTGGTGGAGGCTAAGGTAAAATAAATGATTGCTTATACAGGGTGACCCAAAAAACAAAACAAAAGCTAAATGTAGGCCATCTAGAACATATGCTGTAGAACGGAGAAAAAAAGGCCAAAGACCCTAGTGTTTTGATGTGATGTTTTGAATATAATAAACTAGTTATGACCAAAGTTTCATTTCATTCGGACAAAACACCAAGAAACAGGGCCTAATTAGAGTTGGGGCCCGTTTTTTGGGGGGTCACCCTGTATGAATTCAATTTATTTGTTTTTGTTTTTCTCTATTTATTTTATTATATTGTTTTAGGTGTTTATAGTGTTGTCTTACTTTCCGTGAAGTTTCATGTAAAAAAAATCTTTATAAATATAATTAGCATTATTTAAAAAAAATATTTGATTTTTAAAGTCAAGATTAAGTCATTGCCACTGAGGCATTTTGGTAAATGAAGTTTCTAAAAAAAAAAAACAACAAAAAAAAAACTAATTGTTATATGACCATCGGCCCTACCTTTCAACCATACACAACAGGGGCAATACATAAAAATGTTTGGTTTTTATTTTCTGATTTTTTTTGTAAACGAAAAATTTTTGGGCTAAATGATACTCTCTTTGTTTCTTTCCTAGTACTATGGAAATGAGAAGATTAAATTTTTTATATTTAACACATGAAGTTATAATACCTAAAGAATGGACTTGTATGTTGCATGCCAACTACAAAAAAATAAAATGTAATCAAGAACGGAATTTTAGTAAAATCTTTAAATATGTGAGTCTTTTACAATTTGTCGTTGGTTATTGACAATCAAAACTTGACTATGACTTTGGTAGTGTATTATTATAACATCAGATTGTATATCCCTGGAACAACACTATTTTGGACACCCTTGAGCAAGATGTTCACCTCCTTTCCACTCTGAAATCTATTTTACCAGTTCTTAAATTTTTTTTTTTCATCACCTATTCCATCTTATCAACAACTTTGTTAATAGAGAGAGAGAGAGAGAGAGAGAGAGAGAGAGAGAGAGAGAGCCATGGAGGATGCATAGAATAGAGCAGGGGTTCAAACAACATACAATGAGAGAGGGTGAAAATGATGGATAAAAAATTTATTTTATTTTCAAACAAATTATTTTAGTATATATCTTCTATGATTTAAAATAGAGAAAAAAAAAAAAGCTTTAAATGTTGATTCATTCAGCTTAAATATAATCTATAATTATATACTAATAAGATCCTGGTGTTGCTTAGGAGAAATATAAAAGGATAATTTAATGTAAAAAAAAAATATATATATATAAATAGTAGAATATTAATATTATTTGGATTAATCAGACTAATGTTCTCACCTTGAGTGTTATTTGCACAACATTTTGGTCGATGCAATCTCCGAACTTCCTCAGATGTTCGGTAAAGGAAACGGAGAGTTACATTGATCGGAACATTGTGCAAATAACACTGAAGATGAGAACAATAGTCCAATTAATTTAAATAATGCAAACAACCATACCTCATCTAAAAAAAACAAAAAAAAACAATTGGAACTGTAATATTAGAATATCAATTCTAAAAAAGAAAAAGAACTCATTTCACTAAGTAATGTAAGCATGTTTTTTATATGAAGTTAAAAAAATAATTGTAAAAAAATTATTTTTGTAAATAAAAGCAAGTTATTAAAATTTGAAGCGTGGAAGGCTAAGCTCACTAATGTAAAGTTTTGAATAGTAGCCCCACTCTCTCCTGCCAGCTTGTTGAAGTAAATATTGTTAAATAAGTATTTTTTTTAATCAAACAAAATTGCACTAATAATAGTTATATGGGACAAGAATGAGAAAGAAGCAACCTTAGAAGTTAGTGTCTCCAATGATAATGGGTTAAACAGAACCGAGAGGGAAAAATAATGAAATACCAAAGTCTTATATATGACATGAAAATGAACTGAATTTTTGGAAGATCTTTATCTTCCAGTAATTAAAGGAGCAACCGGACTCATGAAAAAGAACTTCAAAAACTACCTGGCAAATATACCCGGTGAGAGATACAGATAATTGCACTTAAAGGGATGGTTATAATCTTAAAAAGATCTCTTGATTGGAATACATGAGATAGCTAGTGAATGTCTGGTATCCGGGAGATTCCCCATCCCCAGCTAAAACAAAATAAGAAAATTTGACAAAAAGAAGCAAATCTCAGTCTTCATCTCAAAAATAGCATAAGATCCTATTCTAGTGCTGCTGAGGGAGATGCCAATCATACCAGTTATTATAGGTGTCACAGGGCTTATGAAGAAGAACCTGAAGTCCTACCTAACTAATATTCCTGGTGAACCAAGTGCAAAAGAGATCCAGACAATTGCACTTAAGGGAATAACAAGAATACGAAAAAGAGCTCTCAGTTGGTTTCAATAAAAAGCAGGGGAATGTTGGCAGTTGGTTGGGCTGTCCCATACCCAGCATTACAATCTTCAAAGAAAGAAAATTAAAAAAAAAAAAAAAAAAAAAAGGTGCTGCTGCTACTATTACTACTACTACTACTACTGATAATAACCACCACCACCATATTAACCATAACCATTATTGCTAAAAAAAAAAGTAACTATGATGAAGAAGCATTTGTTAAATAAGAAGCTTTTCCTTCCTCCCTCGTTTCCCGCACGGGCCCGCTTTTCCTTCCTCCCTCGTTTCCCGCACGGGCCCGCTTTTCCTTCCTCCCTCGTTTCCCGCACGGGCCCGCTTTTCCTTCCTCCCTCGTTTCCCGCACGGGCCCGCTTTTCCTTCCTCCCTCGTTTCCCGCACGGACCCGCTTTTCCTTCCTCCCTCGTTTCCCGCACGGGCCCGCTTTTCCTTCCTCCCTCGTTTCCCGCACGGGCCCGCTTTTCCTTCCTCCCTCGTTTCCCGCACGGGCCCGCTTTTCCTTCCTCCCTCGTTTCCCGCACGGGCCCGCTTTTCCTTCCTCCCTCGTTTCCCGCACGGGCCCGCTTTTCCTTCCTCCCTCGTTTCCCGCACGGGGCCCGGTTTTCCTTCCTCCCTCGTTTCCCGCACGGGCCCGCTTTTCTTTCCTCCCTCGTTCCCCGCACGGGCCCGCTTTTCCTTCCTCCCTCGTTCCCCGCACGGGGCCCGCTTTTCCTTCCTCCCTCGTTCCCCGCACGGGGCCCGCTTTTCCTTCCTCCCTCGTTCCCCGCACGGGGCCCGCTTTTCCTTCCTCCCTCGTTCCCCGCACGGGGCCCGCTTTTCCTTCCTCCCTCGTTCCCCGCACGGGGCCCGCTTTTCCTTCCTCCCTCGTTCCCCGCACGGGGCCCGCTTTTCCTTCCTCCCTCGTTCCCCGCACGGGCCCGCTTTTCCTTCCTCCCTCGTTCCCCGCACAGGGCTATTTTCCCCAATTAGCTGTATGGAACAACCCTATCCCTATTTTCTGTATGGGTATGGACCAGTTATTTTCTTCGTTTCTTGTATTGAACATCATTTTGCTTATCCTCGCTTTAGGCATCATTCATCCAGTTTTTTTTTTTTATAACATCCTTGTTTTATGTTTGGCTCATATTTTCATATTTTATCTTTTTTTATGAAGTGGTGTGATATGACAAACTTTTGGCATATTTTTACTTTTTGAATTTCTATTTTTTCATTTATTGTTTTTGTGCTTTGTTTATCTTTGCATTATAGGAAGAGAACCTGCTGAACATATTAGGCCTAGCCCACCAATATGGCTTTGTGGAACTGGAGACGGCTATTTCTGATTATCTGAAGGCCAATTTAAACAACCGAAATGTCTGCTTGATTTATGATCTTGCCAATATGTACAGTTTAACATCATTGTGCCAAGTATGCAAGGAGTTCATTGACAGAAACGCTATGGACATTCTTCACAGTGAATCATTTTACACCCTCTCCCAGGTTGGCACAACATCATTATTTATTTATTTATTTTTTTAATATTTTACCTTGTTCATAAAATTTTAAAATATTTCATCTTCATCTTGAAAAAATGATCTAGGTAGTAATTTTTGTAGAGGATGATATCATGATGCATTAAAATATATTGCTCCTCCCCTCTGCCTCCCAAAGGAGGAGATAATGCTTGGTAGGATGATATCATGAGAACAGAACAGATACTACCCTCCCCCCCCCAAAGAAAAAAAGTGTAATCCCTGAAAAGATGGTCTCATGGCCGCAGAATAGGTACTGCAATACCCCTCCCCCAAAGGCGGATGTAATACTTGAAAGGATTCCTCACCCTCTCAAAGTAGGAAGTCTTATAACATAAGTAATACTAAACTACCCACCCTCTTTAAAAAATAATATTGGGGTTATGGTCAACTAACGTCTACCCTAATTTTCTGTGTAGCTGCCACCGGAAGATGGTGAAGAGGCAAAACAGCCCATTTTACATTTTTTGTTATTCACTATTTGCGTTTTGAAGCGATTTATTGAAATAAAATATAGAAAAGGACATTATTAGAAAAGTATAGAATAAAAAAAAAAAATAACAATTATACAACACAAGTAGTTTTTATTTGCACTTTTAATAATAAAATTATAATAAAGTTTTCATTTTTAGAAATTTTATATTTAGGTTTTTAATAATTCTTAATAAAAAAAAAAAATTGGGAAAAGCTGTTTTCACTAAAGCATAATTAAAAAAAGGGTGCATGCGCAGGAGAGATATAGATATGAGGAAAAATAGCGAAGGAATTATTTTGCCTCTTAACCGATTCCGGTAGCAGCCATGTGGAAAATTAGGGAATATGTTATCTGACTATAACCAATATTGTAGGAGATTAAATCAGTTTTTTAATTTAAAAGAATTTTTTTCATGCATTTAAAAATGCTTTGTTGCAAAAACCTATTTTTTGGTAGAGGGGTGTTATTGGCCTCTCGGCTTAGATCAAAATATTCACAACATCCTAGTGATATCAAACATTTCACTATTGACAAAACTATTTATATATAAAAGAAATATGACAGTGCAAATCACAAATGTACATTCCAAAATATTAGAAACTGTTTAAAAAAAAAATAAGTATGCAAATTAGAAATACCTATTGCACTTTGTGGGTGTTTGCAGATTACTAATATATATATATGACTATTTCATTTAATCACATAAATTAATATACGAAAGTATTATTTTATGCGTAAACTTCAAGTATTTACTTCAACAGTGTTCAATACATAGGTACAGCTAGGTAGTAAGTTATAAAAATATATATGGCAATTAAGCTACACAGAATATTCCGCATTTCATTCACGTTAGGATTCCTAGCGTGGATGAAACGCGGAATATTCTGTGGAGCTTAATTGCCATATATATATTTTTATAACTTACTATACACACACACACACACACACACACACACACACAGTATTTCAAATTATTATATGATCTATCATAGAATTCAGTAAGCGTAACCTGTTTTGATGTTGATATAATTATAAGTGTTAAAAAACGTTTGCATTTATTCATTTAGAGGATTTTTTTATTTTATTTATATATCTCTAAAAAAATATATTTACAATTTACGTGACTGAAAGATGTATATAGGTAATTCTTATTTTAATCACATAAATTATATTGAGTTGAAAAAACACACACTCAATATTATTTTTTTCGGTTTGGTCACAGCAAAAACGTTTACTCTTTGCATAAGAAGCCGTTGCAATCTTTTCTTCACCAATAACAAAACGTGTGCGAATGATACGACATCCAAAACGGAACTCTCTCAAACAAAAACTCTGTCTCTTTTTATTCTGCATTTTGGACCTTAACAGCACCTAAATTTGCATATCGTTCTCACCTCACACTCAAATGATTTTAGATGCACTTACTACTGTATCCTTACAGCAGGCACATGCTAACCATGGCCACTTATTTCTCTGTCTCTCCACACTATTACCACAATTTTCTAAAGAGCTCATTATTCAAACTCCTCGACTTAAGTCACAGGCAACATGAATTTTAACAAATATATTGAAGACATTGCCAAGGCTGCTGCATAGAAGGTGGGATTTCTCTACCGTGCTAGAAAATTCTCGTAACTGAGAGTATCCTGTATCTTTACAAAGTAACAATTCATCCATGCATGGAGAATTGTTGCCACATATGGGTTAGTGCACCAACCACTATTCTCGGCCTCTCAGACAGGGTTCAAAAAAAGAGCCTACAACTTAATCAACTATCCAACCGATCTCCATCGCTGGAATGTTGCATCCCTGTGCATGTTTTATAAATATTTTAACGGAACTTGTTTTGATAAACTTATAACACTTGCCCCCCCCCCCCTTCCCTCAACGTGAATATCTTCAATTAGCCTGACAAACAGCAAAATCCCACCTCTTCACTGTAAAGGTCCATAGATGCCGGAAAACCTTCTACTCTAATAGTTTCTTCCCACAAACTGCTAGACATTGAAATTCTCTCCCTGTCTTCTGCTTCCCCGACAGTATTAACTTGCAGAAATTTAAATGTAATGTAAACAAACCTCTTGCTGCTCGACTCTCTACATAGTTCCCCTATAGACATGGTCCCTAATAATAGTTCCTCATAATTAAGTGACAATATGCCTTGTTTGGAGTTAATAATGAATTAAAGAAAAACGATGAGTAAGCTTATCAATAAAGAATCTATAAGAAATCAAATATAGACACTGAACAATGAAAATATGTTTCCGACATATCCACCATAACTTAGAAATAATTGTTATCGTCCATGATATTTTTTTTATTTTTGCTTCTGACATGAAATGATATCTGATAACCAATTTTACAAGAATCAAAATGGAGGCACCTAATTTTATTATTTATGCCTGATGCTACCAGATCAGACTGTCTGAAGATATTGGCTTCCTGAGATGAAATGCACCTAACATTGATGGTTTTTGTTTTTCTACTTTTGCAAAACTTAATTATGTTCTGCAAAAAATAAAAACAAAAACAACCCACCTTTTTTCCCCTTTTCCTTCTTCCCATTTCCCTTTTTTCTTTCTTTCTGATTTCCTAACTTACAATATTAATATTTGGTACATTTTAACTCTTTTCTCTCTCCCATTGTAAAACTCATTCATGTTCTGCAGGGCAGGGAACAAAAACGATAACATCCACTATAAAACAACCAAACCAAACACTACAAACTAACGATCAAAGATACAAAAAGCTTGAAGAATAAAACCCTTCTACAAAATAACTGGATGCAACATGAATACTATTTCCAAAATAACTGGATTCGGCATTAAATAACCCGAAAAGGGTTGATGTGTCATAAAACAAAACAACCAAACCAAACTCCACAAATAAATATTTGAAGATATAAAGAACTTGAAGCATAAAAAACTGTTTCCAAAATAACTGGATTTGGCATTAAATAACCTGAAAAGGGTTGATGTGCCACAAAACAACCAAACCAAACTCTACAAATAAATATTTGAAGATATAAAGAACTTAAAGCATAAAAAACTGTTTCCAAAATAACTGGATTTGGCATTAAATAACCTGAAAAGGGTTGATATGCCATAAAACAAAATAACCAAACCAACGAAATTATCTGTGCTAGTCTCTGTTTTTGTTTCTCTTTGTAGTCATCCGTTACAGAATTGCTATCTCGCGATTCATTTTGTGCGCAAGAAATCGACATCTTCGATGCTATATACAAGTGGTCTGAATACAATCCTGGTCTCGATGCTGGCCCCATCCTGGAAGCTGTACGATTGCCTCTGATGTCTATGCAAGATCTTTTAAATATAGTGAGACCAACTAAACTGGTGTCAGCAGACGCAATTTTGGATGCTATTAAAGTCCTCACAGAATGTCGAGGCATGGACTTGAAGTACAGAGGTTTTTTGGGTAAGTAATCAGAGTTTTATATAAGAACATTGTGGCAATGGATAGCGTGACTTTACCTACCTCTATCTTATTATTTATCTGTGTGTCCATAATAATTTAACTTTTTTGTGTTCACTGATATTTTTCAAACAACGATAATCTAGAATATAAAGTTAATTTATCGAAAACAATACAATGAAGAAGTGTAATGGATAGACACAAATTAACACGTGTAACGTTGTCTTCAAAAATTTAAAAAAATATTAATATTGACCCTATGTTATTAGGTTTAAAGAATAGCTAACAATGGATTTAAAACTCACAAAAAAAATCTAAGTTCATTCCAATTTCTGTGGACCTGCTCCATATTAAAAGTCTTGACAAAGGGAATGTTCTAGAAATATCATGTAGGAAACTTCCATCAGACAACACTGGCACAATTAAGAATACTATACAATGTTATAAAATATATTAATAAAAGGTGAACCTGCATAGCTCATTCTATTGTTTTGTCTTAATTTGCTTTATTTAGTGTTTATCCGTTAAACCTCTACATTATTTTGCCTTCTATTAATTAACCTTTATATACACACTAGATAATGCTTCAAGCAAACTATATTAACCTCTAATAATGTAGAACATTTTAAGATGGAATTCAGTGTGTGTATCTTCTCCCATATTTAAATGAAACTGGATATGTTATTGTCTGTTAGTGGGAGGGGTCAAAACTGAGGAGGAGAGGGTCTTGCAAGGATAACACTCTTTGGTTGAGCAACAATTGCAATGCAGTGCTGAACAGATGCAGTGAGGATGCATGATTTGAATTGTGCTAAAAAATATCATCTGCTGTTAGAAAGGTTATGAGACGGAAAATGGAGAGGGGGGGAGCAGAAGTGTGTGGGGTTGTGGTAGAGAAATAAGCATTAAAACGAAAAGAGAGAAAGTAGGGGTATAAAAAGGTGGAGGGAGAAATATGAAAATGGCATGAAGGGAAAGAGAATAGTTGATGAAAGATGGAGATATAAAGGAAGTTTGTAGGTGTAAGACTAACAAAAAAAAAAAAAAGAAGAGAACTAGAAGACTGAGAGGGCAAAGGAGTCTTGCAAGTATGGCAGACTCACTCAGTGCAATGCTGAATAAATACAGTGATAGAACAGTTGAGCGAGGATGTACATGCTAAGATGTACAAGTTGAATCATGTTAAAAAAAAATATATATATAAGTTGTCACCGAAAAGGTTGCGGGTTGCGGGATGAACATTATCGAGAAGAAAAATGGAGGTGGGGGTGCAGGTGTGCTGGATGGTAGTAGAGAAATATATAAGGAAAAAATAGTAGTAGTAATAATAGTTGAAAGAGAAATATGAAAAAGAAAGAAAAAGTGATGAAGGGAAAGAGAACAGTTCAATGATGGAGCTATAAAAGAATTGTTGAGTGATATGGGGGGGAGGAGAATATGGAAAGAGTTTGTGCAGAATTTGCCTCCATGAAAAAAAATCTATGATATACGTGTCTGTGATGGAAATAATTGAAGAAAAAATAACAAACTTTATAACTAAATAGTTAGAGATTTTAAAGGAATTGGAGTCTGTAATTGTAACGGAATCTAGAAAAATTTTGGAATCGTCCCATCAGTAGATTTTTTATTTTTTATTTTTTTTAAGCTGGCTTGAGAATTTTATAGCTCTGGTTTTGAAGGGTATCGGCTCGTTTTTGAATTTCAAATTATTTACAATTTGTTTATGTAAAAATAAAAGATTTTTAAAAATTTATCTTTGCAGTTCCTGAAGAAAACATTGCAACAGTTCCACACGGAAGTCAAGTAATTCGAGGTGAAATGACTCAAGCGTTGCTTGATGGAGACACACAAACTTACGATTTTGATCGAGGGTTCACTCGTCATCCAATAGATGGCAACAATGGTCAAGGGATCGTGGTCAAGCTGGGACAGCCGTACATGATAAATACAATCAAAATGCTTCTCTGGGATCGAGACATGAGGTGAGAAACGTTTTATAGATTTAATGAAGCAAATAATTGTCTTACACAGTTTTTAGCCATTGTAGTTTTCTTTCTTTTTTTTTTTTTTTTACTTTTTTTTTAAAAATAAGGTCTTTATTATCAAATAGTCATTTTAATTTCTATTTATATTAAGACGATTAGCGAAAATTAAGTTTTGCAAAATTGGCCAAAGATTTTCAGTTTTCAGAAAATATTTATCTCGTTTCTGTTACAATTAAAACTCCCAGACTATTTTTCTTTTGCAAAACTTGATTTTTGCTAATTATCTTCGAAAACTATTTTCATTAATAATTAATTTTCTACCTTATCTATCTTTTTGTAATTTTTGAATATGTTCATTACTGTGACATGACAATTCATTACGACTGTGGAACTCTGTTCCGTCAGCCTGCTTCCCACCTGACTACAACTTGGATGTGTTCAAGTCCAACGTTAACAAATTCCTAATGAACCGCCTCCTTAAGTAAACACTTCATCAAATCTCCACACTAACGTAATGTACTTGCAATAACCCTTATCTCTGAGTAGCTTCCGGGCCTTGATAAGTGGTGACCACTGTGTAAAAAAAAAAAAAAAAAAAAAAAAAACAAATATTAAAAAAAAAATGAAAATATAAAATCCTAAATTAGCCTCTTTTTGCTTGCTATATGTAATATATATATATATATATATATATATATATATATATATATATATATATATATATTACATATAATATATATATATATTTGCATCGCTATGGTTTCCTAGATGTTAATCTAATGAACCTCTGATTTTTATAAAATAGTGCTCAATACCAAGTAGAGGTGTATTGTATTATTTTCTTTATTTATGCAAATGTTATTGACTATTTATTTAATTAAGCTTTGAAATCAGTTGAGACTAGTGGCCTGACAACATTGGCACTGGATTTCAAAATAAATCACAGCTGAAACATGTATGCACATATGTGGCCAATAATTATATATTATTTATATTTACATAATAATATATATAAATAATAATATTTAAAAGGGAAGTAAATAAAGAAAATTATATATATTAAATCTATTTTCCTCTCTGGCTGTTATAAATTATTCTTATTTTTTATCTTTTCATTCTATCCCCTCCCCCCTCCCCGACAAAATGAGGATGAACCTGTAAATTCACCCTTGTCTGTTCGTCTGTCCACACTTTTATCAATAACTATGCCTTGGAATTTTTTTAAATTTTGCACAAACATTAAACATGATATGAGTAAAAAAAGTAACAGAATGGATTTTTCAGGAAAACCGGTTGTCCCCCTAGGGGTGCCTTTTGGATTAAGTGGCTAAAATTGACACTTTTGTGCTTATTAAAAAAAAAAAATTGATGCCTTGGATTTTTATAAAACTTTCTGAAAAGTTGTAACTGATTTCGATATAATTTTGTTTGTCTATACTTTGCGATAAATCTTGGGTTAATAAAAACACTCCATGTTTTTTTTGTTTTTTTTTTTATTAAGACTATTTTACCATATTTGTCCAAAGCAGTTTTGCGTAGTGCTGAACTCAAATTTAAATGCTAAGGCCTTGGGGACTTTTGGGGCTAAATGAGGGGAGGGGACAAATGATGGACTTAGTCATTTCTTTTTTTTGCATGGTGCAGAACTCAAATTTACATATGTTAAGGCCCAAAACTGCACCGTTTGTTCATTTTCACTAGGGTTTGACATCCCCCTGGGGACTTTTGAGGCTAAATGGGGGAGGGGGAAAATACTGAACTTAGTCATTTTTCTTATGCCTCGTTCATTGTGCACTCACGGGGTACCATGCATGCTTCACTTTTTTTTTTTTTTATTACCCTTGACTGTTGAGAGAGAATATAAAATAAGAGAGCTGGAGGAGACAAAAATAACATTCAATGAGAGAGGAAGAGAGTAATAGATAGATCCCTGGTATGAGTGTTAATTTATCCCCCTTAGATACAAAGTAAGATGAGATTTTGAAAAGCCAATGCACTAAAAGTACACTCTGGCCAACAAAATAGGTCTGAGCATCCCCATCGACACTCTCCTGTAGGAGCGCTTTAGATGATTAGCAATAAACTAATGCTTTCTCAAAGAGAAGGTAAGGCCTGGCAGGGTGGACCTCTTAGGACTGAACAAAGCCATCCTTTAACTCAACAGCAACAAAACCACTGGTGGACTGATTGTTGAGGGTGTATTTTCATCTGTCATGATGAAGCCTTGTTAGTGGTTTTGTGAGATAATTGCGGTTTATGGTGAATTAGAATAATTAAAATTAATTTTTTTTTTTTTTTTTTTTTTTTTTTTCAAACAAAATTCAATTTTAAAATTAATGAATATTTTAACATGTATTTTTTATGATTAAAATATATAGGAAAAAGCATTAGGGAAACAATGATCAACTTAATTTTAACATAATCGTGGAAAAAAAATAACCGTATCCCATTGAAATCCCATAGTGGCTCACCTAAGCAGATCTTGTAATAATTGGAGAAAATGGGAACTTTTGACTAAGAACAAAGTGTAGTATCTGCTCTGGTGCCACACTTAATCTATTGTTCTCGGTCAGTGAGGAATTTCTTTTTAGATTGAGGCAATTTTTATTTTTGTTCAATCCATACCCCTCCTTATTTATTTATTTTTTTTCTGAAGAGCTGGATTTTCTCCTCATTAAAAACCAACCTTGTGTCTAACTCTGTCCTAATGGAAAGACAAACAAATAGGAACTCTGATTTTAATTTAACCCCCCCCCCCCATATTTCCATCATTACTAAATGATCAACTTAAAAAATACCACTTAATGATGTCATAGTTAAGTGTTTGGCGATGTCAATTATTTTTTACTTGAGTATGTGTTTTTTTTTAATGAACGACATTTAGTGACTTATTAATAGATGCTAGTCAAATACAACCCCCCTCCTTTTTTTTCATATCAATTAAAAAATAGGTACTTATTCAGAATACAGGCTGTGCTATTTTTTTAGATAGGATTTTCAAGTTAAATTCAATTTTTACAGTATCATTTGTATGTTAAATTGCTAGGTAATAGAATAGTAAACAATATATATATATATATATATATATATATATATATATAATATTGTTAATATGTATATTTTTTATTGGTTAATTATTTTAATAACTTTAAAAACATTCCAGGATGTTATTACTATTGGTAAAGTTTATTTTATTTATAGTTGTTTTTTTTTTTAGTTTTTATTTGTAATGCTTCTAGTATTTCAAGTTTTCGTTTATTATTGGTTTGTTCAAGTATAGATGTGCTGTCAACTAAAATCTTCCTAAATTGGGGACAGGAATGTTGATTAGTCAAGTAATTAAATATAGCATTCTTTTCAGAGCGATGCATAGTTAATGTCCTCGACAAAGTGGTGGTAGTCAACACATCTATACTTGAACAGACCAATAACAAACAAAAACTTGAAATACTATAAGTATTACTAATAGAGACTAAAAATCCTAATATTAATAAAATAAACTTTACCAACAGTAATAACATCCAATAATGTTTGTAAAGTTGTTAAAATAATTAACTAATAAAAAAATATACACATTAAAGAAAATAATATATATAAATATAAATTGTACACAACCAGTTAGATTAATCTATCCCTGACGTGCAAAGGACTCCAACTTATGATAAATATGGTGATTACATCAGCCAGTTATTCAGAAGTTGGAAAGGATACAAAATAGAATTAATAGACAAAAATGTCTATTTTATTTAATGATGTATGCCTAAGAGAAAAATGCTGCACGCACATATATATTACACACATACACACTAAAGAATCGCTTTATGACCTATTATTTGTCATTTGTCTTATAATATTTTTATATTATAATCAATAATAGTTAAATAATAGTAATTATTCTAGAAATAAAATCAAACTTCATGGTTTTTAAAAAGGGTGTGTACAAATAGTTGCAAAGAAGTTTATCATTTTTATTTTCGTTTTATGTTTATTTTGTTCAGATCCTATTCATACATAATTGAAGTATCAATGGATAATAAGGATTATCAACGCGTGATTGATCACAGTAAATACTTGTGCAGATCGTGGCAGATTCTTCATTTTCCTGCAAAAGTAGTTCGGTAAGCATTCCTTTATTTTTATTCTCTTTTTTTCTTTGAAAAATTTTTTTATACATTTGTTAGGTTGTTACATACTATCTAAAAATAATATTTAAAAGGTAAAGTATAGGTACATCAGAATCATTGTATACGTACATCAGAATCATTGGAACCCACAACACCATGAACAGGGTATTCCATGTGGTGTCTTCACTTTGCCCCCCCCCCTTTTTTTTTTTTTTTTGAGTGATCATTTTGGAAAACAGTCGTGTCCCCTGCAGTTGGCTAGTCACACATTGAGAGAACAACATTAGAATACAATTGAAACAGGATACCTGACTTTTGCATTTTAAACTTTAATACAAGCCATTATATATAAAAATAATTTCATGAAATCAACAATATGTTCTCTGCTGTGTATTGTGCACTAAAACACTACATGGAGGCATATGAAGTTTCTTGTCATTACACTGCAGTGGGTTCCTCAACAAGCACAGGCATTCAATTGATTTTATTGAAAAATGGGTGATTTTACCAATTTCAATGATAATAAAAAATATGGTAGGCATGAAACATTTATTAATCTTCATTTAATTCCAGGCAACATCAGGCCTCCCTGCTAGTATAAATAATTATATTTGTTGATCTACACTGAATACTTTTCATCCAATTTATTCTTCATATTTTTCTTACCACTCACAAATCAGTTTATTTAAAAACCTCTGCAATTTCAATTAATTTTTCTTTTTAAATAGTATTTCTTAGCCTTAGTTTGGATTTCATTTTTGTAAACCTGGTTTTAATTTTGATTATTTGGACTATTACTCTCATCTTGGATATTATTCGCACAACATTTTGGGCAATGTAACCTTTAAGCTTCTTAGAGTACATCTTTTCGAACCCGGGAATCTTTGAACTTTGGAACATATGCAGAATTTTGAATTGGACATAATATGGCATAATGATTGAAAACGTTAATTGTTAATCTGTCTTCTGGAGATTGAATGTTCAATCCTTACTACTTGCACTATTAACTAGGAATAAAATAAAATAAAAAAAAAATTTACACTTTTATCTAGTTGTGGTTGATAGAACAAGAACAATTTATCCTAACGGCTTAAATAAAGAGTTCAGTTCAAAATCCTGTATAGGTTCCCAAATTTGAAAAGATGCACACGAAGGTTAGAGATTACATAGACAGAAACATTGTGAAAATAATAATCAAGATGAAAATAATATGCCAGCAACATTCACCCGAACCTGATTGAGCAGGCTTCCCCCTGAATGAGTACAGAACATCAAATTCCAAACGGTCTCCAATCACATGTATATCCCAGCCAAGAGAGATGACGTTATGTTTCTTCAGTTTCTGCAGAGAGGTATTGACATCCTCCTACATACAGCGCCTGGTATACCTAAATGATCACCCATTTGGTACTATCCAGGCTCAACATTGATGTATCAACGACCTTATACTGTATTCTATGAAAATAATAATTCAAATAATTACAAATTATCGATCCTTATCTCAAAAATTTAAAAACTTGATATTTTTTTCATAAGTTTTTGAAATGCATTTATTTATTCTGTATTCTAGTTTTTGATGATAAATGTATGCATGTTTTTGCTTGTATAGGTACATCAGAATCATTGGAACCCACAACACCGTGAACAGAGTATTCCATGTGGTGTCTTTGGAGTGTTTCTTTACAAACAAACCTTTCACTTTGGATAGAGGTCTCATTGGTATGTAAAACTGTCAGCATCTTTTTCTATTTATATATTAAATTGTAAAATTAATAACTGAATTAAAATAGGAAACAAAGATTGATTCTTGTCCAGAATTCACCCTCTATTAATAAAGAAAAAAAATCTGTATGATGTACATACCCGTGACGAAACAAAAATATCATATTCCAAAAATTATATAAATTGATCAAGTTGTTTTATTTTTATAAAGAAAAATCATTTTTAAGCGATTAATGGGAATTCGTGGGCATTACAACATAAATCTTGCAAGTTTGAATTGAGTTATTCTCTCACCCCTTTTTTTTTCTTTTTTTTTTTTTTCTTAGATTGTTTTTAAAATGTCAGAAAAGACATCTGCTCTTATGTTATTCATAAAATTTGATTTTTCTTATTTAAAAATAAAACTACTTGATCAATTTACGTCATGTTCGGAATATATTTTCATTTTGTCACAGATATATACATCATAGAGATTTTCCTTTATTTTTTAACAGAATGCCATTGCTTCAGGAGACAAACGGATGCCAACGATTTATTTTCATAAATATATAATACTTTTGTTGACAGGATATATTCAACAATCCACTTACGTTATTCTGATTAACCAATTTTACTTTCATTTTTTTCTTTCTATCTGGTCCACAGCCATAGTTTGGTCTCTTCCCGAGAAATGTCATTAGGAGTTTTATGCTGGTCTATATCATTCATATTACAACAGCATGTCATTTTTACAATCATTGGAGTTGTTAGTTTTGTGATATCCTTTTGTTTTGTTATTGTGAACTAATTAATGATTGTTACTCTTATTGAAATTTGTTAAAAATTATCATTTCAGTTCCAACTGAAAATGTGGCCACAATCCAAGCAAGTGCTTGTGTGATTGAAGGAGTGAGTCGCAGCCGTAATGCTTTGATAAATGGGGACACTCGCAACTATGATTGGGACTCTGGCTACACATGTCACCAGTTGGGCAGCGGTGCCATTGTGGTACAGTTGGCACAACCCTACCTGTGCAGCACCATGAGGTAAAGCAGCAAAAACTTAGCGTTTTGTCTTTTCTTTTTTTTTTTTTATCCCCTTTTGTGTCGTTATCGCCCCCCCCCTTTGTATCATTATCCCCTTTTGTGTTGATATCCCCACACTCCACCCCACCCCTTTGTATTGTTATCCCCTTTTGTGTTGTTATCCCCACACCCCACCCCACCCAACCCCTTTGTATTGTTATCCCCTTTTGTGTCCTTAGTCTTTGGAGTTGAACAATATCACACTTACACATGATCCCAGAAATGCTATCCATGAAATTGTTAATCAAATTTACAATCTTTTCTATCATATTATTTTTTTTAATGGAAATTGCGCCAGACAAGACATAAAGCCACTTAATATAAGGATCGAATAAGAACGAAAGATAATTATTGTAGACAGATACCTAATGGCCTTAGTATTGAAAAGATCAAAGCTATAGATAAGAGGCCTGCAGTATATGGAAAAAAGCTACTAAACTAGGAATAGGTATTATATAATGAGATATCAAACCGTGAATTAATGGAGACCATTAGATCAATGAGCCAAACAAGCTGGAACAAAAGAAGCAGACGATTCTGAAAACACATGATCCAACCATATTTGGTACAAATGAGCTTCAGTTTATCCCTAACTTGTCCAAGTTTCAGTCCTGAATGTCAAGCAGTCTGCTTTATCACTCCACATGTGCACCTTGACATTGTAAGAACATTGGACACAACCAATTTTGGCTGTGATAGCTCTCTACAGTTCAAGAATAGTTTGGAGATTGTTTTCATATCTTTGAGATAATCTCACAGATAACAAATCTTGGAAATTAATACCTGGGGAGTGTTGAAGAATATTCAGTCACAGCTTCTATTAATGAGATGATCACCAAAGTGTCTCCACATGTTATTAGAGAAAGAATTGTGGGAGTTTTGGGGGAGGATCACCCTATATATTATTTACAAAAAAATAAGATGTAAGCTTGTTTCATCAATTTAAGCTTTGTATAAAAAAAATATGAGAAAAAATAATTTTGATTAATCTTAAATGGGGAAAATAAAAGCAAGAAATGCTTATCTTAAAGGCATAAGAGTTATTCCCCTTAACTATTTTTTTAAAAATAGATGTTTATTTAAGAATGGTTCCATATTAATAATCTGCTTTTAAAAATAAATTGTAGTGAAGTATGTTAGTTTATTGACAATAACATGGTACATCAATGGCTAGTTAAAATTGAGATTTGATTTGTTCGCTTTAATCCTAGTTTGGTTCAATTTTTAAAATATGACTGACATAGTTTTTATCTAATGCCGATAATAAAAATTGTATTGTAGAATATTATTATGGGATTGTGATGAACGAAGTTATAGTTACTACGTAGAAGTTTCCACTGATCAGCATCATTGGGTAATGGTATCTGACCAACGGAAAGAAGCGTGCAGGTGAGTTATATTTCCTTGATTCTTGATTTTAAATCTTTTAAAAATTTTTAATTTTTTTTTTTTTTTTTTTAATTTACTTAAACAGCCATCTCCTTTAAATGCTTCCAAATCAGGCTGTCGGAAGATACCGGCTTCCTGACCAAAAATGTACAAAACATTGAAATTTATTTCTTTCATCTTTGCAAAACTCAATCCTGTTCTGCAAAGCCCAAAATAAAAATAGATTTTTTTCTCCAATTTTTTTTTTTTTTTTTTACCTCCTTATTTGGTTTGAAATTTTTTTTATTGATCTTCATATTAATATTGCTACCATGTAGAACTATTATTTATCATTAATTCTAAGTTTGGCTTGGACATTGAAATTTTGTAATTTAATCTGATTTCCAGGACACGAGTAGGGTAGTGAATAGTAAAAGCAAACTCAATGAATGAATATTTGGAAAAAAAATTATTAAACTGATATTGGATGCAGCATCCAAAAATCTTTAAATGGGCTGAAAAAAGCAAAAAAAGTGAAACAAAAAAAAAAAGCACTAATCCAATGAACATCTTCAACCTTATTAAAGTAATAAGACTCTCTAATAAAATTTGACTTAAACTATCTAAAATAAAAAAATTTTAAAAAATAATAAAAAAAATCTTTCCTATAGGCTCCTATTCGACAATTTTATTTAGCATCTTGTAGCCTTTCTTGCCATTTTAACTAGGAGCAAAGTGTAAGATCTATTCTGATACTACATTTCATCCTTTTTTTTTTTTTTTTTTTTTTTTTTTTTTGGAGGGGGGTATATTTTCCTTGTGTCTAACCCTGCTCTTGTAGGAGAGCAAATAAATAGGAACTGGTTATACAAGTAAGGCTTGAGAGTCTAGTCTACTATTTCATCTTTATTTAGCCGGAGAGAGGATATATGGATTCATACCTTTTCTAAGGGTATTGGTAAATATGATGCAGAACCGCCAACAGAACTTAAACTTGGCACCTTGAGCTGACAATCCGCACATATAATCTATTTATTTTTTATTAATTTTTCATTTATTTCATTTTTATTTTTTTTCAGATCTTGGCAGACGATTACATTTGAGAGGAGACCCGTGGCATTTGTAAAGATTGTTGGAACTCATAACACAGCCAATGAGGTAAGAAAATATTTTTAATTTATTTTCTGTTTAAACTTCTGGGCTTGACCTTTACTCCTGATCTGAAATGGAACACGTACATCAAATCCGTTGCCAAGGTCGCTGGAAAAATACTGGGATCCTTCTATCTGTCCCGCAGATATCTACCTGCTGATGCAATTCTCTACCTATATAAGAGCCAGGTATGTCCGAGGATGGAGTATTGCTACTAGAAAAACCTTATCCTGCCTTGACAGTTCAGAGTAGACTTCGTAACCGTGGAGGATGCACTTTTCTCTTCCCTGCAACCTGTTTCTCATAGAAGAGACGTTGCGAGCCCGTCTCTGTTTTGTTATTTTCATGGCAAGTGCTGTCTGAGCTCCAATCTATGGTCCTCCCTCATCAAACATTCACAAGAAACACTCGTCTAGCTGAAAAAAAACTATCAATAATTTCTCCCCACTCTTTATCTGTGCCTAAAGTTAAATGTAGATTCCATGAACAAAGCTTTTTTCTTAGAACTGCACACCTGTGGAACTCTCTTCCGTTTACCTGCATTCCAGCTGACTACAATATGGCCATCTTCAAGTCCAATGTAAACAAGTTCTTGATTAGCTGTTCCTCTTAAGTAATCCATTCACCAAATTTACACTTCTGACGATTACTATGATATTGTCCTTTTGGCCACTGTACACTCTTTAACCCTTGTCCTCGAGTGACCTCTGGGCCTTGATAAGTAGTGATTCCTTTGTAAAAAAAAAAAATAAATAAAAAAAATAAGAAAGTGTCTGCCTTTTTTTAAAAGTGGGGGTCTTGTTCTTCAATGATGAAATCAATTTTTTGCTTAATTGGCAGGAATAAATGTTTGAATAAAAAGATGGACAAGTCTCTCGTTTTACAGTTTTCTTTTATTTATTAATTAGTCACCATTTATCATAGCCAGAAGCCACTAGAGGTTAAAGATTAGTGAGATAATGAAGAATAAATACGAGATGGAATGGACAAAATTTGATTATTTATGAGGACAGTTTATGCCAGGTATTCGTTGACATTAGATTTGAAGAGAACCATGTTGTATTAGAATTCTGAATTTTGGAGATGAGGATTAATTATTTATATTATTTGGATTTTTTTGAACTATTCTCTATCTTGAGTGTTATTTGCCTGCAAGAACCTGTGGATAGAATATTTGATGAAAATAAAATTCAGTTGTACAAGTTACTCTTCTGGAGGTTGCATTGCAAGTTCAATCCTTAGTGCGGGCGACCCAAAAATACAATCGCTCAGGATTTCTACTCAGTCATGACTGATGGAATGAGAACATTCTACTCTCATGGATTTAATAAAGGGTTCCAATCGAAATTTTTTGAAGATTCCCGAGTTTGACAAGACATACCTGAAGAAGGTTGGTGGTTACATCAACCAAAATGTTGTGCAAATAACACTTAAAATGAGAATAGTAGCCCAAAGAATCTAGATAATAGGAAGAACCATGTTGAAGTATGTAGGGAATCAGTCTCATGGTAATGAGTTTCACAGATAGGAAGTTGTTTGAAAAAAACGAAACAAAAAAACTTTATAGAAATTCAGTTTGATCTTAGGCATATGAAGGAAGATAGGAAATTTTTTTTGCAGTTGTGGAAGAAAGATGAGTTCTTGCTTTGAATGCCTTACAAAGGAAAAAAAAGTTTTTGTTCTTAAACTTAGATCCAATTTGAGAAAACCATCGTTTAATCAAAATGGAGTTAATTTCAAACTGACAGCTGTCAAGTTAATGTGCTGTTGAAAGGTAATTTTTCTCTTGGAATGTTTCATCCATCATTCCTATGTGTGTATCACGTTATATGCAGAACATTACCAGTTTCAACCAAAGAAAGAGTCTGAGGGAAGTGTATGCAGTATTATAATGTATGGAAGTGAAGCCTGGCCAATGAGGATTGAGGACCTGCATTGCATGGAAAGGAATGATATGACAGACTTACATCTGATGACCTCAGAAGAAGATTAAATCTGGACAGTATAGAGAGATGGCAACAGAACAGGAGACTGTGGTAGTTTGGCCACGTTGAAAAAAAAAATGAGAATTCTAGGGTTAGTGAGTGTAGAACAGTTAAGGTATCAAATCCATAGAGTGACGCCAAAGAAAATATGAGTGATAAAACTGGATTTGAAAGAGGGACAAAGACCTGGACAGATAGATTAGTTTGGAAGTCAATTTCTTAAACAGAATATAATGATGATGACGTTGATGAAAACAGAAAAAGAATTCATATAAACCAAAAATTATCCGTAAACTCGTTTGAAACATGTAGTTGTTTTAAAAGAAAAAATTTTTTTAAGATAAACTTCAATTCTGCAGGTTTTTAGACTGGATTATTTTACTGGGACGTTGGGCTAAAAATCAGTTCTTGTCAGAAAGTTACAGATTTGCTTATTGGAAGCAAAATTTAATGTTCTTACTGATAAAAAAAAATACTCTAAAATTCAGTATTTTGACTTGAAAAAAAAAATTTGGACCTCAATTCATATCTTTAAAAAAAAAGGGGGTGGGGATGGGGTTAACATTTTTGGCAAGAGGATAGTCTAATTTCTATGATGTTATATAACCCAAGAATTAATAAGGAATTAAAATTTGGAAAATTGTGAAAATTAATTTTGAACTCTGTAGAGGACCAGTTGAAATCTGTACTCCAAATGCACCTTGTCTGAAAGTTATGGATTTAAACTGCTGAAATATATGCAATATTATGAACCCTGTCCAAGCCATGATTCCCCCCACTCTCCACACACACAGCCAAGAATGTTTCCTTGGGAAATGACTCCGTGATCAGAAGTGTGATAAGTGGACAATGAATCTTTTAAAATCTCTAGATGTAATAATGCCTGATGGTCAGTTTCCAAGTGTGGTCGAGGAAATGGGCAGAACTAGTCATTTCCGCTAATCAGCTGGGGATGACTGAGACAACAAGACCAGACACTTATGATTTCCAGTCGAAAAGAAAATATATAATTAGCAATCAGTTTGTCTTAGAGCAGATTGGGGTAGACGTGAAAGCTCAACAGAGATTTGGATTGGTTTGATGGGATGAGCTGACTTCAACTGAATGACAATGACTCGATTCATTTAGCAAAAAATAAAACAAGAATGCTTCAGATTTCATATAGGGAAAAGGCTGAAGAGGACACGGTAGACCAACACCTGTCGAAATTCATCTTGAATTGCTGCATTATTGGTGCACTTATTACCTCACTTGGAAGTTTATTCCAAGGTCTAGTAACTCTGTCCCATTTTCGGTTCAATTAAAATCAGTGGTGAAATAGTTTCATGCTGTGTTCACGTAGACATGACCAAATTGTAGGTCAAAATGTGATCGCAGCACTCAAGGGAGAAAAAGTTAAGTTTTTTTTTTTTTTTTTAAACTGCTTCCTGTGCAATTTGAGTAACCAGTCTTTGAACTTTCTCCAGATGCTGAGTATTCTATATTAGATATGGGGGAAGTGGTCTGAACGCAATACTCTGACAAGGGAGACATAAAGAAGGAAAAATATTTCAAGAGCGAGTTTGCAGAAAGAACATTGAACGAAAAATAGAATGCTCCTAGCAGCCCGAATGCAAGGTTTTAGATGGCTTGAAAAACAAGTCCACCTTTCAGCTATCTAAACATTGTATGATGCCTTGACAAATTATCTCGGGTTGGTCCTAGCTTATAGCATAGTTTGATTTGTCAGTTTAAATGCTATTTATGTCCAACTTCTTAAAATCCATCTGACTGTACATATTAAATTTCAATATTCTTTTTCTTATTAGGTGTTTCATTGTGTCCACTTTGAATGTCCGGCAGAATCCACTTCAAGCCCAGTTGGAAGTGTTTCCAGAATGGGTTCCGCCTCGTCGCTGGTCATGGAGCCAAGTGTCCATGATTCCAATGGTAGTGATGTTGGCGCTCCAACGGGATCCCTTCCCAACGTTGATAGGGCCGGTGCAGGGCATGTAGACACTGCTGATATACATGAAGACTGAAGGGTGCAACAACAACGGCAATTAATACGACCACCTTTACCATCTCCATCACCGTCATCCCCGTCGCCATCATCTCAACAAGCAGTGCTGCTCCCTCCTCCAACTCCTTCACCATCTCCGGTGCTGCTCATGTCGCCACCATCACCGTCGTCTGTAGTGCGACTGACACCATCACCATCCCCTCCACCGGCTCCACCTCCATCATACTGCGGTTGTTGTGCCCCATCTCTACTCTTGGACATATTCCTACGAGGGTGGTCGTACCTGTACATATAACCATTCATTTGACGACGAAAGCTGGCGAGACTTTCTCGTTTCATTTTGCTTACAAATTTGTTTCTGTCTCACTCTATCTCTCTCTCTAGTGGCATCTTGTTTGTTTTTTGTTTTTGTCGTTAAGAAGAGACGAAAGGTGAAAATGAAAAAAATTTTTTCTGATGTTGGTAAACAGAATTAGCACCCCTCCTTTTTTTTAGTCCGTGAAGAAAAGGAAGGTGGGATAAAATGGATCAGAAAATCTATAAGTTTCTGATATAGATAATCAAAAAATGTCAGGCCTTCCTCCCTCTCTTTGTTTTTTTTTTGTTTTTTACTCTTTTCTCTTTTCATTCACCCTTTTCTTCCCCTTTTCCTTTTCTTCCCCCTTTTCCTTTTCTTCCCCCTTTTCCTTTTCTTCCCCCTTTTCCTTTTCTTCCCCCTTTTCCTTTTCTTCCCCCTTTTCCTTTTCTTCCCCCTTTTCCTTTTCTTCCCCCTTTTCCTTTTCTTCCCCCTTTTCCTTTTCTTCCCCCTTTTCCTTTTCTTCCCCCTTTCCTTTTTTCCCCCTTTTTTTGTTTCTCCCCTTTTCTTTTTATCAAGGAGGAAAAATGAAAAATAAAATTCTGATGTAACCAAAACAAAATTAGACCCCCCATATCTAACAAATTTTGTTTAAGTTCTTAAAGAATGGAGTGTGCTGAAATTATCCAAGGATCACATGGGTTCATTCTCCAGTCTTAAGGGTGATGTGTGGAGAGAAAAAAAGTCTACCAAATAAAATGGAGATAGCACCCATTAGGAGACAACTCTTGGTGTTGATGAGTGATTGATGACAAAATTATGGTTCCTTTTTTACTGCAGCGGCATATGAGAAAATTGTTGAAACCAATTCCAAAGCTTGAATTAAAGTTTAAACAAAGAATAAGTAATAAAATGCATTTTTCTGCAGATTGCCTGAAGCAAAGCATGTTTTATTTGGTATCAAAGGGAGACTGGAGGAATAAATTATCTAAACCAATATTAATGACTTTTAAATTACTTTTGATTAATAAAATGCTAGGTTAGACATTTTGGTTTCTAGAGTAAAAAAAAAAATGACTGACTTGGTTTACAATTGTGGCACTTCATTAATCAAAATATACATTGAAATCTTGTTAAATAAAAGTTGGCCAAAAGAAAGTAATTTCTGGATTGAATTAAAATTTACAGACAAAAGTCAATCCTGGTTCTTTTGTGTTCTTAAACAAAAGGGAAACTGATTTTTTTTTTCTCAAATAACCTTGTAGTAAAAAAAGAACCAAATTATGTGTCTTTTTCTCGGATGGAGATAAAATTGGAAAAATCTTTTTTTTTTTTTTTTTTTTAAAATGGAATTCAGAAGTGTTTCTTTTGAGAGGAATGTGTTCATTGTGTTCATATTCGATTTGTTTTTATTTAAACAAAGACTAATAAGTTTTCTTATATGTAATATAGTGTTATAACATATACTTATTTTTTTATTGTACTAAACTCTATGCATGTATTGAGCACTGATGTAGATTATGAAAAAAATACATATTATGATATAAGTGTGTGTGTGTGTGTGTGTGTGTGTAATTTGGCAACATGTTTCCACTAAGGCAAATCTTATTAAATAATGTTTGTTGTTGTTTTTTTTTTTGTTCAAATAATCTATTTAGTATTCTGATTTTATATACCAAATTAATTGGATTACCAAATGAATTATTTGAAAAACGGAAAATACCCCCCCCCCAAGTTTTTTAAAAGTTACTATTTAATAATATTTGTCTTTAATGCACACAGAGATATACACACACATACGTGTGTGTGTGTATATGTA
Source organism: Euprymna scolopes (assembly GCF_053919585.1). NCBI lineage: Eukaryota > Metazoa > Mollusca > Cephalopoda > Sepiida > Sepiolidae > Euprymna > Euprymna scolopes. Next base: position 74,158,042 of record NC_136500.1, on the reverse strand, counting down.
TATATATATATATATATATATATATATATATAATATATATATATAAAATCTTTGTATATATAATATATATATATAATATATATATATATATAATATATATATATAAAATCTTTGTGTGCAGAATTAAGGATTAACATGGAGGGCTCAGTTACATTTGCAAGAATACTTGGCCTTCGGGACAAGATCAAAGTGTAGTATCTGTTCTTCAGATGCTGCACTTCTATTTCTTGTTCTCTTTCAGTGGAGGAGAAATCCTTCACGACTGAGACAATTTTTATTTTTGTACCTTTTCTCCACGTTAAAAAACGACCCTGGTGTCTAACTCTGTCCCGTGGGGAGGCATTGTAAATAGGTACATTTGCAAGAACATAATATATTTGATGTGAGTAATAGGTTACAGTGAAAATTTGATTAGTCATGTTGATAAAGCTGGTTTCAAAATGTCTGTGAAAACCGAACCACTTTATCTGTTAATGAAATTAAACTTGCTCGCTCACTGGCTGACTACCTAGATGTGTGTAATTCCTAGCACAATGAGTTTGATTTAAAAAAAAAATATATATATATATATATATATATATATATATATATATATATATATATGAAAATCGCCCCAGACAAGGCATGAAGCCACTTGATGTAAAGAGCTATTCATAATTATAAAAAAAGGGAGAAAAGCATTCATTTCAAAACAAACTAAGCCTTAAAGAAACCTCCACCCTGCTGCCAGTGTTCAATCCCCTGAACTCCAAACAAACTTGCCAAAAAGGAAGCTATTCACAAACAATATATATATATAAAAAAAAAAGGAGGGGGGTGTACAAAACTGGCTGACAAAAAGGTCTACTCTTATCTATCCTAAACTTTCTTAAACTGCCAATATCAATAAATTGATATCTAATCAAATTTTCACTGAATAATATTGCAAATAATATATTTATGTATTAAGACAATAAGCCAAAGATGTTTTGTTTGTGTTTTGTGACTTTTGTTATTAACAAATTAGCAACCACCACAATCACCACATTCTGACAGTGCACCCTATAACCTTTTTCTTTCATCCCACCAACAATATACACATATATATTATTTTATTCAATTTAGATAAACAAAATTACCATTAGTCACTACAATAAATCTACTATTTCAGTCTAAAGACCTCATCGGGCAACCATATTTTGTATTCAGCTTTCCCTTAGTTAATTCCTTATTTCCTGCCACCTAATGTGTGTAGCCGTTCTGACATAATTAAAGTAATAAAGGCTACTTTCATTATATCTGGTAGCTGCTGATTAAACCACCTTTTCCTTACAGTTAACACGCATGTCTAGACGCACAATATAGAAATTAATTTTAAGAAAAAGCCCTCCAAAATGTTTTCTTTTTCTTTTTTTTTTTCTGTTTGGTTTTCATTTTCATTAAAAGACTGGCCTCGAGTAAGATTGGAGGCTTATTGTCGCCTGATGATATTTTTTTTTAAACTGAAACGGTAAATTTATTATAGTGATTAATGGCAATTTTGTTTACCTAAATTGAATAAAATAATATTGTGCTCTTTTTTATTGAGCTCTATGAACAACCTCGTTGAAATTCAATGATTTTTACTTCTGGATATTTTTAATCTTGTGTGTGTGCGTGTGCGCGTATGTGTTTGCTGACTGTACCACTGGTTCATGTATCTATATAGTCTTCTGGGATACTTGGTCACAGTTAGCAAGGTGTTTTTTAGTTTGGAAGTAAATTTGAAATTGAAAAAATACACACAAAAAAAAAAAATAACATATCAATTGGCAACACTGAACGTGAAAAGACAGAAAAAAATTCCATTAACAATTAAATAATGCCCACAGTGAACTCGCAAATTTAAAGGACGAAAATAAACCAAATTATTAAATCTGCATTTGGCCAATTTTTCTGCTTGCTTTTTAGCCTAGCATAGCACCACTATTTTTAGTTTGTCATAGGTTTATTTATCACTAGAAGCCGCCTGTGTAACTTTAGTCCCATAATAATTGATGATTGTGTTGCATAAAACTCACAGCAAATTAGTAAAAGAAAACTAAGTTCTATTTTTCTCATAGAACTGTCTCCAGACAAGGCATGAAGTCACTTGACGTAAGGAGTTAGCATGAACAAAAAATGATTATAGTAAGACGGTAGATGCCCATTTGCCTTGATCCTGAAAAGATCAATGCATATGGCATTAGGAAAATGGAAGCAAGAGTTTTGCAAGTCTGCAGGTTTTGGATAAAATCGAATTAAAGAGGAGGCAAGGATAAACTCTGTCAGTTTTGACAGAAGCGAGCCCGACACAAAGAACGACTGTGCTGCCAGCCTCTCCCTTTCCATTCATGTCACAGAACCGAGATCATCCATGATCAATGGCCACCAATAAAAAAAAAAAAAAAAAAAAAAATTCAATAAACTAACTTTTCTAAAATACTTATTTACACAACAGATGATTATTGTCTTCAAAATATTAATATATATGCAATGGTATGTCAGTTTTCTGATATATCAAAATTATGCCCCCCCCCCTCCTTTTTAAAATTAAAAGAAAAATATTTTTATTTATGAAACTAATTGAAAAATTTGTAAATTTATTTCTATGGAAATTTCATGCTTTTTAGATTTGGAATCAAGTTCTGATTATTCTTCATACTCTTTGTATAAAAATAATAGAAAAAAAAAACATCAAATTATACTTCTATATCAATATACTAGCTGTCTACTTATTTAAGAGCTTGGAGCATTAGAAGCTTCAGCTAGGAATGATTTGTTATATTCTAAACTGCAGGTAAACATCAGTCTATGTATTTGTAGTTAATTGAATGTTTCTATTTGTTTCTAAGTCCTGCACTGTCAGCTAGGTTTCAACCTCTGTCCCATCGACAAAATGTTGCATCCCTCTGCTTGTTTTACAAGTACTTTAATGGTAGATGCTTCAGCAAACTACATGCCCTTGTACCCCCTTCAAAGTAAATACCCCGACAAGCAGGTAAATCTCACCCCTACACTATAGATCCCTAGATGCCAGAAAAACTTCTACTTTAATAGTTTCTTCAGACTGCTAGGCTTTGGAATTCCCTTCTGGGTCCTTGCTTCCCTGTCTGTACTGACATGCAGAAGTTCAAGTGTAATGTAAACAAACATCTTGCTGCTTAACTGCCTACATAGTATCCCTACAATTTATGTCCCAGATAATAGCTTCCTATATCAAAGTGGCACTGTGCCTTGTTTGGGGTGAAATTGCAATTTAAAAAAAAAAACAAAAAAAAAAGTCATTTTTCTGTGCATTTGGTACTTTTATAGTCATAAATATTAGGTTGGTGCCAAAATGTAGTTTTTTTTTTTATCATATATATATATATATATATATATATATATGTGTCAAAAAACGACATTATTTTTACACCAACCTAATATTAAGATTATATGTGATCCTTATTTGTAGGACCAAGTTTGAATTCTTTCAGTCTCTTTGTGGATTTTCTATGTCCATACATTCGTTTATTCATTTCATATGAATCAACTGATTCTATTGTTGGCATTAGTTCCCCCCAATATATTTCTGGCCAGATTTTTTTCTAGGGAGATATCGGACCATGTGAAGGTTGCTGACATTCTAAGTGAAAATGTTTCTGTGGAATGAACTGGATTTGAACATGGTGCACCCAGGTCATCAGTCTGTGTCACTAATTATTTAGCCACCGTCACCTACCATGACTGTGGATAATTATTCTTCATTTACAGCCAGATTTTAAACCCTATTTAATTTAAGTAACCCTATACGTCATGGATACAGTATAAGGATATCTGATAAACAAAAACGTGTTCGTGAACAGAGAAGTGAATACTTAGGCATTGTTTTGATTACCATTAACTACAAGAGTTTCAGTGTAGTCACCAATGTAAATTGGTCTGGTGTCTAGCAAATATATGTCCTGTCTCTAAAATAAAGCTATTCATTGGTAGTAAAAACCAAGATGGCGTTCATGTGAAAAATAATTTGTAAAGCAAAATGCATCTGGCTCTGTTGCGTACAAAAATTTTCTATTATTCATTAAAAACTGGATTTTATTTAATAACTGCGTGAGGGTTAACTCCTCTCAATAATACTAATAAAAAAAAAAAAGTATTGATCAGGATTAAAAATTAAAATCAATTAGCAATACAATTTGTCATAGCACAGATTGATATCTGTCAGAAGTTACTGGATAAACTAAATGAAGTATATGTTGTGCTTTACAAAAGCTAATTATTACACATACCCCTCCCCCTCGCCCCGCCATGGATAGAAATGTTTTATGTATTTGGATTCATCAGCTACTATTCTCATCTTGATTTTCACAATGTTTCGGTCAGTGTAGCCTCCGACCTTCTTCGGGTGTATCTTGTCGAACTCAGAAATTTGGACGTAATTTCGAACAAAACTCTTTATTTACTTCATGGGGGTAGCATACTATTATTCCATCGGCCATGACTGGATAGGGGCCCTAAGTAATTTGCAGTTGTATTTTTTGATTGCCCACACTGATAATTAAACCTTCAACATTCAGGTGAATATTACTTTTACAATTGACTTTTTCAAGTACTCTAACCACTGCACCACGGGCCCTTGCAAGTTCGACAAGATGCACCTGAAGAAGGTTGAAGGTTATATCGGCTGAAATGTGAAAATGACTCAAAATGAGAACAGAATCCAAATAATATGAACACCAATCCTCCTCTAAAAGATTCAGAAATGTTTTAGTTCAAAATTTAGGGTTAATAAATGGAACTGATAAATACGGTCCATTCTGTGTGTGTTTTTTTATTTATTTATTTATTTTTTAGTTGATTGTTGGATTAACAACTACTGCAACACATGCACATAATCTATGCTTGATATAGATATCTCTCTATATATCTATTTATATAGATAGATCTAAAATAAATTGATGAAAATTGAATAAGTTACATTTATCCATCAATAAATAATAATAATAAAGAATTTGATGAATTAATAAATAATTTTTTCAATTTTTATTTCCATTGTCAATTTTCTTGTATTTTTTTAATTGCTAAATCTTGTATATTTACCTAAACAGGAACTAGTGTCCTGCAATGCATGAGCCTGTGAAAAATATTATTTATTATTTCAATAGGTTCTAATACTAAGATAATATTTCTTTGTAAGTTTTTTATACATACACACATATATATATATATATATATATATATATATAGGTGTGTGTGCACATTTTTTTTATGTGTACATGGATATACTTTTTTTTTTTTTTTTTTTTTTAACTGAGTCCCCATTTATCAAAACCAAGAGTCACTTGTGGGTTAATGAGATGAATGGATTGTCAGTTCAATAATGAATACTATGAGAAAATTTAAAATGGTGAATGGAATAGACAAAAGTTGATTAGTTCTAAAAACGGTTTATGACAAGGTGTATGTATGTATGTATATATTTGTAATTACATGTAAATATTGTCTTTTATCTGCAAAGAACTGCATTTTCATGTGAATAAAACAAAACCTCATTATTTTTGTTCCCCAGACTCTATTTTCTCTTCAAAGATTCTTTGAAGAGAGCTGAACACCAAAATGTTGTCTACATCCAATCTGAATGTCAACATGAAATACATTTTAGATTTATATGAATTTTTCTTCAAAGAGAAAAATAGTTTATATTATGTACTTTTTTTTTTTTGTCCCCCTTATTTTCTGTTTTCCCTTAATATTATAGCAATAAATGATCTTTTGAAAAGCGCAGATTTTAGTTAAACCCATGTGAATTGCTACCGAATCTTAAAATAATTAGTGTTCGTTTTTGCAAAAAAAAAAAAAAAAAAAAAAGTTTCATTACATTTCCATTCTGCATTCGTTCATCATATATACATTGGCATCAGAATTTAAATGTTGAACCTGACAATTGTGATGTTCAGTTGCGATTTAAAATCGTGTGATGTCACTATTCCGTCTGTTAAAAGACAATTTAAAAAAAAAAAAATAAACATATTCCTATTTGGTAATCAAAAAACTTAAAGATCATTTTTTTATTAATGTTTTTTTCCCATCCTCCTAAAGATTGCGTGAATTATTTTCAAAGAAAATTCCAACTGCTTTCTTCATTAAATTTAAAAGAATACAAATATTTGAAGAATATAACCCAAATATTTTTACTTAATTAAAAAACTTATTTTTTTCTTTTTAAGATTACTAAATTCCAATTGTCTTATTCTTATATAAGAACTTAGTTGTCCCTGCCCGGTATTACCTGGGAATGTTTTCACTTTCATTTTAGTTTCTAAACCTCTTAATCTTTTAATACTTGAGGATTTAAAAGCCAGAAATGACTTTCTATTCAGCAGTTTAAATGTTTCCAAATTCCTTTCAAATGTCAAAGGGTCACAAAAGTAATTCCTTTTTTTTTTCTTTTTTTTTTTTAATAAAATAGATAAAAAGGAATTCACTGTTTCAAATGCTCGATAACAATTTAAGATTAAATGGTTAAAATGACTAGACGAGTGTGAAATTGTTTTTAATAAATATTGCTATTTATATAAAAATAAAATTAAATTGAAAAATAAAACAATATTAAAATGGCTGATTTTCTTTTAAAGAATAAATGGAAATGCATTTTGGTAGATTTGAATTTGTAATTACCTTAGATAGAATTTTGATAATTTCGTTTTATTTCATGCTTTTTTCATTTCTATTTCAATAAACGTTCTTTTAATATTAAAAAAAATACTGATTCAATGTGTAAATATCAATGTTACACTGATGAGAGATAAACACACATTTTTATTGATCTAATGATTAATTAAAATTGGAGCTTTGTGTTAAAACTTGAATAAATTTGTTTCTCAAGCTTAAGTTTAAAAAATAAACACCTCAAAGTTAGCTTCATAATCGTATGACATTTAAATATCATATACATTTGAAAAATATATATTTTTAAATGTTGTAGACAATCTGAATATATTATTCAATTTTCATATCTTTTAGTTCAACAGTCTCAATGTAGAGAAAATGTCAATACCTTTTCTTTTTTAATACCTTTTAAACATGTTTTACTTCTTTTTTTTTTCCAATGTTTTCCTTTCAATACTTAAAAAAATTTTTTTTTTTTTTTTTTTTTTTCAACATTTTATTTTCAGTACTATTTTTCCCATACTTCCCTCCAAAAAGTAAACTGTTTTGTTTGAAAGTTATGACAATCAAACAAAACAATCTTGTTTGTTGTCCACATACAAAAAAAACTGAAAAAAAACCCCATAATTATTCATTTTTTTTTTTGTCTGTTCTTTTTAGATTCAATATTTTGCCCACATTTTTATTTGATTGCATAAAATTAAAGAGAACAGAAATCTATGATGACCTTTGTGCGAACGTATGATGTGTAATATTATATGTCATAATATTATATAATAATATTATGACCTTTGTTCAAACGAATATACATCCTTATACATGATACATGCATATATATATATTATGTATTAGTATGTGGATATGGCGACTGTCTACTCATTAGTTGAGCACGGTCATTGCTGACAAAATATTCAAAATATTAAGTGTCGGCAGTCCCTGTGCAATAGTCTAAAAGCCAGGTGTGGCTAACACAACACCACACACTCTCACAAAAAGCCTAAAGACGAGCAAAATGCTTAAGATATTCAGCTCAGTAGAGCAACCAGTTTTAATAAAGTGCAGTTAGCCCTCACCTAGAGAGATGCCTTGATAAATATCAGTGGTTTAGTACATTCTAAGACATCAACCTAAATTTTCTGTTTTCACAAATGTACAAATTAGGGATGGGACGATTCCAATATTTTTCCAATTCCAATACAATTACAAATTTAAATTTATTAATTTCCTGATTCCAATACAATTTCCAATTTCGATTCTGATTCCTTTTAAATCTCAAAATGTTTAACTATAGAGTTATCTTTTTATTTTTCTATTACACGTTAAATGTGCAGATATTTTCACAAATGTAAAGAAGATACACTTGTAGGGGTTGATCTATAAATTTTAGTTTGACTTTTAGTTTAAAATCAATAAATATTTATTATTTAATCATTACTAACCAGGAGTGGAAGATTTTATTTTAAACAAAATCAAATAAATTAAAAGAAAAAGAAAACAATTAAAAGAATCGTATTTGGCATTGGAAAATAGGTCCCAATTTTTACTATTCTTAATTCTGATTAATTGTCCCAACATGAATATAAATACGTGGATAGTTTGAATGCAATACATGATAAATGCAATTCTTAAAATTGTGAAATTAGTTCTATCAAAGGTTTTCTATGACATCATTCCAAAATAATTTTTTTTATATAATGTGATCTTTGACTAAATTTTCTTGTGTTCAGTTAAAACTAGCCTGCTTACCTCTCATTGCCTGGGATATTAACAAAATATAGTCACTGGGTGGTGACGGTGGCTAGACTGAAAACCTGGGTGTGCCAAACTTGGATCCAGTTTGTTTCGCAGAAACATTTTTATCAACCCCACACTTGATCTTGTCTAATTTCCAGGAAGGGATAAATAAAATAATTGTTAAAAAGTGGGTGCAACATCTTTTCTTTTAAAATTTTCACATTCTCTCTCTCTCTTCTTTTTCTTCCTGGTCTATACTCCCTTTCTCTCTTTTTCTTCTTGGTCTATACTCCCTTTCCCTTTCTCTCTTCTTTTTCTTCTTGGTCTATACTCCCTTTCTCTCTTTTTCTTCTTGGTCTATACTCCCTTTGTCTTTCTCTCTTCTTTTTCTTCTTGGTCTATACACTCTTTCTCTCTTCTTTTTCTTCTTGGTCTATACACCCTTTCTCTTTCTCTCTTCTTTTTCTTCCTGGTCTACACTCCCTTTCCCTTTCTTCTTTTTCTTCCTGGTCTATACTTCCTTTCTCTCTTTTTCTTCTTGGTCTATACTCCCTTTCCCTCTTCTTTTTCTTCCTGGTCTATACTCCCTTTCTCTCTTTTTCTTCTTGGTCTATACTCCCTTTCTCTTTCTCTTCTTTTTCTTCCTGGTCTACACTCCCTTTCTCTTTCTCTCTTCTTTTTCTTCCTGGTCTACACTCCCTTTCTCTTTCTCTCTTCTTTTTCTTCCTGGTCTATACTCCCTTTCTCTTTCTCTCTTCTTTTTCTTCCTGGTCTATACTCCCTTTCCCTTTCTCTCTTCTGGAGAGAAAAAAATCGCTTTAAATCCCTAATTAATTTTGTTCTTGTTGACTGCCCCACTCCCTTACTGAGAGAGAAAAAAAAAAAACAAGAATGAATATTAAAAACAAATGGTTCCATATTCTGTCCAAAGCAATGCTGAGAAAGAATCTATCAACTTTGTGGATGTCTATTGTGTAGTTTATGACTTTTACATGGACACACACTCAGACAGCTGACTTTTATATAATAGAAGACTAGGCCCTTCGATCCTAGACTATTTATATTCAGATATTATTGGTATAAATAAATTAAAAGGTATTTCCTTTTTATAAATGTCAAGCACGATGCAGTTCTCACAATATTATTGGTATTAATAAATTAAAAGTAAAATGTATTTCCTTTTTTATAAATTAAAAGTAAAGTTATTTATTTAAAAACTATCTATTGACATAGTATATATAGTGACACATTAATTTTTTTTTCATTTAAAAATACATAACATAATCACAAAAAAAATTTTTTTTGTCTTAATTGATTTTAACCAAGATCAAAATGTAGTATCTGTTTGCCATAACATCAGCGTTATTTGATGCCAGAAATTTTTACATGTAATTATCTCCCTCCAAAAAAAAAAAAAAATTCAAAATACGGACAGACATACTAACAGAAAGTGTCGCTTCTACTATAAGTAGATAAAATTTTAGTGAAAGGGAAGGGTTGAATTCTAGATTTTAATTTCTTTTTTTTCTCATTTAATTTCTCCAATTTGAATTATCGTGTTTTGCATTCAAACGCTTCATATTTGCATTCATCAAATTAGTTTTGTTTCATATGAAGTTGAAAGAGTATTTTATTCTCATTGAAAGTGCGAGAAATTGCAACAACTTTACAGATAACTAAATTAGTTTAAAAAAAAAAATATTTTAATATATTTAAAAGAAAGGAAGCTTCTTTTGAATGTACTTTCTACTGAACATGGTTTGATTGTAAATACCGTTTAAATTGTGTGTGAATTAATTTTTTTTTGTTTTCTCTTTTTTTCTCACAATGTTTCTTCATATTCATTTTGTTTTCTTTTTCTTGGCTAAACTTTAAAAAAAAAAGCAAAAAAAAAACATTAAACACTGGTTCATAATTTCTATTGATACTGACTTTTGTTACTGTTGAAATCATAATTGTACCATCACATGGATTTTTATATTGAATATGTGAATATGAAAAGACTTCCGTTTCTATTATAATTCAACTGGGTGGGACACACCACACTACAACATGTATCCACACTCTTTTGGCTTGATAATTCCTCAATTGCGAAGTCTCACTTTGTTTGTATATTCAGATATCAATGGTGATATCACGATATCACTAATAAAATTTTTTTTTTTTTCTTATTTTCTACAACTTCTCGATCCTTTATTTTCACAACCTTGTAACTCCTACTTTCTTTATTTTGTCCTCACATTCCATGAGCGATGTTTTGACAAAGGGGGAAAGAATTGCTGTTTTCTGGGTTGGAATCTATTCTATCTAACACTAATTGGCTATTTTTTTATCTTGAAATAGTATTTTTTATTCTATTATTTACTTATATTTTTTAGCTCCTTACATTGCCTTTCTGCCTTGTCTGGAGCGATTTCCATAAGAAAAGAGAAAGAAAAAAAAATAACTTTGGCTGTTTTTATTCTCTTTTCACTTCTTCATCCAATTTAAAAATTTCTTTTTACTGTTTTTTTATTTATTTAATTTTTTTGCTTGTTAAAGTTGAAGGGAAAAAAAAATCCAGTTTAAAAATTATTTTTTGATATATGCTTAAAAAATATCTTGCCCAACTTTGTTTGTAATGAAAAACAATTTTAAAGGTTAAAAATGCCAAAAATCAATTTAAAAAAATTTTTTTTTTTACTTTGGAGATTATTTTATTTTTTTTTATCCTTTCCCGCCACCCCTGCAAATGTCCTTTTCAAATTTCTTTTCTATTTTCCAAATATTACTTTTACAACAAAATCTTGTTTCTTGATTGAGAAAACATTTCGCATGATCTTTTGATAAGTCACCCCCCCCCTCCTCCCCACACCATCTATATTGCTGCTTCTGTTTTTTTACAAATGGTGGCACAGAACTATTCCTAGCAACATTTCACTTTTCTGACAAACTGTCCTGAGATACCACAAAAATCTGTATAATTGAAAGCCTTAACCCCAACAGCTGCCCCCCACCCATCCCTCCCTCCATCATGGTTTAAGACAGTGCTTCTCAAACTTGGTCCATTTTCAGCATCAAGACATCACAGACCTACATAACTTTTTAATAAAACATGGAAATGTTTTCATTAAAAATCGATTTGATTTGGGAACAGCCCCTGGAGTGATTGTTACTCATGAGAACTTTAGCTAAGGATAATACCCCTTAGGCAAGTAAAAAGGTACAGTGACAAGGATAACTACAGACCCTTTCTCCATTTTTATAGTTGGCCTTATGCCTAATTTTTTTTACTTTTTATTAACATTTGTAATTTTACATTTGCAGAAAATAAATGATAAAAACCTCACAGTGTAGTATCTGTTCTGATGCTACATTTCATTTTTTCTGTCCTCAAGGAGAAATTCTTCTAAGATTATTATTTTTGTTTCTATCCAGAGTGCCCCTTTTGGGGAAGGTGGATTTTCCGCACATTCAAAACCGACCTTGTTTCTAAACCCTGCCTCCGTGTGAAGACAAGTAATTAGGAACATAAAAAAAAATGTAGTAAAAAAAAAAAAAAGTCCATGACAAAACTACTGCTGTCTATCTTCAAGGTTGATGGAATTATGCAATAGTGATTTCATAAATCTACAACCATAGAACTTTAGCCCTTTCCTTGGCCTACTCCAGACCTATCGAAAGCTTTAGATCCATTTCAAAATTCCTCAGGCCCACAAATGAATCAAGGGACCACGTTGAGAAACGCTGATTTAAGACTTTATAAATACCAAAATTATTTAATTTTTTTTTTTTTTTAACATTCAGAATCTTGTTTCCCTCCCATAAATTTGAACCATTTAACTTTGAAGATTTTTCAGTACTTGTGGGTTATCTGTTGGCACTATTAAATTTATGAACCTCTATTTTCTAGATGCTTTTTTTCCCCTCAAACTGCTAGACTTTGAAATCCCTCTTCCCGTTTCCTGCTCCCCTAACTGTACTAATCTACAGAGAAACAACTAAGAAAAGATGAGGATAATAGTCCACAATAAATAAAATTAATAAATAATACTCATCTCAATAATGAATTCCAATTGAATAATATATATAATCTACAGAGGTTTAAATGTAATGTAAACAGACATCTTGCTGCTCAACTCCACACAGTTCCCTGTTAGACATGATCCCAAATAGTAGCCTCTCATGTTCCAAATGGTAAGATGTCTTGTTTGGGGTGAAAAAAGAGTAAAATAAATAAACAGGGCCCTACAACAAATTTATTTTTAGTTAACCTTTGACAACTAGATATTTTCGTTTATTAACTAAAATAGAGAAGCTAATAACCAAACTCATATGATTTTTGGAGTATGGCATCTTCTTCCATGACGAGTATGCACATCATAAAGATTTTTCTGTATTTTTTTATTTTTTTTTTATTAAATAAATGTAATTCTAAATATGCACTGTATTTTATGTTGAGACTTGGCTAAAAATTCGAATTTCTTCAGATGTTTTTAAACAACCTTCGTTTAAAAAAATATTGTTCTATTAAACCTATTGTTTAAATAATTTGACTTTGCTTTTTATTTTTTTTTTATAAAGCAAGCAAAGGTAGAAAACACTTCTTTTTATCTTAGTAATGAGCTTCGGAAGATTGTCGGTGAAGTAAACACAATCGCCAAAAATAAACGTTTTATTATTGATAGTCACCATTTGGAAAAATCACTCGCAAATGTGACTGTTTCATTCGCAATGTAAAGCCCTGATAAATAAAATAAAATTAAGTACTGACATTTTTTTGACTACTACTCTAAATTAAGGTTAACATTGAGGTCAGTGATGGCGAGTTTCAGTTAAAAGAAATTTATAACTGAAAAAGACAAAACAGAAAACGATTCAGCTGGGGAGTTACCTCAGCTCCAAAGCTAACAGAGTACAAGTCATTTTTGAAATTACTTTTTTCCCTGTTGATTAAGAAACGGCTGATGTTCTGTGTAGTTATAGGTCTACCCTCCCAGGTCGTTGCCTCTCGTCTTTCAGGTGGAGTAAGTTTATTGCTTACTGCCCGAGGCACCCCTACTGGAGAATGTCAAGAGCTGCTCAGGCAATTTTTAATAGGCCACACTCTCCCTCTTTTAGGAGTGCTAGCTTGACTCTTCTTCCACTTTCCGGTCTTGTGTCACATCTTCCTGCAGTGGGAACGAAGTAAATAACACTTGTAAGCAAAAGTGACCATAGATAACCATAGACAGGTAATTTTTTTTTTTTTTTTTTTTTTTTTTTAATACAAGTGGCCATAGATAATCCACAGGTATCTATTTTTATAGATTTGTAATTTATTTAAAAAAAAAAAAAAAAAAAAATTATTTTAAATATATCATAGGAATTTCTTTTTTTTTTTTTTTTTTTTTTTTTAAATATAAGTGGTCATAGATAACCTTCTTTTTTTTTTATAAATACAAACGGACATAGATCACCCTACAGGTATTTATTTTTATATATCTATCATTTATTTGAAATAATTTAAGATAAAATAAAAAATTTAAAAAATTACACAGATTTAGTTCTGTAAGGTGTGTGTGTATATCTATATAATTTTGGAGTGTAGATAAATGCTTTTCCAAAATATCTGCTATACTTTCCATTGTCATACTCCTGAGTGGTGTAATTTTACTTGATAGTAATTGTAAATATTGTATTTCGGGATTTTTGAGACGAAGATCGATAATTTGGATTATTCGAACTACTGTTCTCATCTTTGATATTATTTTTACAACAATCTAATCTCCGACCTTCTTCAGATGCATCTTGTCGAATTCAGAAATCTGTGCTGAATTTTAAACACAACCCTTCATTTAATCTACAGGGGTAGATTGCTATTGTTCTGCCAGCCACAACTGGGTATATATCTTAAGCAATTCGTGATTGTATTCTTAGTATTGCATACATTGACGATTGAATCTTCAATCTCCATAAGATTGTCAATTAGAACTGATTGTACTTAACACCTATATCCGTTGTGCTATAGGTTCTTATTATACTGAAAATATAATTGCGAATTAATTAAAACTTCTACATACATATGCTAGAGTTTGACAAAAAAAAAAAAACGTATGGAATTACGAATAAATCCTTAATGGATTAAATACACAAAGGTAGTTTGCTTGCAGTCCATTAGCCATGACGGATAGAAGGCTTAAGTAATTTGTAATTCTATTCTTAGTATCACTTGTACTGGGGATTGAACTTTTAACCTCCAGAAGATTTTCACTGATTAACTTAGCACTTTTATCTGTTGCGCCACAAGGTCTTTGTGAGAGTAACCTCCAGGATGAGAAGAGTAGTCCGAAAAATCTAAATAATACAAATTGTAAATATGTTTTAACTCTGTTTTATTTGAGACAAAGGTCACCTACAACTACTTGGATGTTTATAGTAACCTTTCTTTTTAAAATTTCTGTACTCCCCCCCCCTCTTTATCTCTATCCATTTATCTCCTTTCCCTGTTTCAGATTTTTTTTTTTTTTTTTTTCTCGGATGGAAACTAATTATTCGTATTGTTTTAGATTCTTTTGACGACTGTTCTCATTTTGCGTATTATTTGCACAACATTGCAGTCGATGTAATCTCCAACCTTCTTCCGGTTGAACTCTGGGGGAATCTGCACAGAATTTCGAACAGAACCCTTTATTTAATTCACGAGGGGTAGCATGCTCTCATTCTGTCAGCCATGATTGGGTAAAAATCCTAAGTAATTCACAATTGCATTGTGGTTCACCCGCACTGAGGATTGAACCTTCAATTCTCAAAAGAGTGTAACTTACAGCTGAATTTTGTCAAGTACTTTATCCATTACGCAAGGACCTGTTTGAAATTCCATGCAGATTCCTGAGTGTAACAAGACACACCTGAAGAAGATTACATCATATGAAAATAACACTCAAGATGAGAACAGTAGTCCAAAGAATCCAAGTAATACGAAAAAATTTCCCCTCCTCATCCCTTCTATTTAATTGGGATACTTTTAGTTCTCTTTTGACACTGTATTTAATTTCAGTTTTCAAGTGTCCTGTTCTTCACATATTATTTGGTTGCCCCCCCCCTCCCCTCCTCTACACACACACAAAAAAAAATCTCTCAATATGCTTGTATTGTGTACAGTTCTTGGATTAAAACTCAAACTTATCATTCCACATTCCCTGGTTGAGTGGGCACACCTTCAGTGACAAGTCAGCATTATTGATTGTTAACCATGAGGTCAGCCTAGAGTTATTAAACATTGGGTAATGAGCTAACTTATCTCCCCTTCTCTCTCTCTCTCATATATATATATATATATATATATATATATATATATAGTTGAGGAATAAGTTTGTAGCGATTTTATTTTTAATTTTTTTTTATATTTTTATTTTTTTTTGCTTTTGAATCAAGATGATTGAGAATCGTTTTGTGATTGCAGTTCATTTTTTTTTTTTTTTTTTTTTTTTTGGACAATTCATGACTTGCTTGGTGACGTTCTCTGTTGAGTTTAGAAAGTCTTCCACTGCGGGGCATGTCTTTGACGTCAAAATTGCCATTTTTGAACTTTGCGAACCATTTCTGTACAGTAGACTCACCTATGACACGTTCTCCGTTTTTGGCCTCTATGAAAAGAGAAGAACAAATGTTGAAAATGTCACTTTTCTACCTCCTGGATATTCCATTGCTAAGCCTATAAAAATTAAATT
This sequence comes from Euprymna scolopes, assembly GCF_053919585.1. Lineage (NCBI taxonomy): Eukaryota > Metazoa > Mollusca > Cephalopoda > Sepiida > Sepiolidae > Euprymna > Euprymna scolopes. The sequence continues at coordinate 74,141,966 of NC_136500.1, read as the reverse complement.
GGCTAAAAAGATGATTATCACAGTTTTGTACGATGGGAGACGTTCTATTGAAGGAATATGATAACTTTTTGCTTTTCGAAAAAATGTGTCAAAAAAAATATATATATAAAAATGCTACGAACTTATTCCCTAACCCAATATATATATTTGTGTTTTTATATTTAATAGAATCTATTTTGTCAGTTGGGTGCTATCGTTTTTTTTTGTTTTTTTTTAAAGAGTCCAAACTGCTACCTTGTGTAATGAGTCTCGCCTTCCCAGCACCGGTGATTTTTAAATTAAATTTTTTTTTTTTTTTTATCGTCAGCCTTCTAGTTCGCAATTAGATTCTTTAATCATGAAACTATTTACATGTTATCTGCTTATTTATTTTTTATATTACTATTGAAAACTTTTTTTTTTTTTTTTGCCTAATGCATGAAAAATAAGTTTTTATTGGGACCATGGTAATTTTACTAATGTAGCTATCTCTATAACTAGTCGATTAGAAGTACTTTAAAAACGTTTTTGGTCTTATCTATATTTTTATACTCTTTCTCCTTTCATATATATATATATATATATATATATATATATATGTATTGATACATAAAATAGTATATCTCCTTATAACATTTTATGGGGATTCATGAAATAATTATATGCAAGAATTATGGAAATAATAATTTAGGATGGATAAAAAAAAAAATAATAAACATGGTTGGGAGGACTCCTTTTGTCTTTATTTAAAGACTTTCTCAAGATTAGCGATTTGAAGAATCATTGACTTCCGAGTTTTTCTTCAAATCAGTCATGAGAAAGTCTTTAAATAAAGATGAAAAGTTGATGAATTTATAAACAATTTTCGGTTTTCCTTTTCTCATTTTCCATATATATATATGTGTGTGTGTGTGCGTCTTTATGGCAAAATATGCTTATTTGATTATATTTCACCTTTTAATTATACCAATCCTTTAATTTATAAATCTCAATATAACTACAGAGCATATACAAATAAATAACAAAAGATCTATATTCCAAATTTCAAGATGTCGTCCATCTTACCATTTATTTATTTTTTTTTTAGGCGTGTTAATATGTTCAATTCTTAACAGCACCTGTTTCGTGACACAGAATTATTCATGTAATTATTATATTAATTTAAAAAAAAAATTATTCTACTCTTAACTTATCAGCTTTAAAAGAAAATAAAAAAAAATATGAGCATGATTACAAAATTTCAAAAACTTTTTTTGAAAAAATCCAAAGATGGCGTAACAAAAAGAAAACACAATTGTAACTTCTCCGATTTTCGGATTTTATAATCATATCCATATTTCTGTATTTTCTCCTGATGAGTTAAGGACGGAATAAATTAAAAAATTGATATAATAATTACATGAATGATGCTGCGTTACAAAACAGGTACTGTCAAGAATTGTGCATTTTAACATGTTTAAAAAAAATAAACGGTAAGATAGACAACATCTTAAAATTTGGAATATAGACATTCTGTCATTTTTATATACTTTTTTATTTGTTTTGCATAAGCATTCATACGTTGCTACATATTCATGAGCATGTTCCGGTCAGCCAGTTACAAGTAACTAGAGACCTCTTCAGACGATATTTAAAAAAATTTAATTACAGACTTCATGTTTGTATAAGCAATATCGCCTGAAGAGGTCTTTTCGTTACTTGTAACTGGCTGACCGGGACATGCTCATGAATATGTAGCGACGTATGAATGCTTATGTAAAACAAATAAAAAGTATATCTTGCACTACTTTGGTATTGAGCACTCTTGCATTGACCTCGTTAAACTTTATTGGTTGCTTCACCATTTGAAAATATTAACTTGGAATAATATATATGAGTAAAACGATTCATAATTGTGAATTAAAATCAGTTTCATAAGGAAAAAACAAACAAGATCAACTCGAGCTTACGATCGTTTCTCGGAAACGATATTTTTATTGAAATAGACAATAAGTCTTGAACAATAATTTGATAAAAGTTTTTCTTTAAACAAAGTCTCCTCATCAGCAAGAATGGGGGGGGGGGGTTAAAGACACCAAAATAAGACTAGTTATCAAATTATTGTTCAAGACATATTGTCTATTTCAATAAAAACACGGAGTTGATCTTGTTTTGTTTTTTTCCTTATGAAATTAATTTTTAATTCACAATTATGAATCGTTTTACACAATATGAATATAGCTCTAGGATACCTTTACCTATTGAGCTTATCATATATCTACAGTAAAATGGGCACTGTTTTCTTTTAAAAGTATTAATACATTTACTAATACATAAAAATAAACTTTGCTCTTGTGACTCCAAGTCTAATTCCCTCTATAATATATAAAACACACACATTCCTCAAATCAGGATCATCAGACGGGGATTAGTCTTTGTGGGTTTTCCTCCATTTTATTATTTTTTATTTTTAACAGCTATTATTTCCTTTTTCATTATTGATTTTATTTGAATTTTGCTATTTTCTGTCACCTTTTTAGACAGAATTGGTATTTTTTTTTTTCTTTTGTCTAAATTTTATTCTTTACTCCCATGCTGTCAATGGCACAAAAAAAAAAAAAAAATGGGATCCCCCCACTCCCTAATTTCAAAATGATGCATGCTACTGGGGGCCGCTTGTGAAGTTAATATTCATTAGAAACTTCTACCTTCGGAGAAAGCCGGCTCAACATGTCCACAGTGAATATTGCATTCGGAAGAGGGGGGATATTTCTAAAGTAAATATAGAAAGATGCAGGGCAGGTGGAGTTGCTTTCTTACTCTGCCCTTGTGGCAAAATTTTATTTATCTATTTATTTATTTTTTTTTGCTTGGCTTCATATCTTATTTCTCCTAAAATTAAAGAGAAAAAAGAAAACATCAAATGTTGATAAAATGAAAATTTTATTTACTATAGTTTCTGTATAAATGATTACTGCATGAATGAATATATATATATATATATATATATATATATATATATATATATATATATATATAATGATCCCTCGTCTTCTGAGCATGGATGTAAGTGTATTTGTATCACTGCTTTGTTGTAAACTACTTAATCTAGCTTGCCATTTTATATTTGTAACTTTATAAATGCACTCCCCGGCGTTGCCCAGGATTGATTGAGAAATCTTGTCATCTTCATGCCCCTAACACAATATAACATTTTTTTTCTTACATTTTCTTTTATCTAGGGGGTGATGTTAATAAAATTATTGTATTATTTATTTTTTACTAATATGTCACTGCTTATAAAGGTTCAAATGCCACCCAAGGATAAGATATAGCCACCTTCTGTGTTTCGTGGGACTCAATGAGGACCCATCTGCATCCTTGCTCCAAGTTCTGAACTCCTTATTAACATATTTATGCTCACTTTTTAATTTTTGTAACTATTCTGTATTTTCACGTAACAATTTAATAAACAAAAGATACCATAAAACTTGAATTCAATTGAAAATACTATTTAAAAAAAAAAAAAAAAATGGTACCTTCTCTGCATAAGTGCCACTCTCCTTTATATAGATTTCTTGAGGAATGAGTCGGCATAAGGGAAATACTCCTTGATAAAAAAATTAATTATTTCCCTTTAGTAAATAAAATGGTTGAATAAAATGACTCGAAACCTAATCCCTTCTAACAAAACCTGGGTCAGTTGATCCACAGAGAATGAATATATATTTTTTTAAATTTTAGAAGATATTATCCATCCAGGGCAACGCCGATCAAGAAAACACCAACTTTATAGGTGTTTGTTTTGTAGTTTTTGACTTTTAGCTGGACACACACACACACACAGACAACTGCCCTATATAAAATAAATTTGTAAGTTTTTATAATTGTATCTCGACTTTTGAATGCAATGAAATCAAATTTTTATTTTATTTTTATTTATTTTTTTTTTTTTAACTGGTTTGAAGCCAAGTTTTTTTTTTTATTGTTTTTATTTAAAAAAAAAAAAAAAACATACATACATACATCACAAACAAACACGCCCTTATGCTGCATTTGTGCACAAGTTTTTATCAGGGGATGGTCTCCATTCTCAGGCTGTGAGAAAAAAAAATTCAATATGAATAAAGGTGTAAAAAGGAAAAAAAAAAATTTAAAAAAAAAATTAAAAAACATTTTATCCTGATTTTTCTATATTCTCATCGATAAGTTTTTATTCAAATTAAAAGGTGTCTTAAGAGTTGTCTCCCCCACCCTCTATGCGTTCATCTTTTTGAAATTATTTATCAATAAATAAAATATTTATTTATTGAGAATCATTTATAATCGATAAATTGTAATTAACATTTTTACTCTTTGGATTTAGACAGATCTCTTTTTAGACACCTTGCATCTTCTAACATTTTTTTTATTTATTTTTAATCATCTGCCTTAACCCATAAGAGCGGATGTTCATATGATGCGTCCATTCAATCAGTTTAATAATGAAAATGCTGTTTCAGACCACAACTAATGGACATGCACCACTTATAGAGATTCATGGAAATTGCTATTTGGCACTTTTTTTTTTTTTTTTTTTTTTTTAACAAAGAAGTTACTGCTTATCAAGGTGGGTTAATGAATGTAAGGTGAGGATAGTTTAGTGATCGTTGGTTGCAGAAGTTGGGCAGAATTTGATTATTTAAGGGGGCCACACATTAAAAACTTGTTAACATTAGACTTCAAGACGACCATGTAGTCAGCTGGAAAGCATGCCAGTGGAACTGAGTTCCACAGGCAGGCAGTTCTATGCAGAATAAGGACTCTTATCATCGGAATTTTCCGGGTATACATAAAATGACAAAAGTTGCTGAATGAAAGTTTTGCAACTGTTTTTTTTTTTTTTTTTCAAAATTGGCTAATTTTTCAATGAAAAATATATTTCTGTTATGAAGATACTTCCATAAAAAATTAATTAAAAAAAAAAAAAAATGAAAACAATATTCTTTTTGTTGCTATAAATATAGATATAAAGAAAATACAATATAATTTTCTTTTTTATTATACATAATGAACCAATAATAGCAAATATTTTCTTAAATAATGTTGATGCTGCAATTTCACTGGCTCAGCATTTTGGTACCTTTTGGCATTTTACATAATCTGTCCGGAAAGTTCTGATGATAACCTGATCTTTATTCTGCATAAGTATCGTTATTTCAAACCTAAAAGCAACAGATAAACCAAGCTCTAACCACTGTCCCATTGATGCAATGTTGCGTCTTTGTGCCTGTTTTGCAAGTATTCTAATGGAACGTGTTCTGATGAACTCGTACTTGTACCTCCTTAATATAAATACCCCAACTAACTCAACAAAAAGCAATGTAGAGGGTCCAAGATGCCAGTAAGCTTTCTACTTTTAATAGTTTCTTCCCTCAAACTGCTAGACTTTAGAATTCTCTCTCTTTCCTGTTTCCCTGACTGTACTAACATGCAAAACTTTAAATATAATACCAATAGATATCTGGCTGCTCAACTCCCTACCTAGTGCCACTGTAGGCCCCTTACGTACAAGTGGCAATACGCCTTGTTTGGGGTGAATAAGAGTACAACAACAACAACAAAAAAAGCACTATCATTAAAAAATGTTATTATTTCAAACCTCTGCATTTTCTTCAGTTCAAAATAGTATGACAAACCAAATTCTGACCGACTGACCAGCCTCTCATTTGGATGCATCTGAAATTTCTATTTCAAACTTTGTCTGTCACACTTAACATGTTCCTTTTATGGAGATTCTCTTTTTATATTATTTCTAATATTTTAGTTCAGTTAGCTCTCAGATTAGATTTCTAGGGCTAACACATGATATTCGAGTGTTCATTCTAGGTTCTTCATTTGATAAACATTGCATAAGTGAAGAACAATAAGTTTTATTCTCTCAAACTGACCAATTTGTTTGTTTATTTATTTTTGTGGTCTTTGATTGGTTTTGCCTAATTCCACCAGACTAGAATTCGTCTGGTCTGGTGGAATATTCAGTCTAGTATTGTCACTTGTGGTAGCATCACTAGATGGTGTACCATTCTCTGTCTGAAAGTGCTATTCCAAATTTAAGCATGATTTACTGACCGACAGATCCTCTGATGCTTGGACGCATCGAAAATTTTTTTTTTTTTTTTTTTTTTTACTCATTTATATAAAGCAACTACAAATGTCTATTTCAGTGAAATAAACTTTTGTGACATTTTTATGGATTTTTTTTTTTTTTTGGGGGGTTCTGTTTTTCATTTTTATTTTGATGTGTTTTGCTTTAAATATTTTTGTTTTGGCTCAAGTTGTTTCTTTTTCCCACAAAAAAAAAAAATATTTATTCATTACTTTTTACAAATAAATTGTTTTTAATTTTAAATGCATAGGAAAAATCCAGTTGACTTAAGAAATATTTCTACATAATCCAGTTGACTTATAAAAATAAAAAAATAAAAAATAAGCATTCTCTTTGAATTTTGTTGTTATTTTATTTTATTTATTTACTAGCAGGCTGCCCGACATTGCCCAGTCGTAAAATATGCTTAAATATGATATTTTGATTAATGCAGATTTATTATTATATTATATTGAGCCCAATATATAGTAATTTAAAAAAAAAAAAAAAAAAAAAAAAAAAATTTGTGCTACCACCGAGAATTGAAACCAAAACGTTTAGCTTACGATTTACTTTTTCTTTCAACGTTCATGCCTGAGCTATGAAGACATGTTTGCTGCAAGGCTATAAATTAAAACATGAACCAATAGCTATTACATTACTCATGCATATTCGTAAAACTGCCGTTCGACCTTCACCTGGCAAATTTCATTTTTCTAATTTTTACACTTTTGCACAGATTTTCCCCGGCTAAAACACAAATATAAAGTTTCCCATGGGTTCAAATACCCTATAGATTAAGTTTCATGTCTAGACCAAAAAACTGACAGGAGTTTGGTAGGTAAAATTTTTTTAAACATATATATGCATACATAAATATATATAGAAAGACGTTTGAGTTTACTATAACCTTTTTATACAACTATATTATTGGGTCCAATATAATCTATAATATAAATCTTGCCTGTCTGTTTGTATGTCTGTCTAAAACTTTTGATAGACGCGTCGGAACGTGACAAAACTGGTATCGTTTTAAACCTCTACCTTTTGGACGACAAATATAAAAAAATTGGCCAAAAACATTAATTCCTTCATGCTCAACGGGGCAGTTTTCTACAAGGAGGGGTCGCTTTTTTGCAGATATTTTCGAGTCATCCACTTTTGATTGATGAGCCTTAATTTTGACGTTTGCAAACAGCAAAGACGTCACGTTTCTTTTTCACGTCCTTTTCCCCCTTCTCGGTATGGGTTTAAGCCTGCCTGCCTACTAATATTTTTTTTTTCTTTTGCTCAACACACATTTCCAAACACCCGGGCAACGCCAGACACCCAGGCTAGTCTATTATATGAATCTCACCTGTCTGTTTAAATGTATGTATCACAAAACTTTTGACGGCGACGAATCCTTACACGAGACAAGATCAGTATCATTTTGAAGCTTGATGTCTCCAATAACAAATATTGAAAAATTGGCCCAAAACATTAATTCCTTCACCCTAAACTGGCCAGTTTTGTACAAGGAGAGGTCGATTTTTCGCAAGCCATTTTTTTTCATCGTATCATTTAGATTGACGTTGCCTAATTTTAACGTTACAACTTTTCGGTCGTGTCATGGACTAGTGGTAAGATGTCAGATTTTCTTTCACTTTCTTTTTTGTCTTCACGTCATGGGTTTGAGCCTGCCTGCTACCATTTCTTTTACCTCTCTCCACACGGGCTGCGAATTGTTGTTTTGACACGCCCCCCCCCCCGTCACCCGGGGGTTCCTTACTACACCACCTACACACACCCGGGCAACTCCGAGTACCGTCCCACTACTATTTATTTTACCCCTCTCTCCACCTGGTCTGCCTACTGTTTTGATAATCCCCCACTACTACCACTTTTTTTAACATCTCTCTCCACCCGGAATTCTTACTGTTATTTTACCCACTTTTTTTTTATTTTCATTCACTTATATATATATATATATAGTGATCTTGTCTGTGTATCTGCAAAAAGTCTCTACCAGACTCTTTTCTGAATATTTAGTCTACAGAGTTGAATGTGATCAACATGCCTCACTTCTAGATCTATTTCTGACCGCAGTTCCCGATGATTGTGTAATGAATGCCCACAGTCCACTCGGGAATGCTGATCATGCTGTGATAATGGTAGAAATCGACCTAAAACTGAAGAGCCACTGCTCAAAACAATGAGGTATTATAAAAAGGCCGACTGGGAAGCCATCAGAGATCTCATCTGTGATGCCTCATGGGAAAATATCTTTTCTCTTCCAGCTGAACAGTGTGAAAATGAGACCACTGAATGGTTCAAAACTGCAATTGAAGCACATGTTCCCATGCGGAAATTCTATAGCAAGACCCACTCTCCCCAATGGTTTACTTTCTACTCATGCAGCTGCCATTGCTCAAAGACAGCATGCATACCACAGATTTAATCAACATAGTCCAGTTCAAACAGACAGAAGTTTATAGAAGACAGAAGTAATTGTAAGACAGCTAAGAGAGGAATCACTGAAACCACCAGAAAACGCATCGAAGCACAGAAATTAGGAACCCGTGACTTTTGGTGTAGTAAATAATGGGCAATCAACGATTTCCCTACTATCAAACAATCATGACATTATTTGCACGGCAACCGAGAAGGCTAACATGCTTACCAGTCGGTTTGCCTCAAACTCCACATTGGACCTGGCAAACCACTCTCTCCCTGATTTTCCTTTGCAGACAGATACACTAGAAGATCTGAAAATCACCCCTTCTCAGGTGAATGGTATCATAAAAAACCTAGATACCTTGAAAGCATGTGGACCAGATCTTATCCCAGCTATTAAAAAAAAAAAATGCTCTGTTGAGATTGCGCCAGTCCTCTCCAAACTTTACAACAAATGCCTTAACAAATCTTGCTTTCCTGGCTGCTGGAAAACTGCTTCTGTGGTACCAGTTTTCAAGAATTCTGGTGAAAGAACTGACCCATTAAATATCACCCGATTATCCTCCTACCACTTTTCACCAAAATATTTGAGTCCATAATTAATCAAGCTCTAGTCCATTACCTTACAGCTGCTAAACTTCTGACCGACCATCAATATGGATTTAGTCAAGCCCGTTCCACGGCAGATATCCTAACTGTAATCTCTGAACATATATACTGTTCACTGGATAAAGCAGGAGAGGGTAAAGTAGTAGCCCTTGATATATCTAAGGCTTTTGACAGGGTATGGCACATTGGCACAATGGTTTTCTAATGGAAAATCAGATCATATGGTTTCATTCCTAATATTCATAAATGACCTCCCTGATAAAATTGTCTCTGAGATGGGTATGTTTGCTGATGACACTATGCTCTATAACAGGCACAAAGAGAAAACTAATGAACACATATCTAAGGAAATGGCAGGAACACTAGAGGATGACCTCCAATCTGTAGTGGAATGGGAACATAAATGGATGGTCACATTCAATGCTGCCAAGACTAAGCTTGTATCCTTCAATAATTACAAAAAAAACTTCTCTAACACCAATAGCAATGGCCAAAAACACATTACCTGAAAATACTTCCTTTAAACTCCTCAGCCTAATGTTCACAGGGAACATGAATTGGAACAGATACATTAAGAGCATTGCCAAGGCTGCTGCAAAGGTGGGCTCTCTCTACCATGCTAGAAAGCTATCCTGTACCTCTATGAAAGTATCCTGTACCTCTATAAGGCTACCATTCGCCCATGTATGGAGTATTGTTGTCATGTTTGGGCTGGTGCATCTGCTACTAGTCTCTCACCCCTGAACAGGGTTCAAAACCTCATAAGTCCTGAACTGTCATCTAAGCTTCAGCATCTGTCCCATCGACAAAATGTTGCATTCCTCTGTCTGTTCTACAAGTATTTTAATGGTGAATGCTCTGACGAACTACAAGCACTTGTGCCCCCTTGACATAAATACCCCCCGACAAACAACTAAATCCCACCCCTTCACAGTAGAGATCCCTAGGTGTAGGAAAGCCTTCTTCTCCAATAGTTTCTTCCTCAGAACTGCTAGACTTTGGAACTCCCTTCTGGGATTCTGCTTTCCCAACTGTACTGACATGCAGAAGTTCAAGTGTAATGTGAAATACTGCTTATCTCCCTTCATAATATCCCTGCAACTTATGTCCCTAATAGTAGCCCCCTACTTCAAAGTGGCAATGTGCCTGGTTTAAGATGAAAATTGAATTAAAAAAAAAAAATTGGCTTTTGATTTGTTTTTTAGCCGGTAAAATACTTGCTAAGTGGTTAAAATTGGAAAAAAATAACATTGGCCTGGCGTAAGTCGATTATACACGTTTATTTTCTGTGCATGCGCTAATTAAATGTTATAGGTTAAATAGCATTATTTTTTGCAGTTTTTCTATACGTATGGATGGATTTATGCTAATGGATAAGGCTGGAAAGCTATATATTTTGGTTTCGATTGTAGCTGATGGCACACAAGTAATTTTTTTTAAAACTTGAAATCACCACAATACATTAGGTACAATATAATAATCAATACAGAATTGGCTCTATAATAATAAATAAGAAATCTGTATAAATTAAAATATCATATTGTGTATTTTACTATCAGGCAATGCCGGGAGGCCTGCTAGTATTTTACTAAAATTATTAGATACTTATTTTTCTTAAATTTCGGATAGTAAAATATAAACATCATCAGAGAAAGACTTTTTGTAAATAAAATGTCCTTGGCTCGTGTTGTTATATTGAGGCTCTGTGCAGATGACGTTGCATGCTGTAGTGTGAATAAAATGTCTTTACTTCAAACGTTTTTTTTTTTTGTTTTTTTTTGCATGGGCTTTGCACGTGGTCATGTTAGTGTAATGCCAATCAACAAAAAATCTTTAAGAAAATTAAAAATTCTGTGACCGAAAATTGTTGCATCAGTGACATAAGATGTTAATTTTTGCGTCACATGATTAGATTAGTCTTCACTTTCACTTGTTTTGATAAAAACGGTTTAAGGTCTCTCTCTATAGGGCTTTGTTAGGTCAACCTGGCACAAGGATAATTTTCCCTACAAGTAAACCCTGACTAAATATTTAAAATTACATAGTATTTGCAACCCAAATAAGACCTTCTCTGTATGTCTACCTTACAGTGGCTTATATGAGGAATGGTGCATCTTCTTCAAGTTATGTTGCCTCAATTAACGGCACAAAGCTGGATGCTCCACCAGACTAGATGAATTCTTGTCCTGGAATCTGATAAGATCAAGAGACCACAAGAAATATATACTATAACTTGTTTAACTGGTCAATTGGAGAATTAATATTTTTAACTTCTTTACTAACTCTAAATTTGAGACAAAGGGTATTTAATGGAATATTCGAATAACTATATATCTCATATAGAGGTCAAGTATTAGCTCCTAAGAAGGAGCCCTTTGATTTTGGATAAGTTCGACTCAAGTAAAATGAAACAAAGTATTTTAGTGGAAGATTGAGAAATGATAACTAGTTTGTGTATAAAAATACATATATATATATATATATATATATATATTATATATATATGTAAGACAATGAATACAAATAAGAATTAAGATGTAGAGAAAGTATATTTCGATGGTGAAGCTATTTTAGATTGTTCAGAAGTTTTGTTTCTTTGATGATACCATTGGAGCATGGAGAGAAGCAAATGCTAACGTTACAATGAAACCCATGCCCCCAACCTGCACAGACCAGTTTTTGATTAGACTGACTTGCACTCCTTGTCTACCCAATGCTTGCAAATACCATAAAAAGATTGAATTACATGAGATTTCCTTACCACAAACTGAGCAAAAGAATTTCCTTCTATTTCGGAATTTTCCAACACTACAACAGTTAAGAATGGATGTAATAAGTTCAAGGAACTTCTGTCATTACTAACCAGCAAAGTCTTAACATGGATGTCATGAAAGTCATGCTTTCCCAATATTTATTCCCTTCATTGTATCCGCTATCCAGTGGGAGACCCCTGGGTAAGAGAGTACCTAATTAACCACCGCCCTCTCGATCAGGGTACATGAAGTAATAGCAGGCAGGTGATGGATGAACTGTCGGACAGCCTGATGGTTTCTTCCGGAATTAGTCGACTCTAGATTGATTAAGGTACAATGGCTACGATTACTCACTCCGTATGAGCACCGTTCCTATAGAAAGTAATCGCAACCAACTATTGGTACTATACTGCAAAGAACATGAAACTTGTATCATAAATCTCCGCCAATTTTGGTGCTTGTATCACTAAGTAAAAGATTCTTATGGAATATTAAGAACCTGCCCCATTAAGAACATCCATAAAATCCTCAGTTCATCTAAACATACTTCGTCCACATAAGCGTTCTCATCCATCTCCATCGTCTTGCAATTTTTTTTTTACACAAACTGGTTATCCTCTCAGCTTACCAGCAATTCCACAGCACACCTTGTGTACCCAATGATTACAAATGCCGCAAAAGATTGAACTGAACTTGACTCCTTTTTCACAAACTGATTCAGAAAATTTCCTTCTATTTGGGAGTTTTCTAACAGCACAACCACTGATAATCACTTTGATTTTGGTAACATTCACTCTCAGACCTTTACTTTCCATAGTATTCCTCCAGATTTTCAATAAATCTTGTTTCACATGCAAAGATTAAATAATCAGCATATAACATCTCTTCTGAATAAAAAAACAAAAAAAACTCTAGACAATGCTTCTAAGACACAAATAACAAACAGATTCAATACAGAACCTTTATGTATTCCTACTCTAACATTAATTCTGTCACTAAATGTGCTGTTAATTTTAACACGATTTTGAACATTTCTATACATTGCTTGAATGACTTTCATTTGAAATCGTCCATTGTTTGATAATGTCCTCAATATTTTTTTTTTTAAGGAGGAACCTATCTTTAGACTTAAGAGGTATAAATAGCATAAATGAGATTTGAGGCCCCAAAAGATACCTAATCAAGTGGTACATTGACTTAGTATTAGAGATGGGACGATTTCAATATTTTCTCCCAATTCCGATACAATTACCGATTCTGATTCTTTATAAATCTCTAAATATTTAACTATAAAGTTGTTATCCTTTTTCCGATTACAAAAACACACATTAAATGTGCAGATATTTTTCTAAATGTAAAATACACTTGTGAGGATGATCTATTGATTTTAGCTTTACTATTAGTTTAAAATCAATAAATATTTGTTTTATCGTTATTACCAGCAATAGAAGATTTTGTTTTAAACAAAATCAAATAGAAAAATCAATTAAAAGAATTGTTTTAGCATTGGAAAACACAAATTGTTCCGATTCTGATATTGATTCCTTCAAATGTTCCAATTTTTCCGATTCTCGATTCCAATTAATCATCCCAACACTACTTAGTATATTTCCCATCATAGTCTTCTGCTTCCTGAAAAATATCCAGCCACTACTAGTTCTTCATCTTTCATGTGCAGTATTGAAGTGACGATTTCACATACCTGAAGGCCTGCTATGAAGTTTCAGTCTCTTACAGAAATTTATGAATCTGCAAGTCAGTTTAATCAAACCAATTGTGACTTCCTAAAGCCAAAAAGCTAAGCTGACTTTGTAAACCTCTGTGATACTATGGATGTCCTCCTCCCAAAGTGTTAGGCAGTGATATATAAAAAAAATAAATAAAAAATAAAAAGAGGAAAACTATAACAATGAGAGGAAATATTTGATCAGCAGATCAAAACCATAGAAAGTGAGGTTACTAGAAAGACAATATGGTGAAGTGGTTCACCAAGGCATGCAAATGCGATCAGAACGAGAATGATTAATCAAGTGGTGGCATAGAGATCAATATATGTAGAGTTAGTTTGTGGACAGTTAAATGGGAGCAGGTTTTATGAACAGTCTCGAGTTGGCGGCAATTCAGTTTGCAACAATTGACGGCAGATTAATACTCAGAGCAGATCAAGAGTTTTACCCACCGACAGTGATGACTTCAAAAAAGATGTGGACGTCAGCGTTTAGAGGATCGTTTTCCATGATAATATTACACACACACAAACCCAGAACACAACTGATGTCTACAGAATGTATCTGTCAGAATCTACATTTTCTTTTGTTTATCATGTGTTGTTTATTTTTTATATTTGTGAACAAGTGCTCGACCTTGGCAGTCACTTATGTGAGAGATGATGACAGATGAGCAGATGAAGGCAAAGAAGACCATGGCACACAATGTTTGGGGTCGGCGATTGTCAAGAGAGGGAGCACATGGTTTTACATTCTAGTTCGTAATTGGTTCCATTTGCCATGAAACTGTACGCTATCGAATACTTTTAGGAAGATCATTGTATACATTCTTATTCTGCAGTTTATGTGCTTGGGAACATGAATAATATGAAGATTACATTTTTTTTTTGTGTTTTAATTCACTAAAAACAAGGCATATAAACTCATGAAGTAAGAGGTTACTGTGGCTGTAACTTAGTTGCAGTTTTTTTTAAACGTAGCATGAGTGTGAGATCATGACCTCAAATGCATATATAGGGATTAAGATCAGAAGGAAGGGAAGGAAAGAGGAGAAGAAAGAAAGAGAAGAAAAAGGAAAAGATGCGTGGCGATTTGCAAGTTACGCTAAACGAGAGTCTTCTCTCTCTCTCACACTACTCCATTTGAGAGTCAAACTCTTTGAAAATTGTTGTTGTGCCAGAGAGATTTATGGCATAATTTTTTTTTGTGCGGTGTACTTATCGCCAGCTGTTATCTGGTGCCGTGTATTCAGATCCAGTTGACATGGCAGTCAGTTAGATAGAACAACAAGGTTACATGATTATGGGTTGATTTAAGAAAGCATCCAATTTGGGAAGCTGTGCAACAGGACGTTTCAGTGTACTAGTAACAACTAGAACCACATTCCACACCTAGCATGTCTCATGGTACACATGTGTGATACTATCGACATGCCCTCTCACAAGTGTTAGAAAAAAAAAAAAAGAAAAAGAAAAGCAAAACAAAAGGTATAGGAAGTTGTTCAAGGCACACAAAGGACAGCTAAAATAGGATTGCTCATCAAAGTGTGGCAGTGATTTGGGACAATATAAGATCCGGACAATATTTAGAGTTAGTTTTAGAAGTGACGATGGGTTTTGCAACAGTTTGTGACGGTTGAGGATAGTTTTTAGTTAGGAACAGTAAAATGCAAATTGTTGCTCGGAGCAGATCGAGATGAGCTGAAGTCAACTGACAAACTGCTAGACTTTAGAATTCCTAGCCCAGGGAAGAAGCTATTTGAGTAAAAAGCGGTACGGAAACTATAGTCCAGTCAAATTGTGGCTGAAGCTCAAATAAATTGCTAACAAAGGTTTTTAAATTGCATTGTGGGCAAGAATATCTCCTCTTTCAGATAAAAAAAAGTTTACCAAAATTGACCTTGCTGAAAGGGGTCAACGACCGCCATCTTTAAAGGGTCCCCCCGATTCTAGTTTCCCTCTCTCAACTCAATTATTGTAAGTATATCTTCAAAAATTACAAATGTATCAATGTGAAATTTTATAAATAAACAGTTTTCATGAAGTTGAATATAATTATAAACTCATTGGTTTGGTTTTATTTGATTTTGGTTTACGGCATATCAACCCTTTTAGATTATTTGATACTAGTCCAGTCAATCTAGCTGTTTTTTTTTTGTCTCAACCTCAAATAAATTGCTAACAAAGGTTTTTAAATTGCATTGTGCGAGAGAATATCTCCTCTTTCAGATACAAAAAGGTTTACTAAAATTAACCTTGCGGAAAGGGGTCAATGACCGCCATCTTTAAAGGGTCCCCCCGATTCTAGTTTCCCCTCTCTTAACTCAATTATTGTAAGGATATCTTCAAAAATAACAAATATATCAATGTGAAATTTGATAAACCAACAGTTTCCATGAAGTTGAATATAATTATAAACTCATTGGTTTGGTTTTATTTGATTGTGGTTTACGGCATATCAACCCATTTAGATTATTTGATACAATCTAGCTGTTTTTTTTTTTTTGTCTCAACCTCATATAAATTGCTAACAGAGGTTTTTAAATTGCATTGTGGGCAGGAATAACTCCTCTTTCAGATAAAAAAAGTTTATTAAAATTAACCTCGGAGAAAGGGGTCAACGGACGCCATCTTTAAAGGGTCCCTCCGATTCTAGTCTCAATTACTGTAAGTATTCTTTTTTTTATTAGCCGCACCTGCTTGCCATCCCTGACCTAAAACAACCAATAAAATATTATATATGCAATCAGTGTACAAAGGAACATATCCTGGAAAATCAGCAACAGTTTTTTGCCAATGATTGACATGGACCCTGGTAATCCAACCTGTGTGTACTCAACTTTATGTTACATTAGTGATTTAGCCAGAAAAAACAACATAACACCAATTCTAACATTTGATCAGCCACTTTGGTACAAAGCAATGATGATAGTCGAGTCACAGCCTAGTTCCAGTCCCCTGAAATCATTTGTCTTGCGACTTGGTGGGCTCCATAGACAGATGAGCTTCCTGGGGTCAATTGGTCATTTGATGAAAGGTTCTGGTTTGCAAGAACTTTTTGAACTTGTGTATGCTGAAAACACAGTCAACCACATGCTAAGTGGCAAAGCAATTGCAAGAGCCATCGTGCTCACTTTTTAGTTGCTGTAGCTCTGAATGCTATTTTATTAGCAAAAGCCTATGATTTGCCAGTTTCACATGTCACTGAGCATGATCAACCCAACACTGATGCAGAAGAGTCATTTCATCAAAATGAAGACCTTAAAGAAGCTCAGGGGCTATTGATAGGTCTCCTTAGTGGGACTGAGAGATTGGATAATGCTCTGTCTTCAGAGTCTGTAACCAGGATTACCCAGAAAATCAACCATGTGAAGGATGCGATGGTTGAGCAGCGAACAGCAAAATTGTGGATTCAATACCTTGATATGGTGAAGAGCCTGCAACTGTTTATCAAAGCAGAGCGCACCGGGAACTGGGAATTGCACCTTGACGCTGTTAGGAAAATGCTGCCAATATTCGCTGCAGCAGGACACATCCTATATGCAAAGTTGGCGTGTCTGTATTTGCAGCAAATGGAGGGTCTGCCAAAAACCCACCCTCAAGTATACCAGAAATCTTCGGAAGGATTCCATGTGATTAGACGGAGTGATCGCTACTGGGCTGGCTTGTCAACGGATCTGGTTATTGAACAGGTGCTAATGAGAAGCCTGAAGACGTCTGGAGGCCTTACTCATGGCAGAGGAATGGATGAAATTCAACGATTGGTTTGGACGCTATCACAGCCAGCATGCACGGAAATCAAGTTTACAATGCAAGAACTAGCAGGCATTCATTATGGCACTAGTGACCAGCATCAGGAGGCTACTTCAGCAAGAAAAGAGCGTGATGTGAGGGATACATGGAAGGTCCTTGCGTTTCTTCAGACATATGACCCTTTCGCGGAAGATCCGTCCATTCACAAGTGGAGTAACTGGAGACAAAAAGGTGAATGTGGACAGAGTAAACTCCATAGGAGAGGCAATCATAGCTTCAATGGCTGGAGAAAATGTACAAGAGTACACTTTAAAAAAAAAGGATCAAGCAATTACACTTGGATCAAAAGTTTCACTCAGCAAAGATGAAACTGTTGAGACTGATCCACAACTCCTATTCCAGACACTGTGTGTGCTATCTAATAATGAACCCTCAACCCAGGAGCAGCAAGAACATTTTCAATATGAGCTGTGTAGTTACCCACCTACTCTTTTTGATTATTTTGGATTACTGCAACAGGCAAAAACATCTGCTTTGGCGGACGCTATATGGGAACTGACTTCTCATGTACAATCAGGTCCACAGTATCTCTTAGATGGTGGAGCACTACTTCAGCGTCTCCCTTGCCAAAAAGGTCGCACATTTAATGAGATCTGTGACCAATACTGTAGATATGTCACAAATAGATATGGAAAAGCATGTGTTGTCTTTGATGGATATGAAAGTGGCCGATCCATTAAGGACTCGACTCACCGACGCCGAGCAGGGGGGTTTGTTGGAGTTAATGTGTCACTGACTCCTTTCATGGTGTTCAAAATAAAAAAAGGATGTTTTCCTTGCTAATCGACAAAAACAATTGTTCATCAACTTGCTGGGAAAGAGTTTGAAGGAAGCAGGTTGTAAAGTAATCCATGCATCTGGAGACGCTGACATATTGATTGTGAAGACTACTCTAGAACTGGCACAGACAGGAGAAACCATTTTGATAGCAGATGGCACTGACCTATTGGTCCTTCTATGTTATCATACCAATAGCGATGATATTTACAACATCTTTACGCCACAACCAAAAGCTAGTGAAAAAAGAGTGAAAGTCTGGAACATCAAAGAGGTGAGGAAATCATTGGGAGATGCGGTCTGTTCCAACATTTTCATTCATGCACTACTGGGTTGTGATTCTACATCCAGTGTTCACGGATTTGGGAAGGCAGCATCCCTCCGAAAGGTGATGAACAATAGAAACTTCCTCGAACTGGCTAAAGTGTTTGGCAAAGACAGCAGTGCAGAAGAGGTTATTGAAGCTGGGGAGAAGGCTTTAGTGTGCCTATACAATGGTAATGATGGGGAAAACATCAATCATCTTCAACAGAGGCGCTTTAAGGAAAAGGTTGCAAATAGCTCAAAGTATGTTGAGGCCAAATCATTGCCACCGACAAGAGCAGCTACGAAATTCCACAGCCTTCGAGTTTACTTCGAAATTCAGGAATGGAAAGGTAGAAACCAGCTAAAACCTGACGAGTGGGGATGGACACTTTCAGATGGTAAATTACAACCAGTTAAGCCTGACTTACCACCTGGCCCTGTAAATTTGTTGGCTATAATTAGGTGTAACTGTACTTCAGGAAGATGCAGTTGCAGGAAACATGGCATTCACTGTTCAAACTTGTGTGGATATTGCAAAGGCCTCCATTGCACCAACTCATCACAGCCAGATCTTGATGATGATGATGATGATGATGAAGTGACCTTTGACTAGTTCTTGACAAGAAATGTTCTTTGGTCCGTTCATAAACTTGTTCTGTGTAATTTAATAAATGTTTTTTGTCAGCAAAAATGATTATTTTTGTAATTAATTGTCTTAATGGACATACTTGTCAGGAATTTTATGCATCGAAATTATAATGTTAAGTTGAATTTTAACCCTTTAGACTCAGGCCAATATATCGGCCTTGGCGATTTAGCAAAAAAGATGACAGTCGATATTTTGTTCTTTTACATTATGGTAATTGTTAATTTTGCGTATCATCCTTTTCGCTAGTTATCGCATTTTACGACAGGGCCCAAATGATTTAAAAGTGGCGATCGTTGACCCCTTTCCCCAAGGCATATTTTGGTAAACTTTTTCTATATGAAAGAGGAGATATTCCTGCCCACAATGCAAGTTAAAAATCTTTGTTAGCAATTTGTTTGAGGTTCAGCCACAACACCAAAGACTGGACTATACAGTAATTGAGTTAAGAGAGGAAGACTAGAATCGGAGGGACCCTTTAAATATGGCGGCCGTTGACCCCTTTATCCAAGGTTAATTTTAATAAACTTTCTTTTATGGGAGAGAGAGTTTGCTCAGACTTGACCAGTACCACAGCCTACAGGCGCCAGGTTTATGACCACCAGAATATTAAAATAATTTATTGGTTGTTTTCGGCAAGCAGGTGCGGCTAATAAAAAAAAGAATACTTACAGTAATTGAGACTAGAATCGGAGGGACCCTTTAAAGATGGCGTCCGTTGACCCCTTTCTCCGAGGTTAATTTTAATAAACTTTTTTTTATCTGAAAGAGGAGTTATTCCTGCCCACAATGCAATTTAAAAACCTCTGTTAGCAATTTATATGAGGTTGAGACAAAAAAAAAACCCAGCTAGATTGACTGGACTAGTATCAAATAATCTAAATGGGTTGATATGCCGTAAACCAAAATCAAATAAAACCAAACCAATGAGTTTATAATTATATTCAACTTCATGGAAACTGTTGGTTTATCAAATTTCACATTGATATATTTGTTATTTCTGAAGATATCATTACAATAATTGAGTTGAGAGAGGGAAATTAGAATCGGGGGGGGACCCTTTAAAGATGGCGGTCGTTGACCCCTTTCCGCAAGGTTAATTCTGGTAAACTTTTTTTTATCTGAAAGAGGAGATATTCTTGCCCATAATGCAATTTAAAAACCTTTGTTAGCAATTTGTTTGAGGTTGAGCCAAAAAATGAGCTAGATTGACTGGACTACTAGAGATCTCTACAGTGTAGGAGTGGGATTTTGCTGCTTGTTTTTTTTTTTGTCGCAGATATTTAACGTTGAGGGGGTACTAGTGCTTTTAGTTGATCCGAGCACTTACCATTAAAGTACTTGTAAAACATGCACAGGGATGCCACGTTTCGACAATGGGAGAGTTTGACCAACAGTGCAGGACCTATTATGTTGGTGACTCTTTTTTGAAGCCTATCTAAAAGTGAGAGACAAGTGACAGATGCACCAGCCCAACACTATTCCATGCATGGGCAAACCATGGCCTTGTAGAGATACAAGATACTCTCAGGTGTAACAAGGTAGAGAAAGTCCACTTTCCTCAGTGGCTTTGGTGATTACCTCAATGTATTTGTTTCAACTCATGTTGTCTGTGAATGTTAAGCTTAAGAGCTTGAGGGAAGTACTTTCAGGAAGTGCATCGTTAGCAATTAGAGGTTGAGAGGGTTTCTTGTAATTATTAAAGTCTTGATGCCATTGAATGTTATTCAGTTTCGGCTTCATTCCACTACAGATTGGAGGTCTTCCTCTAGAATCTTAGCCATTTCTTTAGATATGTATTCATTAGGTTTCCCCTCGAGTCTGTTGTAGAGTGTGGTGCCATCAGCAAAAATACCCATCTAAGAGAAAATTCTATCAGGGAGGTCATTTATGAACTTCAGGAATTATAATGGTCTGAGGATTGACCTGTGGCACACTTGCATTTATATCATTTTGTTCAGATGTACGACCATCACAATGGTTATAAAATGGTTGATCTTGTTAAGATACATACAAATATAAAAAATATGCATTGCCATGGCTAATAACACTACCCGAGAGCACATCATTCAAATTCCTTGGCTTAACATTCACAGGCAATATGAATTGGAACAAATACATTGCAGACATTGCCAAGCAAAGAAAATGGGTTTCCTCTATCATACTAAAAAATTACTTACATCTAAGAGTATCCTATATATCTACAAAGCCACCATTCGCCCAATCATAGAGTATTATTACAGCCTTTAAGGGTGGTGCATTAGCAGTATCAGAATTTTTGTAGGAATTTTTGACACCCCTAACACGAAACTGCGAATACAATATAAAAATCTCGTAATTTCTCTGTTAAAAGTGGGTTATTTATTTTCTTTATGGATTATACTTCCAAAATAAACTATTACAGTTGTTTTAAAAGTAATAAAAATATTTTTATTTTTTTTTTAAAACAGTAATGAATTTTCCGAACTCAATATTTTTCAATTTTTAAACTCAATATTTTTAAATTTTTAAATTTTAAAAATCTATCAAAATTTTTCTATTGATTCTATTTTTACGATATTTTCAGGGTCAATGTGAAATTTTATGTTCTTTCCAATAAACCGAATATAATATTTTAGACAAACGTTTTTTTTAAATTCACGCCCCCCCATTTTCACGCCCCCCCCATTTTGAAATGTCTATTAAAAAGTAAATAATTAATTTATGTTTAATAGGTTTATATATCACAAATTGAAGAGAAAAGGTCAATAAATAATATATTCAAATTTAAAACAAAAAAAAAAATCAGTTTTTTAGAAATTTACCTGTAAAGTCCGAAGTTTAAAACCTTATTTTATAAGAACACATTTTTTCTTTTTGTCTTTTTTTTTTTTTTTTTTAATGAAACCTTGGTCCTTGCTCCTTTAATTGAAAAAAAAATTAGGGCTTGAATTACATTTTTCGAGGAGTTATAAGCTTAGAAAGATAGGGGGTCGAATAATTTACGCCTCTCATTTTGAAATGTCTATTAAAAAGTAAATAATTAATTTATGTTTAATAGGTTTATATATCACAAATTGAAGAGAAAAGGTCAATAAATAATATATTCAAATTTAAAACAAAAAAAAAATCAGTTTTTAGAAATTTACCTGTAAAGTCCGAAGTTTAAAACCTTTTTAAAAAAAAAAAAACACATTGTTTTGTTTTGTTTTTTTTTTAAATAAAACCTTGGTCCTTACTCCTTTAATTGAAAAAAAAAATTAGGGCTTGAATTACATTTTTCGAGGAGTTATAAGCTTGGAAAGATGGGGTGGAATTATTCACTATTTTCACGAAATTTCTGACACTGCTAGTGGTGCATCTACTATTAGTTTCTCCCTTTTAGTAAAGATCCAAAAAAAAATATTAAATCTAGTCAATTCACGTTCCAACCCCTCTTGTCCCATTGCATCCCTATACCTATTTTACAAGTACTTTAATGGCATGTGCTCTGATGAACTCGTAGCACTTGTGTCCTTTTATGTACATACTCCTGACTAACTAAACATGCAGAAAAATCCCACTCCTTCACTGTTGAGGTCTCTAGATGCCGGAAAGCCTTTTACTCTAACAGTTTCTTCCTACAAACTGCTAGGCCTTGAAATTCTCTCCCCTGCTTCAACAGGACAAAAGTCCAGAAACAATCTGATTAATACTTGGTTGTGAACTAAATATCAACAGAATTTAATATTTTGTAAACATCCCTTTAGTTTCAATGACTTCTCTGCATCGTTGACCACATCTAATTAACTTCTTGCAAAAATCAGGAGCAATTCCCTCTCAAATAGTCTTTCTATAACTCCAATAGGTGATTCAGTTTTTTTTTTTTGGCTTTCTTTTTTGAGCCTTTTCACAAATCTTTCAAACATTTTCTACTGGCCACTTCATTAGAGCAATTCCTTCTTTAAAAAGAAAAAAAAAAAAGTCATAACCTTCTGAGCCTTGTGGCAAAGTGCATTATCCTGCATAAACAGCAGATTTATAAAGATTATGGTGTAATCTTGGTAGCAGATGCTGCTGAAGAAGCTTTTTGTTAATCTCAGCATTGATATTGCCATTTATGTAGATGATAACGCCGACTCCTGCAGATGAAATCATTACACACACCATCACACTGCCACTGCCGAACTTAAGTGTTTTTCTGTACGGCATACATAAATTTTAATGTCAGAACCAAATATATTAAATTTGAACTCATCACGGTAATGCCATTGTGTATGTATGCCATAACATATTCCAGGCATGCCCTTTGGTTTTGCTTTAAAATGACTAGCTTTGAAGCTGGAATACAGGCATAACCTGTAACTAACTGTTTTTTTTTTTTTTTTTTTTTTTTTAGATCATTGGTCTCTTTATTAAATTTACAGGCAATTGACGTTGAAGTTTCAAAATGTTTTTGTATACATTCTAACAATTTTTTAAGTTTTCTTTTGGTTTGGCATCTAACACGGTCTTATACATGCTAATTACACGATGAACTACATTTTTCAACCTATGAACAATATTGTAAATTTCTGAAATTGAAATTTTTCTTAATTAGTGATAGTGAGTTTTTTTGTTTTTTTTCAAAAGAGCGCTTTGTGTGTAAAATTTGCCATAGAGCTTCAAAATGAAGTCCTGGTAATAAATGACTTTCTTGTTGAGTTTTAGCATATTTAAAGGTTATTGGAAATTATCAATATCATTCCATAACTTCTGTCCAGTAGCTTATTTCCTTTGTTCCATTTAATTTTTATTTTAAATTATTTAGAAAAAAAAAGGGGGGGGGGGATTGTAACTTTATATAATGTGGTGTCTAAAACGGCGTTCTAAAGTTACAAAATCGTGGATAGTAGTCCAGACATAATTTGTATGTGGCATCTGTTGTTACAAACCTAACGTACTTTTGTCCAGAGGAAAATTTCTGCAATCATTTTATTATATATAAAAAGGTTTGTGCATTATATTCTAATGTTTATTTGGTAAAAATTTCATTACTAATCATGCATTACTTTTAAAGTAATATACATATTTATGTCTGTTGTTTCCGTTCCTTATATTATGGCCACCACTGTGTGTGTGTGTGTGTGTAAAATAATTGAACAAAGCAAAACTTATCTTGATAAGAAAAGCTCAACACTATTAAGGGGAGCAAAAACTTAAATGAAAAATAAGGAATAAAAGTTATAACTTTATTATATCATTAGAACAATAAAGAAAAGTTACGGGGAAATTTAAGAATGAAAAAAAAAGAGAAACCTGTTTAGGCCATGGCATTTTGAAGCTAAATGCTTCTCATTAGAAGAGGAGAAGGACCAGACTTATATAAAATGTAAATACAGAAACAACTGGCTTAATGACATTTAGAAATGAAATGAGAATGAAGGAATAGGATAAAATGATAAACAGTAATGATGAGAAGCATTTAACTTCAAAATGCCATGCCCCAAGGAGTTTTTTCCTAAAATTTCCCCTCAACTTTTCCTTATTGTTCTGATAATATAATATATAACTCATTCCTCATGTTTATATATATATATATATATATATATGAGCAAACAGTTAATAAAATATGTTAAAAACCATTTTGAAATGAGTTAAAAACATATTTAATCTGAAAAGGAAACACTAGATAAATGGATAGTCCTTAATCCGCGGAGTTTCGAAGAAATACTTTCCTTCTCATCAGAGGGTAGGAATTAGCAAAATGCGGGATCGGATTTTGCATGCAGAAGTATTTGATGAAACAAGTAAATCAAAGATCTTACTTGAAAACAAAAAAAGTTAAGCAGAGGGAATATGGTAAAGAAAAAGGTGATTACACACGAATGGATAGTCTGGTGGAAGGCTCTATTTCCTATTTGGTTTTATCAAGCTTTTATATCTGGCTGAGATAATTTTTACTTTAATTTTACCATCTTGGATCATTTTGGTAAATTCAATTGCAATTTTCATATATATATATATATATATATATATATATACACACACACACTATATCTAGCTGTGTTACCGGATTGTTTTCAATGATTACAAAGCATCAATTTGATAATGCTGTAGCAACTTTGAAATGAGAAGGTCCTGAAGCAGCTACTACTCGTTAAGAGGGAATGGGTCCCAACACGAATTTTCTGCTTTTATAAAAATAAATAAATTACTGTTGAACAAATTTCTTGCTTTTTTAGCTACTATACTGTACACATGCACATGCGCGTGTGTATATATAACGTTTTTTTTTTTTTAATCTGGACACGTACATAAAAATACAAGGCTTTATTCAGTTAACATCTTCAATATAATTTCTGACATTTACAATAAAAACGATGCGTTTCACAACTCTTTCATGAAATCAACAAGTTTACATTAACTTCAATTTTTCCACATTCATTTATTTGTTTGGTCGAATGCTTTTGAAATTGTGATCGATGATTTTTGTTGAATATACAACAGAAAAATAAATCAAGATGATTAAGGTCTGATTAACGAGGAGACTACTTCACATTTGTGGAGGCAAAAAAATGTTAATATTGAATTTTATATTTCATTTGATTAATTGAAAATATATAAAAAAAAACAAAACAAAAAAACTTTACAGATTATGTATATATGTAGGATCAGTAAGAAAAAAACTCCCCAGAAGAGTGCTCGATTTCTAAGAAAAATCGAAAATTAAAAACGTAATATTTTTAAATGTGTTATAGAAGATCAGGGGAAAACATTGGTACCATCGGTTTCAAATGCAACAAAAGGGAACATCACATGACTGAAACCCTTTTGTCGGATTTGAAATCGACGGTATCAATGTTCTGATATGCTGTAATATATATGTGGGTGTATGTATGTAGAAATTCAAAACCACTTCCATTGTCTTCCCTAGAGAATTTTAGAAACGATTTAAATTTCATCAAGATGGGATATATTTTAAAGAGTCATATTCTCCCTATTCATAGCCACCTAAAGGATGCATTCAGAGATTCGGGAACATTTCCATCACTTTCTGGAGCAAATTTTACATAAGATTTGCTTAAATTTTATTTTCCAATCTTTCTTTCTATATGGAATGCACAAACATCGCACATACACACATTGATGGAAAAAAAGGGCTGCTAAGGCATAAAAACTGAAAAATTGGTACTTGGGAGCCATCGTTTTTTTTTTTTTTTAATCTGTTTACTGTTTAACAAATACGCATTCACTGCTGTGAAACATGACAGCTTCCTTATATTAAGAATAAGTAAGTTCGAAAACACTTTGTAAAGACCATATCAAGCTGGTCTAATGGTTATCATACTTGACTTGCTGTCTTTAGGTTCTGGTTTCGAAAAAAAAAAAAAATACACTGAGTGCATATCTAGTGAGGAAGGATACAGGAACCCATTTTTTAATGAAACAAAAATTAATTCCCATTGCTTATAATCTTATCTTTCACAACAAAATTAACATCCAGATTATCATAAGAGTGAAAATCAGTCTTTTCTTATAATAAAAAAATCAGTCTGTATTGTTTGGATTATTCGGACTACTGTTGTTATCTTGTTACTTTCACAACATTTCAGTCGGTGTAACTCCAGATCTTCAACTGAAAAGTTATGCAAATAACAACGAAGACGTGAACAGTAATCCAAATAAAACTTATGACGTTTCTGAATTTTTGAGATGAGGATTGGTTATTCGTACTATTTGGATTCATTGGACTACTGTTCTCGTCTTGAGTGTGATTTTCATAATGTTTTGGTCGATATAACCTCAGACCTTCTTTGGGTGTATCTTGTCTGCAAGGACTTGTGGCGCAGTGGTTGGAATACTTGGAAAAAAATCAATTGTAAAAAATTTGTATTCTCCTGATTGAAGGTTCAATCCTCAGTGTGGGCGACCGAAAAATACAATTACGAATTACTTAGGACTTCTATCAAGTCATGGCTGACTGAACAAGAGCACGCTACCACCGTGAAGTAAATAAAGGGTTCCACTTGAAATTGCATCCAAATTCCCAAGTTTGACAAACATTCTCCGAGTTCGACAAGATACACTTGAAGAAGGTTGGAGATTATATGGACCGAAACGTTGTGAAAGATCACTCAAGATGAGAACAGTAGTCCGATAAATCCAAATAGTACGAAAACTGATTATAAAAATTAATTAAAAAAAAAAAAAAAAAAAGCAGAGAACTGACGTCCATAAGAGGGTCTAGAGATTTAAGTGAAAATCTGTATCTAATGGACAACTCATAGCCCTGAAAAAAAGAATTTAAGGAAAGTGAGGAGAGAAAGTTTTATAAAGAATCTAATAAAACATTGAAAAAGGATAGAGGTGATGGGAAAATGAGGATAGAACTGTCAAGAAATTTTGGTAGCCACCCTACGAAAATAAAAATGTCGAAAAATAGAAATGTTACCCATTCTACGAAAAAAAAAAAAAAGTATAGGTGTTTTCTTTTCTTCCATGAAATTTTTTAAAGGTTTATTTCAATAACAAAAATATGAAAAATAAAGAAAAAACAAAAAACAAAAAGAACATAAGAGTCAAATTCTCAAGCGAGAAAAGCTTCGATTGCTGCGATTTTAAAGAAATAAATCATAAAAGAATTGACTGAAAATGAGGTTTAAAAAATCTAAAATGGAGACAAATGAAAAGGTATTACGTACAAACTTAACTTTTTCATCCCTGTTATATTCACAACATACGGCCTTGTTCAGGTGTATTATTTATATTCACAACTATGATGATAGTAAACGAATCGTAGGGAACATCATCCAAAACATTGTGAACTGTGATGCAAAAATAGGTCCAAAAAAACATTTCAAGAAACATTTAATATTAGAGCGATTGTCAGTATAAACAGTTCTGTTGCCTGGAATTTTGGGAGATTTTTTTTTTTTTTTTTAGAAAGTGATATTAAAAGGTTTATCAAGATTGGACTGAAAAAAAAAACAAAACAAAATTCCTGCATTTTACAAAAATAAAGATAACATTGGCAATTGTTTAAAATAGGGTCTCATTTTTTTTTTAAAAACTTCTATTTAATGAATGATTGGTTAATTTAACAAGACACATTGTAAGGTTTCTATTGTTAAAATAACAAATCTCTTAAGTTTAAAGTTATCTTCCGTAGAAAGCATAACATGACATGAGACCCTAATCTGGACAATTGTTAAAATATCTAGTATTTTTACATTCAAGATCTATTTGAGGATTAGGAATCCACGTTAGAATAAATGCCGTGTAATATCAAGACTTGTTTCTGAACAATTAAATCTTAATGAGGTTTCTTTTTGTTTCAGACAATTATGTACTCATCCTTTGCCAGGAAAATTACCCAAAGACAATCGTATTTCTCATTAAAAAAAAAAAAATGGTTATTAATGCATAAAAAATAATGATTATTAATTGTATTAATTAATTGCAGTGTTATATACGAAGCTTTGTTAAAAATAAACAATTTAGCTTGAAAATTTCTCTTTACCAATATTAGGTTAAAAACAGAGTTACCTCCCCTGATTGATAATTCTAAGAATTACCGAGTTATTTGCCCATTTTGTCTGCTCAGTTTATGATTCGTCCATAGTGGTGTTTTGTACGCTCGACAATAAACGTTCTCTTTGTATCTTCAAACTTTTTTGTTATACATTTTTATTAGCGATTCCACTGCTGCTTTCACGTCAATAAATAAAAATGTATTACATAAAACCGCATGAAGATGCAAAGAGAAGCTTCACTGCCGAGCGTACAAAACAAATACAATATTAATATAAGAGTGAATGCAGACGAAAATGACACATAATTGTCATCTTAGAGTTATCGCCCCTGATTGATAATTATGCTAGTAATCCAATAGGAGCGCTTGTTAAAAGACTTCAAACTTCAGCTTTTCATATTTCGTAAAGATAATTCTCAAGTGTCGAATTTAACTTTGAACGTTACTGTCTTTAAATTTTTTTTCCTACATACTTTTTAAAGGTATACGTTTACACCCTCGCTGTGTGTGTGTGTGTGTAACTTTAGGATCGAAAAGTAAGAGGAATAACGAGCACTTCATTATATTAGCGAAATATCGAATTTCAAGTAAAACTAATATCTACTTAATTGTCATATCCAGAAAGTACAAAAAAAACAAAACAAAACAAACAAAAAAACAAACAAACAAACAAACAAACAAACAAACAAAAAAAAACTAAGGTAGAAAATTAATTAAATAAAATAGTTTTCGAAGAGTGAAAGTTGAGATTTGCTAAAAAAAAACAAACAAAAAACAAAGAAAAAAAAAACAAAAACAAAAAAAAACAGGTCGAAATGTAACAAGGGAGGTACATGTTTTTCTGAAAATTAAAAAAAAATCTTAGCAAAACTCAAGTTCCACTAATTGGTTTTGAAAACTATTTCCATTAGTAATTAATTTTCTACCCTATCGTCTTTCATAATTTTTGGATATGTTCATTGCTGCGACATGACAATTAAGTAGATACCACTGGTTTTACTTGAAATTCAATATTCCAATTTTCAACTTTCATTATTATAACCAAGAAGCGCCGAAATAATTTCTTTCAACTTATTTTTAGATTAGATTTTTTTTGGAAAACTTCCTAACCCTTTCTCGGAGGACGGGGGGGGGGAGAGGGTAATCTTTTTCTTTAAAAACTAAAATCTGTAAAAGATACTGTCATACTTGAATGTATAACTAAAATATAAAAACATTCTTATTAAGGGGAACATGTTTATGCTAGATTATGGAATTCATTATATGGCAGTGACAAGAAAATTAGAACATTTTCGTGTGTCAGTCTGAGAAAAATATTCTACTGCTGTTCCTTAATATTGTTTTAGTTTCAATATTTAACATAAAAAGAAGATAAGCCGCTTCTTTTACTTTGCCAACTTCAAGTAAAGGAAAAATGGTACTACATTTGCGAGGAAAGGTAAGAATCATTAAAAAATTTTTTTTTATATATATCAAAATATATTGTGAAGACACAGTGGTTTTGATATGGACTTTGTGAAAGGTTAAAAAACTTGTGATTACTCCTTTTAAAAGATAAAAGGAAAATATTTCAGAAATATTTTCCTTTGGGTCTGTTACCGCCATTCACCGACCAATCTCTGGTGAGCATCACAATGAACATTTCTAGTCTGCTCATTGTGGTCACAGATAGGTAACCGGCTCTCAGTTCGCAAGGCTACTAGGATCAGGTTTTATATATAGCAGCTGGTATTCCCAAAGTCATCCAAGTACTGGCCAGTCTAAGTATTGCTTAACTTTGGTGAGCTTACGGGAACCAATGCGCCAACGTGATTATAGTAGCAAGTAGCATATGCGACATGTAGCAATATGAATACGATGATTACCTCCCTTGCATTTTTACATTTTATGATTTAAAAACGAGTTATCTCCCTTGAATTATTTCCCACTTCAATGAACGATATATATATATATATATATATATATATATATATATATATATATATATACACACACTACACAAAATTTGATGTTGAGAGATATACAAAATATGACATGATTATGGACACCAAAAATTACAGAAAAAAAAAAAAAAAAAAAAAAAAAAAAGTGAGTAGAATTTTAATTAAATTAATTTACTATTAGGAGTCAACAAACTCCGAACAACATGGTCACGTAGCATCTTCATACTAAATGATCCTCTAAGCCGTGCATTTTGCTCGGAATTCATGTATTTACGAATAGTAAATTGATTGTTTTTTTAAATTAAAATTCTACTTAATAAGTTTCCATAATTTGTGTTATGTACTATTGTTTTCAACTGATAAATATATCAGCAAGTTTTCTGATTTTTACTTTGGATTGTCATATTTCATTTGAGTATCAATAAGAACCCAAAGTTGAATATTAAACTGAACTAAAAACATTATAGTATCATCCTTGCAAATCATGTAAAGATTTCATAAAACTTTACATTTTTTTTTTAATGGTAAAATTTATTTACAATAAAATCAATAACAAATTTACATAATTTAAAATTATAAACAAAAAAGGAAGCGAATTTAAAATTAACATTAACGTTTAAAAAAAAAGAGTTAAGATTTAATAAAAAGTATGTACAAAAAATTACTGAATCAATTAAAGTACATAACTGTTCTTTTTGGCATTTGTCGAGTAATGTTTCTTTGAACGAAGGTAGATTTGCAAGATGGAACGAAGGGAGATAATCACGAATCAACTCCCTTGGCACAGCATTTCTTAAAAGGAAAATGTTTTAAAAATAAATTAGAAAAGCATATGTACAAGATATATTTTATCATCATTTTGTAAAAATGTGAAAGCGGTTTCAAACAGAAAAGGTCCATATAGTATCAGCAAAGTTTGTATTAAAAAATATTCAATTATGTTTTAAAATCAGTAGAAAATAAATTGAAAGCTTGGAATAGAGACTGTCTTTTTTTTTTTTTTGCCCTTTATTTTTGTAATTTTACTTTAATAGAAAAAAAAACAAAAAGAAAAACAAATAAACATTGGCGATGGATTTCCGTTATACTAGCTACAAAGTGTTCGTTTAAAAAAAAAGGGGGGGGGTACAACAGTAAAGTGAAACGAGCATTCCTCGGACAAGAAAAATTACTTTTCTATCGATCTGGATCATTTTCGGAGGTATAAAAATATTTTTAATTTCAATTAAATTCAAATATATCACATTGGGTTGAAAATAAAAATGGCAGCATTGCGTTCTCAAACTTTTAAAAAGAGGAATTTTTTTCCCCTGTTTTTATCATTTTTTCCCTTTAAATAAGGAGAGAGAGAGGAAGAAAAAAGTCTAGATGCAATGAAATTTACTAACTTTCTAAAAGATTGAATTTTTTTTCTTAAGTAAATACTTAATTTAGAAAAAATTCAATCTTTGGAAAAGTTTGCGAACACAATACTGACATTTTAAAAATATTTTTTTTAATCCAATGTGATATATATTTAGCTGAACATTTTAATTGAAATAAACAAGGCAATAAAATATTTTTAAAATGCGCACACATGATCCAAATAGATAGAAACACAACTTTTACTGGCTTTGGTAATAATTCTTATTTGAATATTTGTTTCTTTTACCTCTCTTTTTGTTCTGTTAGAAATAAAACAAACCTTAGTTTGTTTTTTTTCTAAAATAGCAACTGTATGTTAAAAAAAAAAAAAGTACAAAAATACAAATTAAAAAACGCAAATAAGAAAAGCAAAAAAAAATAAAAAAAATAAATAAATTAAACAAATAAAAAACAAAAAAAGCAAAAAAAAAAAAAAAAAAAAAAAGCAAAAAAATAAGCAAAAAAAAAATGCAGTCTATTATTCTGCACTTCCATCTCACTTCGATAATCCTAAAAGTGGGGGGAGGGGGAAACAACAAAAAAAAAAATCAGTTTTATAAATTCTAATAATGCGACTGAAAGAAAATTGTTTCAAAATCATGATAGGGAGCATTAATTTTTGTAAACAAATTCAATATTTTACCAGAGTTTCGTTATCAGACATGAACAGATTCAGGCTTCCAATGTTACAACTTAAAAAATCGTTTTCTGGCCAGATAAATTTCTTGTTAAGGAAAATAATATTTTCAGAGGCCGAGGAGGAAACAAAATATTTAGACATTTTTCAAATTTTCTCGACAATTCATTTTATTCTTTTATTTCTCAGTGAAATATAATTTCTTTGTAGGAAGTAACACATTGCCACAACCCAAGACGTAATGAGAGAGAGAGAGAGAAAATAAAAGGATGTAGGGAATTAACAAATAATCAAAATACTTTAGTGTAGTCTTGCAGTGAAAATCTATTTCTATCCCACATATCTGTATAGATATTGGATTTTAATGTTAATCTGAGCTTGCATTTAAACATATGGTATAAAAAACAATCCATGTCTAAATATTGGATTTCCTGTGAAACTGCAATAAAGTTGTTAGATGAGGTCCTTTCAATTATTGTTATAAAGCCCTTTGTGTATGCAAGATAAGCGGTTTTGGGTCGGATTTGTTCTGGCTTGATTGTAGGTTCTATAAGAGTTAATATAAAGTATTTTATTTAATAATTATACATGACAGAGTCCGTTTGTTGTGCTGCGGTTTCATTGCCTTGGGAGTAAAAACTGTCTATTTATTGCTTGATCAAATAATCAGTACATTTCAATGGTTGAAAAACTGTTGAATAAATATTTTTCTGCATTTTTTAACTGCTGATAGTCTGATCTGGAAATAAGACAGTTTTTTTTTTCTAGAGACCATTTGTTCAGAATAATGAAACCCCAATTCACCAAACACCCTCTAGTCAGTTTTTAAATAAAATATTCATTTATATGAGAAAGCGGGGGCAGAGAGAGAGAGAGAGAGAGAGAGAGAGAGAGAGAGAGAGAGAGAGGAACATCTCAACATTAGTATAGTGTGATTACTCATTGATAAAAATATATATTCACTCAACATACACATACCCAGAAAAGTAAGCAGCCAAAAATTTCATGTTAGCAAAGGAAGAATTTCTTCAGACAAACAAAGATGGACATATAAACATGGTTGTGAATAATTTGTATAATCGAGAGGAGGGAACAGTTATAAAAATATATTTTTCGTTTTTGATGAAAAAAAAAATCTTTCTGGCAAAGTTACTGCCGAGAATTCATTGTTTTTTTTTTTTTTTTAAATTTTATTTGAAGGGGCAGGGAGAGAGTTTTAACAATGGGGAATTAAGTAGTTTGAACAAAAGAAAAATACTGAAAAAGCGACTTTCTTAATTTACAAGAAAGTTTAGTACTCGTTTTAGATCGATTTTTCCCAACCCCTTTTAATAAATAAGTAGCAACATTATAAGAAAAAAAATCATTTTTCCGAAAGCAAACTGCTGAAGAGTTCTTAATACTCAATATTTATCTTTAGGCTCTTCCGTGCTTCTCCGTTATTCGAGTGAAATTTGAAATATGGAATTTCAAGTAAAACCAATCGTATCTACTTCATTGTCATGCCACAGTAATGAACATATCCGATAAGGTAGAAAATTAATTAGTAATAAAAATAGTTCTCAAAGACAATTAACGAACATAAAAAAAATAAAAGAAACCAGAAAGTTCGACTTTTAACAAAAGAGGTAATAATTTTTTGAAATCTTAAACCAATTTATCAAAATTCAATTTTTGTTAATTGTCTTCAAAAACTGCTTTGATTAATAACTAATTTTTTACCTTATCAGTTTTCATCATTTTTGGATATGCTCATTACTGTGACATGACAATTAAGTAGATACTTACTTGATTTTACTTGAAATTCAATATTTTGATTTTCAAATTTCACTCTAATAATGGAAAAACACAGACTTTTCTCCAGGACTGTAAACTTGGAACCAATGAAGTGGTCACTGGAGTAAGGAACTGACACCAGTTGAATGTACACATTATATGACGCTAGTTTATATATTCTTTAATATAACTGGTTATAATGGTATAGGCCTATTAAAATCAGGAGTGTATGTATAGTTTTTTGGGGGGATATGCAGACCATTGTCATTTATTGACAAAGAGTTAAAATTGAAAAAAAATTAAAAAAAAAAAAAAAATTTATATATATATATATATATATATATATATATATGGGGAGGGGAAGCCCATCTAAACTTTTGTGTTTAGATTCTGCAGCCTTGATTACGCAAAAATCTTTCTTTGTTTAATAAAAGGACATCCAAAATTTTGACAAAAACAACAAAAAAACGAAAATGTCTGCTTATATCAGCTGTTATCACACATATCCAAGAGATATTGTCTGCTTGTTTTGTTTTTTGTAAGCCGTAAATAAAATTCCAGAAATATTTGAGAACTATATAAATTTATATAAACATATAGATTTTCTCCGCTGTTTTGAGTTTGTGTATCAAGCATTCAACTATTTAAAAAAGTCATTTATTGTAATGTTCAAACATGGCATACCAGGGAGGGAAAACTTGATTAGCAAGCGGGCAAAGTGGTTAGCATCAACTAAACAAACGATTGATGATTCCGTTTGAATTGAAGTAATTTAAAGTTAACTTGTAATTCATAGATGTCAAATTTCACTTAATTGTAAAAACAAAAATATTAGAATTTTTTTTTTCCACACCCCAATCATTCATTAATTATCATTAAATATATTAATATCATTATATATTTCAGACATATCAAAATATAATAATACTAATACAATTACATATAACTAGAGACACACACAAATATATATCATTTCATATTATTTATGTATATAATCAAATAATTTATTATTGGTGTTGTATTCCTTCAGGCAAACTGAAGAGCTCTTAAGATTTCATGGTTTTATTGCTGAAAGAAATCATGCCTGGGAATGAAACATTTCTGTCTAGTCAATTTACTGTAAGTATTTTTAGTAATACTATTATAGATCTCTACTTAAGTATTGAGCACAGTTAAATTAAATACTGAAACATGTACGTAATTGGAGTAAAAAAAATCCAATATATTTTGTATGATTTTTGTATATATTAACTTGTTTTTACAATTAATATGTCCAGTTGGATTGTGGTTGTTTGGTCATCAATGTTTTATTTTCTTTGTCCCATCGCTTTCCCTAGATGAGATGCCAATCAGACACATGCACGTGTCAAAAATCCTGATGAAAAATGTACATCTTGCAATATTAAACAAACAAAAAAATGATTTCCCCATCCTTCAATTCAAACAGCCGTACCAAATTCATCAATAGAGCCTGGTTTTGGTAAAGTCATTTTATTCAAGGTGTCTGTCTGAGATATACTCGAACAGCTATGAAGCCGCGGAGGTTTTTTGGGTGGGATAGCAACAAGTCCAAGACTTCCGACAGAAATGCTTCTTTTGTTACTATCTTCTGAACCCGACTGTGAATTTGCGGTGGAAAACGATCGATTATATACACTGTCCTTGGGTAACGTATCCGTATCGTACGGAGAGTGCATGCTATTTGAAGAGTCATGTGAGTACGGATGGAACGATGGAACTGAATAGAATGTATCAGGGTGTCGAGGGTAGCTAGAGTGGTAGAGTTGGGGGAACACTTCACTACTGTGGTCCCATGTGTCCGTGCCAGAATTATAACCCGTTGGTTGATCAAGGAGTGGGCACGCTAATTCAGATAAGTTTGAGGAAGTATTGTTTCGAGATGTTTCGGTCCAAAACATCCCATTGTTATCAGATTGTGAATCCAGGTTCGTGAGGATCGTGCTTGGGGCATTTACTTCAGAGTCGAGAGGGTCTGTACGGAAGGACATGTACGTGCCACCGTTTGGTATACGTTCCATTTTCTCAAACAGAGGTTCAGTGTTGTCAAGCGGAGGCTTTTTCAAGGAGTCATAAAATGGATCCATTTCATCGTTATCCATTTGTTGGTCTGGTGGGCATTTTTTATTGTCAGTGTCGAGCTTATAGCCACCATTAGATTCAAAATGCTTTTTAATTTTTAGTTTCAGCTCCTCTTCACGCTGTTTTTGGATTTTGGTGAATCTCCGCCAAAAGATGAAGCCCATCAAACCAAGAAAGATAACTCCAGTGAGCACACAAACCGTCACAACAGCTACCATTATATTAGTAGAGTCCTCGTCGGTACTGGATTTTTTATCAACAATTAGCTGCGTGAAAAATTGGACACCTTCAAGTGCCAATGTGTAATTTACACACTTCTCCGAGATTGGATTTCGAGCAACACACCTGTATTGCCCGACGTTTTGCGGATTTAAGTTTTCTATAAACAGCATGGAGTTTTGATTATTAACTCCACCAGTGTATTCAATTAAGTAACCGTCAGTAGTTTTCAAAAGCCTGTCCTTAAAATACCAACTGATATTAGCCAATGGATCAGACTGAACTTTGCACATCAAAGTTAGGTTTTCCCCTTTCTCGACGTTAATGTTGATACTACTGGAGTCCATGATCACTGGGCAAGCAAAACGGGCAATATCAACAGAAGGAAACATCGGCGAGTTCCATGATATCGGAGTGTCGCATCGTGGAATCTGAAGCCTGTCCGTCCAGTTCAAGTGCACGGATTTGATATATTCAACCAGCCAGCGGATTTTGCAATCACAATTCCATGGATTGGAGTACAATAAAAATGTCTGGAGATTCTGATGCAAATCTTCAAGTAGTGAAGAGGGCAGAGCGTGAAGTGCATTGTGCTGTATTTCTAAGTGTTGCAACTTCACAAGGCCTGTAAAGGCACCCGCTTCAATTTTGTATATGTGGTTACCGCTAAGTTTCAACACCGTGAGATTATTTAGATTGTAGAATGCATCTCTTTTTATGGTTCTGATGTGGTTGCCTTCAAGAGAAAGGCTGCGCAGTGCTCGCAGCTCTCTTAAGGCACTAGAGGGGACCTCAGTTAAGCGGTTTCCCCATAAATTAAGATGCTGTAAATGTATGAGGTATTTGAACGTTTCACTGGGGATACTGGTTAGAGAGTTGTTGCCAAGAGTCAGTTTGCGTAAATTAACGTACTTGGAGAAATGTGCCAATGGTCGCACAAAATCCAGCCTGTTGTGATCCAAGAATAATTGCCAAATGTTAGTTGGGAGATAAACCGGAACTGCAGGCAAACTGCAGTTGGCACAATCGGCCGTGAGAATTTGGTTTTCTTTGACAGCATGGCACACTTGATGCTGCTTTAGAGCTTGGCCAACTAAAGAGATGCCGAGCAGGAGAAATGGTAAAATTAGAACCAGTCTATTCATGGTGAAGAAATAGCAACAAATACTCTAAGAGCGTAGAGAGGTTTTTCTGCTTTCAAATGAAGTGGTCAGGCCGCATAATCATGAAAAGGGATTTCTTGAAGGCTACACTTGCTTTGATTCAACAGGTTCCATGTAAGCATATCCCATGTGTCTTGGTCATTTATCTACAAGCAGAAAGAAATGGAAAGAAGAGAAATTAAATTAATTCATTTACAAAATAAATTTTCTAAGTAATTACAATAAAACTATCAGTGCTTATTCAGATTGGCACTTATAAACAAAATGAAATTTTTTTATAGTGTACCTACTTGTTATGGAATGAAGATGGTATATTTATTAAAAATCACAAAAATTGATTAAGTAGTTTTTTTTTTTTTATCTTAAATACAGAAAAGCTTATTTGCTGTTTTTTACCAATAAGTGACAGACGAGGCCATGTTTCACTATAGAACATAAGGGAAGGTAATCAGTGATTATTTTGACAGTTTCCACATGCACTAGGGTTGTCTGTCTACTGATTTGTTGATTTCATTTTTTTCACCCTCATTTGAACAGCGATTTTCTTGTAAAAAAAAACAAAAAAAAAAAAACTTGATCAAATTACGTGATTTTGGGAAATTTTCTTTGTCCCTGTGCATCATACAGACATTTCTGTATTTTCTTTAATTTTAAATGCTGCTATAAGTGTCAATCTGCATAAGCACCAATTTATCATTACAGTTAAACAAATACAAAACTAACAATTTTCAAGTAGAACAATCCCCAATTCCAGACCATTCCAGCTTTTTAGTTAATCATAAAATTGCTTTGCTGTGAGATAAATTCTGTGGGTATTTTTTTTTTTAGGAGGGATTTTTTTCATGTTAAAAAAATTAGTAAAAGTCACAAAAAAAGCTTACTCTACCATAAACCCTAAGGTCCTTATGGTACCCACTTAAAAAACAAAACAAAAAAAAAAACTTTTCCAAGTCATACCACTAGTCCTAAATCTATATGACATGCCCCCTCCAATAAAACCATACCATAACCCTATTACTAACCCCAAGTCTTAGTGGAATCTCATCCTTAAATACAAACCCAAAACTACATGCAATCGTGTAAAAAGTGTTGACCCCACCCCTGTAAAATAATGCAGTGAATTTATCTCCCATAACAAAAAAAAAAAACAAAAAAAAACCCCAGTTAACTGCCCTAAACCACTGGAAACAGGCAATCATTATATGTTAATTCCATATACAAACTGATCACTCTAAATTCTAAAATAATTATCCAGTTCAGTTTGTCAGACCACTGTTAAAGTATGGTGTTTAGACATCTCCATATCTTATACGTAATATACAGCATCTGGAGAAAGTTAAAACACATATTGCTCCAAAAGACTTAACATTTTCTCCCTTGAGCGCCGACACGATGATCTGATTTTGGCCTACAATCTCATTGAGGGGTATTATGATATATATCACGACTTATTCACTGCTGCACCAGAAAGAGGTTTACACGGACACCATAAGAAACTATTTCACTATTGATTTGATTGAACTGAAGGAATGTTGCCTTCTCAATCAGATTTCCAGCATCTTGGAATAGACTTAAGCGATTCAATAGTTACACTAACAACACAATGATTTGTACAGATGCTGGACTACTCTATCCTCTTCTGTGTAAATTTCTACCACCCTTTTCCTGCATAGCATTTGAAGCATGATGAACTAATTTTTTTGACAAATAAATTTAATTTTTTCTTCTAGTTTTTCAAGGTGTTTATGCATAATCGCTATAAAAAGTGAAATCTAATTTTTTATGGGTCGGGGTGGGGGGTTAGTGAGGAGAAGATTCTTTTTCATACTGAAAATATCGACCTATATGTTTTGACTTCATTTTTGCTTTGAAATTCATTAAATTCCCTTAACTAACTTAGTAAGAATGTTCAGCGTTTTTTTTTTTTTTTTTTTTTTTTTGTGTAATAAAATTTTTTAAAACATTTATGTTCAGTTCAAGAAATAAATAAAGAACCCCCCCCCAACATGATCCAAAGTGCATATGTGAAAAAGGAGGGGGCGAGGAAGAGGAGAAAGAAAGTGATAGTATAGTTTCTGCTTTGTACATGCAGATACCAAATCTCCATTAATATTACTGCCCTTGTTGGAAAAACATGTTCTTCCGGATTTCATTAGAAAAATCAGAGTAAAAATCTCCAACTATACTTGTCCTTTTCAACTATTTCTAAGAACTTAATCCTCAGAAACCAGATCTCCATAACTGGAGTAATTCTATCCTAATGTATGATGACTATCTTTTCTCGTCCTTTGTTTTTGTTTAGACACTGGTTAAAAAGGAAATTGCCAAGCCCAAACCAAGAATATTAATATCCTCTTCCTTTTAAGATATTTGAATATTTGTCTTCAGTGCACGTTTGAATCTAACCTTTTTTTTTATTGCAAGAATTTAGCTTATGCATCAAATATTAGCTAGCCTTCCTATGTTACACTTATCGTTGATCACTTTCTAGCTTTAGATACAATGGATACCCTTTGAAAGGGCATCTGAAACAGAATTTACAGTGAAGCAAGGGTTGCAGTGAAGGACTGGCATTATATCAGCGCTTTTTTTTTCTCTCACAGACTAGCTGCTCCACCAAGGCTTCAGAATATAGTCCACCTTATTATGTTAGCTCTAGTTAGAAACTAGGAGGAGAGGGAGAGAAATTCATACCTTTTCCAAGGATATTAGACAAAATGGGTTTATAACCACTTTCAAACAGTATCTGGTATTTTCAAATCATCACCCATCTAAATAGTAACCAGGTTCAATGTAGCTTAACTTTGGTGTTCTGGCAAGATATGATTGTAATTTTTATAACAATGTGCTCTGTTGAACTCGTTGCACTTGTACCCACCCCCCTTAAACGTACATATTCCCAACAAACCCCTTCACTGTTGAGATCCTTAACTACCAGAAGGCTCTCTACTCTAATAGTTTCTTCCCTCAAACAGCCAGACTGGAATTCCCTTCCTGCTACCTGCTTCCCTGACTGTACTGATACAGAAGTTTAAATGCAACGTAAACCAACATCTTGTTAATCTTTCCCATTTAAATTGCTCCTAACCAAAAGGCGTAGATGTGTTCGACAGTGTTTAACGACCACACTTTCATGTTGGGAGTAAAATTGACAGGAAGGTCATTCCCAAAATTAAAGTAGAATTTTGATTTTAGTCAATTTTTTTTTTTTTTTTTTGGAAAGGGTGGGGGAACATAAATTACAGCAATTCAGAAATAGTTTTACTATGCAGTAGATTCTCTGGAGGGGAAGCACCACTTATGAACTGTCTCGGAAACAAATTTGCTTTTTCAGCTATGATGATTAGTCTGTACACACGCTAGGAACTTGTGTAGATTGGTGATCTTTGAATCCAAAGCATTGCAGGTGAAAACATTACATACATGTCAACAGTGTCATGTTGAAATTAGTATAAATTCTACAAATTAGAAGATATGCTAGATGTACTTTAAAAAAAAAAAAAAAAAAAAATCCTCAATTAAGTTCTAAAATGAATTAGTTTAAAAATGACGAAACCTTGAGTCAATTTAAGTCAAGGGAGACAAGTCAGCTTGCTATTCTGAATTAATCACGACCGTTCCACATTGAAAAATATAAAACTTGATAATTTGAATAATTCTATTTTTACTTGTAATTATTATTCTATTGGATCATTTTCTGTAATTTCCGGAATATATCTTGATTTTTACATGAAAGTACATAATCTTTTCACGTGAAATGCGTTGGTTTAAATCGAAAAAACAAAACGAAACAACAAAACCCCCCCAAAACACTGGAGTGTGTATTATTGATTATCTCCCTTTGTTTTCAAATTGGATAACAATGTCAAATATTATATAACAAACGACAAAGTGCTTTTAACTCTAAATCTAGCTGGTATTCTTCAAAGGTTTCAATCCTTCATTATTACTTGTTCAAGTATGCAGGTCAATTGCTTATTTTATTGCAAAGGCTTTGTAAAAGTTAATACCAGACAATTGTTATTCAGGGACAGTAATCTAGAAACAACTCGGACTCTGGAAATTTTAAAAGGTCTGAATCCAACCCCAGAAATTACACACATATATATATAAATATATATATATATACATATAATTAGTAGAACCCCAGGATACGGTAGTCCTAGGATACGGTTTTATCAGGTTATGATGTGGAA
Source organism: Euprymna scolopes (assembly GCF_053919585.1). Classification (NCBI taxonomy): domain Eukaryota; kingdom Metazoa; phylum Mollusca; class Cephalopoda; order Sepiida; family Sepiolidae; genus Euprymna; species Euprymna scolopes. Next base: position 74,099,905 of record NC_136500.1, on the reverse strand, counting down.
TACAATGTTTTCCCAGAACCTGGTTATGGCATTTGCCCCACCTTACGGTATTATTTATAATGTTATTTGATTATATACTGTATTTTGTTACTAATTTTTAATGTCGTATCCCCAGGTTCTACTGTATATATAAAGTAGTAGTGGTCGTGTGCATCTGTGTACAACTCTCATACAGCCCACACCACTGGACCGATCATGACCAAACCTAAGATGATGATGGTCTAGGATCTAGGGATGGAGCACACCATTTTTCAAGGTCAAAGGTTAAGGTCACATTTAGTGTGGCTCTTCATAAACTCCCTCACCTAGGGATGGTGCACACCAACTTGAGGTTTGCCACCATGGCGTCGGTCAACTTCTTTGTGAATTTGAATCAGATCACCCTCCTCCATTCCCACCACCTCAACCAATTAAATAAATGTTAACTATTGTGATTCTTCGTAATTATTTTAGTTTTTTTGTGCAACAAACAATATCAGTGCCAACTTTGATATAATCTATTTGCTTTAAAGTTCACAGTTGGATTTCAGTCACTTCAGGAGGTAGTTAAAATTTTTTTAACACCTTAAGAAATAGTTGCTCTTTCAACATTACTGCAAGGGTGCCCGCAAAGTGGGTACTCACATGCACAACAAAGTTCTGTGCAAAGCGTGGATATCTTTCCTAGCATATATATATATATATATATATATATATATATATATAAACTAGCAAGCTATTCAATATTGCCCAGTTGTAAAATACACTTAAATATATTTTAATTTATGCAGATTTTGTATTATTAGAGACCCATTACATAGTGATTTCAAAAGTGGAAAAAAAAAAAAAAGAAGACTTGGGTGGTATCAGCTAGAATTAAAACCAAAATATAGCTCTCCAACCTTATTTGTTATGATCTTATCTAAATCCATTTTCTATTAAATAGATCTCAAACGTGTGTGTATGTTCGTACGTCCACTAAAACTTTTAATCTGCATCATACAGGCATGAGCACAGCATCGTTAGAAAAAGCGATCTCTCAGACAAAAACTATCAAAAAAAAAAAAAAATATGGCGATTATTTTATGTAGAAATGTTTTTGTTTGGTCAGATAAAAACCTTGCTTTCGATGCGGTTTGCAAAGCATGCACTAACTGTCGTTATGTTGTTCTATTTTAAATAGCTAAATTTATTACGTTATAACATCTATGTCCTTGTGAGCCCATCGATAAAGTGTTTGCTTAACTTAGGTTATGAGAGTTCGTGCCAGGCACGTGTCTTTTTTTTCTTTTTTTTTTTTTTTTTTTTTTTTGCTTATAAAATCACTTCTGGCTGATGCCACCCAAATCCCATTTTTTGTTGACTAGGCAACCTCAACTTCCCTCCGTCCTTGTTGTCACAATTTTTATGTAGATACAAGAAATAATAAAATATATGTATGTGTGAAATATTGAATACAATGGAAGTACTTTGCTTTATTATGCTTTTTTTTTTTTTTTCATTTTTGTCTAATCTTTTTTTAATGAAATCAAATTTCCATAAGAATCACAAGCACTTTTAATTTGACTGAATCATCTTCAAGTGATGTGAAAGTGGACTGGAGCAAAAAGTGAAAGGTAGAAAAGTAAAATTTTCAATAAATTGTAGGCAGTGGTGGCAGGTTATTAATAGCTTCAATTTCGATATAAGATTATACAAAAAATAAAAGCAAAGTACCTCAGTTGTATTCAATGTTTGCTTAAATGAAAAAAATAATATATAAAATAGAAAATAAAATATGCCTGTATGTTGGTTGTTTTTGTTTTATGGCATATCAACCCTACGGATATAGTTTTAAAGTCATATCCAGGACCTGTATGTTTGTAAATACATAATTTTCTCAGCTGATCACTACAAAGTTGACATTTAGTTTATAAGTTAGTTTATAAGTTATTTTATAAGTTTTTTATAAGTTGTTAAATGCACACAAAGTGATGGAAGTGGGGACGCTGGCAGTGACCAGGGGCATTCAGAGCAGAGCATGCAGTGCAATCTGACCAATTCTAGTCAAGTTTCTAGGACTAACTCAGAATCAGACTTTTTTTTTTTTTTTTTTTTTTTTTAAATGGAGACGGAAACAAGTGTTCAGGTTACAGATTTCAAATCCTCACATTCAATAAGTACAACTGTACTAATTTGGATTGTATAAACATTTCTGGAATTTCTTTAACACCCTCCCCTCACCCCACCCCCGTTTTTATATTGGACATAAATTTTAATTCAGATTCCCCATTTCATATCAAATTGTTTTGTTTACATAAAAAAATAGCAAAAAAAAAACAAAAAACAAACAAACAAACAAACAAAAAAAAACCCCCAACTTTATTTTACAATTTACCAACCACAAAGTGAGAATGACCTTTAACCCCCTCCTCACTTTCTCTGGCTGTTGTGTTTGGTTATTTAAATCAATTATCATTCCTGTTTTAAAGGGATGGAGGTTAAATCTGGGTGTATGTGTGTGTGAAACAGAATCTGTAAAATAAGTTCATTTTTTGACTACAATAGTTTCGTTTTCATTCAATTGGTGCCGACAGTCTAATAAAATAAAAAAAGATATTTTATTGCAATGGATAAAATAGCAGGGGAGACTGGTCTTGCTGACATTGGTTAGTAAAACTACCATTTTTATAAGATTTGAGTTATCTTTGCACAAAAGTTTTGAAACATATGAATAGACCTATTAAAAAAAAAAAAAAAAAAAAAATAGCATAAACTGATCTCAAGCTTTTGGTAGGCAATCATTCTGGAAACAATAGTTTCGGTTCGTTTAATAAATTAAGTATGAATCTAATTTCTAAAGTAAAGTTAGTTCATGTATCGTTTCATCATAGATGCCTTTGTTTCAACAAAAATCTACATTGGATACTGGTTTTCCAGTTTTCCTTGTGGAGCGTTGCAGCATACTAAGAATAAAATGTAATTCAATTAAATTTCTCCCAGAAAATATTTTGTATGGGCTGGAATTATTTTCAAATGACCGCCATCTTACAAAAAAACAGGGGGGGGGGGACGACGTAACTCGGTATTTGTCTATACAGAGTTATTTGAATTGGAACACAAAAATATTTGTTTTGGGGGGGAAAAAATAAATAAAAATAAACAACAAAAACAACAACAAAAAAGAAAAACATAACATTCTACTACAAACTAAGTGGTTTTCTTGACTTTCTGCCATTGCCTTGAATATGCGTACATTCGTTTTTTTCCCTTTCATGTCTATTATAGAGCAGAGTATCATTAGTAAATATACCCATCTCAGACAATTTTATCAGAGAGGTCGTTTATAAATATCAAGAATTATAAAGGTCCAATGATTGACCCCTGTGGCACACTTGCATTAATATCTTGTTCAGATGTACAACGTACAAGGACAACGTGGATCTTTCTCTTGTCGTGGAAGGATCTGATTATGTTGAGCATTCATCAAGAAATACCATAGGATTTAATTTTCGTGAGAAGCTCTTCATGCCAGGCCTTGTCAAAGGCTTTGGATATATCAAGGACTATAGCTCTAGCTTCCTCTGGATTATCCAGTGTATGGTATGTGTGTTCAGAGATGACAGTTAAAATATCTGCAGTCGAACAAGCTTATCTAAATATATACTGTTGGTCAGAAAGAAGCTTAGCATTTAGAACATGGTGGACTAGTGCTTGATTGATTAAAGACTCAAAGATTTTAGTGAAGAGGGGAATAATAAATCGTTGACAAATCATTGAGTAATGAGGAAGCTTGTATATATTAAAGTATAAACACTTAATGTGAAATGTAGAGTTAGACTTGACAAATCTAGACAGACATGACAAGAGTAAATAGATACCCAATAAAAAAATATTGCTTAAAGTATGCATGCAGTGATTCAGTGTTTTGCCCTCCACTATATTCAGTCAAATGTTTGGTCAGGATGAAGAACCGTTATCATTAGTCAGCATTACATGTCCTCTTTATTTGTGTGGAACAGAAATCGAAAATAATCGGAACTCTTGAAGTATTAGAAAATCTTTTTAGCCTACTTTGTAATCTTCAAAGAGAAAAGAAGGAAAAAAAAAGAATTTTTTGTCTCTTCGTTTTGTGGAATTTTAATTTTTACAATGTGTTACTTATTCGTCTATTGAAAACAAAGTACTTCTTTAGAATTGCACTTATTTTTTAAAAATTAAAAAAAAAAACATGTAGAAAAGTCTATGATGTACATACCCATGACTGAACGAAGATGGCGTAGTCTAAAAATTACATAATTTGATCAGGCAGTATCTTTTATTTTAGAAAATCAAATTTTAGGATATGCTTGATACAAGAGAAACTAGTCACCATATTTTGTTGAATTCAAGGGCAGACAACTCAATTTCAGTATTTTTCATTTTCTTTTTAATAGAATGCTGGAAAGACAATATAATAAATAAAATGACTATAACTAAATGTTTAGAAATTTAAAAAAAAAAAAAACCCTGAATCCGTAATTGTATCAGAATCGGGGAAAAAATATTGGAATCTTTTCATCACTAGTCCAAACAAATGCAGACGATTTTTCCCTCATTTTATTTAAGAACAGTGCAACTTTGGACAGTCAGATCTGGTCAGAACTGAAGTCCAATACCAACTTCTTGTCTATGACTGATTTTCTTTTTTCTACTTTTGACATTTTGAACGACTCTAGAAAGTACTAGTAAAATTTTTTAATATTTTATACGGATTTACATGCTTTTTTTTTTTTTTTTTTTTTTTTCATCTCAATATATCTATCATATTACCATTAAGTATGAATACATTGAGGCTATTACCAAAGCGACTGCAAAGAAAGTGGGATCCCTCTACTATGATAGAAAATTCACATTAGAGAGCATCCTATAATATTACAAAGCCACAGTTTTACTTAAAAACACACTTTTGGATTTTATGAAGATTCTCTAACTTTTCTATAGGGAAAGGAAACATTACACGTGCATACAATAAGTTTTATATACAAACAAAGATTAAAATGACAGCAGTAGTTCGTTAACACCTGTATGTCTTTTCCCTTCGGATTCTAATTAAACTTAAAAAAATAACCCCCCCCCCTCCAAAAAAAAAAAAAAAAAAAAAACTTTGGAAGTAGATTATATGGTTTTGTCAGCTGAAGCACTATACATGCCACATGTTATTTTTGTCATTTGCAAAGAATTTTTGCTTTTAAAGAAAAAGAAAAGCATCCAGTTCCTAAAATGGGTCTTACAATCTTCAAAGCATTTCAAAATCAACAGAAACTAAATAATGTGCAACGTTCTTTCTTCAAGAGATAGTTTGAAGTAGGCTCTAACCGGAAATATAAGTGCACTATATAACTGTCAATGACTTGATACGTTCTAACATGTCGAAATATGAACCACCAAAAAATTCAAACTTTTCAGACAGACTTCTGAGATTTCAAAAGATTAGCTTACAAGATAGAGGGGGCTTTATGTCCCATTCACTTGCCAGAGCTGTTGGTAACTTGGGTATTAAAGGAGAGGAAAGACACCTGCAGTAGCACTCATACATAGAAAAAGCGGGAGCTTCAAGATGGCTGTTGCAATATTTTGAATTCTTTTGTGAATAAAAAGAGGGTTTATGACATAACACTTTTCGGGTTATTTAATGCCTAATGCATTGGAAAAAATTTATGCTTCAAGTTCTTTATATCTTCAAATACTAATTAATCATGTATGGTTTGGTTGTTTTTGCTTTCAACTTTACAAAACTCAATCATGTTCTGCAAAGGGAAAGAAAAAAAAGGGGAAAAAATATCAATGGCGCAAGAAGCCTTATCTCGGACAGCTTTATCGACCAGAGAATAAAAAAAAGAAGACTATGGGGTTGTAATAGATAACAATCTTGAAATCAATTAGGATCTGATCAACCTGAACCGGGGTCATCTTGAAGAGGGCGTATAATGTCAACAGATCTGAAGCAACCAATGATTCTAGAACCCTCACTGATTATACATGCGGATTCATCAGGACATATATGTTAAAAAAAAAACAAAAAAAAAACAAAAAAAAAAAACTTATATTTTTGCCCTTTTTTTTTTTTTTTTTTTTTTTTTTTTTTTTTTTAGAAAAAAAATATTTCAAACCCTTTCTAAATACTCACTGTTCATTATTTATATAATTCCTTAGAAATATATTTTCTATTTTTTTGGCATTAGCCCTACAAACAAAGTTAGGAAAGCTAAACATATTTATAGGTGACCAAAATAAGCTATGACGCTTTGGTGCTTGTTTACACAAGGCGAAACGAACCGAAAAAAAGGAGAAACGAACCGAAAAAAAAGGAGAAACGAACCGAAAAAAAAGGAGAAACGAACCGAAAAAAAAGGAGAAACGAACCGAAAAAAAAGGAGAAACGAACCGAAAAAAGGAGAAACGAACCGAAAAAAGGAGAAACGAACCGAAAAAAGGAGAAACGAACCGAAAAAAGGAGAAACGAACCGAAAAAAGGAGAGAGAGAGAGAGAGAGAGAGAAAGGAGAGGGCAAAAGGAGAGGGAAAAAGGAGAGGGAAATAGGAGAGGGCAAAAGGAGAGAGAGAGAAAGGAGAGGGCAAAAGGAGAGAGAGAGAAAGGAGAGGGCAAAAGGAGAGAGAGAGAAAGGAGAGGGCAAAAGGAGAGAGAGAGAAAGAAGAGGGCAAAAGGAGAGAGAGAGAAAGGAGAGGGCAAAAGGAGAGAGAGAGAAAGGAGAGGGCAAAAGGAGAGAGAGAGAAAGGAGAGGGCAAAAGGAGAGAGAGAGAAAGGAGAGGGCAAAAGGAGAGAGAGAGAAAGGAGAGGGCAAAAGGAGAGAGAGAGAAAGGAGAGGGCGAGAGAGAGAGAGAAAGGAGAGGGCGAGAGAGAGAGAGAAAGGAGAGGGCGAGAGAGAGAGAGAAAGGAGAGGGCGAGAGAGAGAGAGAAAGGAGAGGGCGAGAGAGAGAGAGAGAAAGGAGAGGGCGAGAGAGAGAGAGAGAAAGGAGAGGGCGAGAGAGAGAGAGAGAAAGGAGAGGGCGAGAGAGAGAGAGAGAAAGGAGAGGGCGAGAGAGAGAGAGAGAAAGGAGAGGGCGAGAGAGAGAGAGAGAGAAAGGAGAGGGCGAGAGAGAGAGAGAGAAAGGAGAGGGCGAGAGAGAGAGAGAGAAAGGAGAGGGCGAGAGAGAGAGAGAGAGAGAAAGGAGAGGGCGAGAGAGAGAGAGAGAGAAAGGAGAGGGCGAGAGAGAGAGAGAGAGAGAGAAGGAGAGGGCGAGAGAGAGAGAGAGAGAGAAAAAGGAGAGGGCGAGAGAGAGAGAGAAAGGAGAGGGCGAGAGAGAGAGAGAAAGGAGAGGGCGAGAGAGAGAGAGAGAAAGGAGAGGGCGAGAGAGAGAGAGAGAAAGGAGAGGGCGAGAGAGAGAGAGAGAAAGGAGAGGGCGAGAGAGAGAGAGAGAAAGGAGAGGGCGAGAGAGAGAGAGAGAAAGGAGAGGGCGAGAGAGAGAGAGAGAAAAGAGAGGGCGAGAGAGAGAGAGAAAAGAGAGGGCGAGAGAGAGAGAGAAAGGAGAGGGCGAGAGAGAGAGAGAAAGGAGAGGGCGAGAGAGAGAGAGAAAGGAGAGGGCGAGAGAGAGAGAGAGAAAGGAGAGGGCGAGAGAGAGAGAGAGAAAGGAGAGGGCGAGAGAGAGAGAGAGAGAGAAAGGAGAGGGCGAGAGAGAGAGAGAGAAAGGAGAGGGCGAGAGAGAGAGAGAGAAAGGAGAGGGCGAGAGAGAGAGAGAGAAAAGAGAGGGCGAGAGAGAGAGAGAGAAAGGAGAGGGCGAGAGAGAGAGAGAGAAAGGAGAGGGCGAGAGAGAGAGAGAGAGAAAGGAGAGGGCGAGAGAGAGAGAGAGAGAAAGGAGAGGGCGAGAGAGAGAGAGAAAGGAGAGGGCGAGAGAGAGAGAGAAAGGAGAGGGCGAGAGAGAGAGAGAAAGGAGAGGGCGAGAGAGAGAGAGAAAGGAGAGGGCGAGAGAGAGAGAGAAAGGAGAGGGCGAGAGAGAGAGAGAAAGGAGAGGGCGAGAGAGAGAGAGAAAGGAGAGGGCGAGAGAGAGAGAGAAAGGAGAGAGAGAGAGAAAGGAGAGAGAGAGAGAAAGGAGAGAGAGAGAGAAAGGAGAGAGAGAGAGAAAGGAGAGAGAGAGAGAAAGGAGAGAGAGAGAGAAAGGAGAGAGAGAGAGAAAGGAGAGAGAGAGAGAAAGGAGAGAGAGAGAGAAAGGAGAGAGAGAGAGAAAGGAGAGAGAGAGAGAAAGGAGAGAGAGAGAGAAAGGAGAGAGAGAGAGAAAGGAGAGAGAGAGAGAAAGGAGAGAGAGAGAGAAAGGAGAGAGAGAGAAAGGAGAGAGAGAGAAAGGAGAGAGAGAGAAAGGAGAGAGAGAGAAAGGAGAGAGAGAGAAAGGAGAGAGAGAGAAAGGAGAGAGAGAGAAAGGAGAGAGAGAGAAAGGAGAGAGAGAGAAAGGAGAGAGAGAGAAAGGAGAGAGAGAGAAAGGAGAGAGAGAGAGAGAGAAAGGAGAGAGAGAGAGAGAGAAAGGAGAGAGAGAGAGAGAGAAAGGAGAGAGAGAGAGAGAGAGAAAGGAGAGAGAGAGAGAGAGAAAGGAGAGAGAGAGAGAGAGAAAGGAGAGAGAGAGAGAGAGAAAGGAGAGAGAGAGAGAGAGAAAGGAGAGAGAGAGAGAGAGAAAGGAGAGAGAGAGAGAGAGAGAGAGAGAGAGAAAGGAGAGAGAGAGAGAAAGGAGAGAGAGAGAGAGAAAGGAGAGAGAGAGAGAGAAAGGAGAGAGAGAGAGAGAAAGGAGAGAGAGAGAGAGAAAGGAGAGGGCAAAAGGAGAGAGAGAGAGAGAAAGGAGAGGGCAAAAGGAGAGAGAGAGAGAGAAAGGAGAGGGCAAAAGGAGAGAGAGAGAGAGAGAGAGAAAGGAGAGGGCAAAAGGAGAGAGAGAGAGAGAGAGAGAAAGGAGAGGGCAAAAGGAGAGAGAAGCAAGAGAAAGTGAGAAATAATTCCTACCATGTATTTGTTTAGTAATTAATCGCTTTCTTTCTCACCTTCTTCCGTCAATTCTTGGATAATTTTCCAAATTACCCTGGTTTAATTTTTACCCAAGAAAATGGAAAAGCTACACTCGACCGATCACAGCAATTATCTTGTTTTCACAAAGGCAATGTCTCTTATTTATAAACGTGATTCCCCCCCCCCCCCAACTTACACTAGGTGCAACTTCTGTAAATCTGCTTGATTTGACTTTCAGGTCAAAATAAAAAATAAATTATTTTGGAAATAAATGAAAAAGTGGAACATTCCTTATCCATAATGCGTCAATGGGTCAACAGCATGATAAAATAAAAACGCGTCAACAGCATGATAAAATAAAAACGCGTCAACAGCATGATAAAATAAAAACGCGTCAACAGCATGATAAAATAAAAACGCGTCAACAGCATGATAAAATAAAAACGCGTCAACAGCATGATAAAATAAAAACGCGTCAACAGCATGATAAAATAAAAACGCGTCAACAGCATGATAAAATAAAAACGCGTCAATGCGTCAACAGCATGATAAAATAAAAACGCGTCAATGCGTCAACAGCATAAAATAAAAACAAGTGGATCCTTTATCATAACCGTAAATGGTCATGTCAGTGGCTTCATTGTGAGGAGTCCTGCAAACACCCCCTAAAGCCAAATTTGCACCAATAAAAAATTATGGTGATTGTCTGGTGTTCTGCATGCATCCACTACAATTTTTGGAAAACAATCAAATTCACTGATATGTATAATTGCTTGCAAAATAGTTCTGAATTGGTGAACTGACATTCAATTTTGCTCCACGATCACCATCATAGTGTTTCGATCAAGATCCATCATCGAGCAGTGACCAAGGCATCCCTCAGATCCACATCAAAGCAGGTCTTGCTTAGGGGTTAGTTCGTAAGGATGTGTACAATAGTCTGCATGTCAACGTTGTCAAGACAGTGAGTGTTTTTGTGTGTGTGTGTATATATATATATACACACACACAAACATCTGTCCGCTGTCAAGAAGACAATGAGCGTTTTTATATATAAACGCTCATTGTCTTGACAGCGGACAGATGTTTGTTTAAATAGACATTCAGACGAGTTATTTGCAGACATCGTTTTCGTGGTTGAAAAGTAGAGCTGCCGGCTGACATGGGCTCATTCCACTCATATTACAAAGGTCAAGGGAGAGCTCAACAGGGCATGCAGAAATCTGAAATCAACCAACCTCTCACCTGTCTACAAACTGTCCAGAATCCTTCTCTAAATTCGTCATGAAGACCATTCTTTGCTGTGGTTGGTCAACAGTATTCAGTTCATTTACTGTCTTTTAGGCTGCCTTGTTTGTTACCGACAACTTCTTTCCTAGCATCCACGAGGCCACATGTTGCAAGAATGACTTTGCAGAAACTCAGACTTGGAATACTAGATCTTGCCACATCCTCCATCTCTTTCGCTTACTAATCATCACTTGAACACATTTTTAAATCATAAAACTTTCTGCTCCAAAGAAGTGGAATCAGCTTTCAAATATTTTGTTGCATCCCAGCCATTAACATTTTATCAACGAGGAATAAACCTCGTAGATTAATGGCAGAGACGCATAATTGGATCATTTCGACTAATTCGGATGCTTCGATAGTTAATTTTTCATGATTAAATATAGGTTACTGAAATCAGTCATTTTTTGTAATGACCGAATAGATTCAAAAGACACTTTGGAATTCAAACTTTTTTTTCTCTGCTAGAAAAAAATTGAATCAAGAGTAGTTTTATTTTTTCAAGTCTAGAAATCACTATATACATCTCTCGCTTATGGTAATCATTGAAAATTGAGACAGATTTTGTTCAAAGTTAAAGCAAATAACGAATGAATACAGAAGCACATTGGGTCAAGATAAATTAAATTGATTTAACACTGAACTACTTTTGTCTTGATATTGTTGTGAAACCCCATCTCACAAATTTCTCCACTATTCTATTAAAATTGGATGTGGACGTGTGAAATTAATGTTAAAAACGGTATTTTCTACATCACGTTATATTAAGCAAGAAAAGGGAATTTTCCATTAGGTGAACTTAGAGGTTAGGCTAACGTGTGCGGAAAGTAGCATCATGGCAGGAAGTGGCATGACAGAGGAGATAGATCCTAGTTTTTAAAAAGTATTAGACTATAACAATGGGCAAAAAACAAAAAAACAAAACAAAACAAAAAAAAAAAAACAAAGAAAGGAGTAACTAAAGTTTAATTACCGAAATATTCCTATTTACTTGCCTCCCCACGAGGGCAGAGTTAGGCACAAGGTCGGTTTATAATGTGGGGAAAATCCAGCTCCCAAAAACAGGAACAAAAATAAAAGTTGTCTTAGTCATGAAGGATTTCTCCACTGACAGAACAGAAAACATGAAGTGTAGCATCAAAACAGATAATACACTGACTTCGTATATTTAGTTTATTGTGTCTTGAAAAAAAAATACAATTTAAAGTATGAATACAATAACTTTGAATGGATAACTTGCTTTCGTTCTGTCAGCCATGACCGTGTAGACGTTTTAAGTAATTGTGTTCTTCATATCGCCCATATTGAGCATTGAACTTCCCCTGTCAAAAAAATTACTTATAACTAATTAGCACTTTATCTGTGGCAAAACGAAAGTAAATCTATAAACTTTTCTCATACCTCGTCTCCCCTTTCCCAATGAACTTACCAGTGGTCAATTTAAACTATCAAATGTCCTTTTTCATGTGTACTGGATACGAGATAAAAGAGGAAAAACCTGTAAAAAAAAAAGAAACTAAATTAAAAATGAATAAAATAAAATTTAAAACAACTAATAAAAAAATCTACTTATATATAAAAGGCATTGTGTGTGTGTGTGAGTTCATTCTCTATAGATTACGAAACGACTGGGCAGATTTAAAAATTTTTTTCACACAAATGTACTTTCTATTTAAGAGTGTTAGATAGGGTTTACATTGGAACGCCTCCTATAAATATCGAAGATCAATAATCGAAATAATCAGATTAAAGAAGAAACTGTCCAAAGTTAACACCCTTATACAGTCTAATACCACAAGTGCATTTGAGAAGTTTCATCACCATACAAGTAGAAGGGCCTGGTGTATAAAACCTGTTGGTTCTTTGATAAGACAGGAACGCATTCAAAATAACTTTCTATTTAGAGCACAACTGAACTATGATACTTGACTTTTGCATTTTAAACCATTACATAAAAGCCATTATATTAAAATATTTAACATATTCAACCTATTATATGATTTTATAAAATCAACAGTAGGTTCTCTACAGTGCAATATATACTTCAACATATTGTGGACCAAGTTACTGCAAGGAAGCATGTGAAGCTTCTTCCCAGTGCACCGGAGTGGGTCCCTGATTAGAACAGGCAATCAATCAATTTCATAGAAAAATGAGCGATTTCACAGATTTTGATGACAATAAAATTGGAAGTGTGAAACACTTATTGATCCTCATTCAATCCCAGGCAACATCAGGTCTCCCTGCTAGTAAATAAATAAAACCTTTTTCTACTCTCCTTAAATTAATTTAAATGAGGACTAAGTGAGGCAGTAATAATTAAATTTGATTTTAAAAATTCTATTAAAAAGATATTTGCTAAAAAATAATGTTTAAATGTATGTATGTATGTATGTTTATATATTTGCCTAAAAATTTCGACAGAGGCGGTAGATTCTCATGAAATTGGTATCCTTTTGAAGCTCAACCCTTCAGAGAGCAAATATCGAAAAATTCGCTAAAAACACTAATTCCTTCACCCATAACTGGGCACTTTTCTACAAGGAGGGGGTCGCTTTTTTTCACTGAAATTTTCGAAAGTCATCCCCTCTTTTCAATTGACTAGCCTTAATGTAAAACTTTGCCATTTCCGGTTTGGCGATAGACGCATCAGCAAAGACGTCAGGATTTTTTTTTCCACATTCTTTTCCTCCTTCAAGGTACGGGTTCAAGCCTGACTGCCGACTACCACTTTTTTTTTTTTTTGCTCAATGCACACCTCCGAACATCTGGGCAACGCCGGGCACCCAGGCTAGTACTATATAAGGAATGAATAGAGTTATTAATGTCTAATCCTAACTGAACGACTTATATTTTCTCGTTTCTATGAGGGGATGGCCAAGCTGCTTGTGGTGCATCTGGTGAGCAAATAAGGATGGACTCATCTTGATTTTGAACCATGTTTGCCACAAGATTTCCCCAAAAGAAACTGAGAATTGAAAGTAACTTTTTTTATTTATTTATTTATTTTTTTTACTAAGGGAAATCACTGATTAAGAAACTAGTTACTCCCCAAGGGAGATAATTCTTATTTTGACAATTTAATTTCTTATAAAAATTTTACCAGAGAAAAGTTGTTTGATCTTGATATAGGATTATGGTTCAGCAGTTTGATTGCAAATAGACATTTCATTTAGTAATAGTCTGTCTACTATTGATATGCATATAGAATCAAGAAGTCAGTTTCTCTCAGTTGACTACTGGTAGTTGTAATAAATATGCTACTACCTTAGCAAATGGATTCTGACAATGGATCTTGATCAGGGCACAGATTGTACCTAGACTTCCAGTGGACAGGAGTCACAGAAAGCCATAAGACATAACGCACGGGTCTTAAACACACATACACCACAAAAGCACTTTCCCACGAACAGCACTAGGCTCAAATGGGGAATTAGGCCAGTTTATATTAATCCAAAACGACTCCTATAACCAGCTGCAATTCACTTTGCTAGCCTGAATCTTTGTACATCACAAAATGAATTATTTGCATAACCCGACACTGCTCGCCTCCTAGTTGTTTTGGATGTTTGGAATAGCAGGCATCCCTCTTTCTCTTTATCAAAGAGACAGCATACAAGTTGGGATGCTTTGACCATGTGGCCAATCATTTTCAGTCTTTGAATCGGCTCGACTATAGTTACAGAAGTTATTAGAGTTAAAAAAAAAAAAAAAAAAAAAAAAATGGTTAATTTGTGAATACCAGAAAGGAAAAGCAAAAGTGGTAGTAGGTGGTGATGGGTAGGAGAATGTGGTTAGTGTATATTTACTCATATCAAATCCAATGCTGATTTTGAAGGAGAATTTATTCGTTGACATTTGGTAACCAGATGTAGGGGGTCATCGAGCTTCTTTACATTAAAGTTGTAATTTAAACCTGTAAACTCACACACTCATGATCTAACAGATTTTGTCACCAAAACGTTTCAAAGGCAATTTTAAATGTCTGGCCAACTAAAAAGGCAATTTCTATAGAAAAAAAAATCCTCAATTATAATAAAGACAAATGTGTATCTATTTGTATATTTTTATAAAAATAAATGCAATATATCCATCCTGTCATGCAAAAGTTAGCACGTAAAAAACATGCTATTTTCTAGCTTCTAGCCAAAAAAAAATTTTTAATGGCGAGGGGAAATCAAATAGAAAGTTAGCCCCCCCTCCCCTTGAATAAATTTGGAAAGAAATCCAATCCTTTACTAAAAAAAAAAAAAAAAAAAAAAAAAAAAAAATTCATGGTTGGTTGTGTTTTTTTGTTTATTCATCAAAAATGACATTTTATATACGAAAAATCAAATTACATGATTCAAATAAATTTTATAAGAATACTAGCAGAAAGACTCATCATTTTCCAGGATTAAATAAGAAACGCTATATTTTTTATCCCCCCCCCCCCATCTTGCAGTTCAGCTAATATCATCAGTAGCTGAAATTTTGTGAAACTGAATTAATGTCTGATATAGAAATGTTTAATTATTAATATATTTCAATAAAATCGAATAGATCTTAACAATTTTAAGGGAGGTTATAGATTAGTAACAATTTCCATCATCTTCCTTGGAAATTTTTTCATATAAATATATTTGTAATTTTTATGAAGAATCACTAACCATTATTTCTAGAGATAACACGCACACATGAAAATTTGGAATTCATTTCAGTAAAATAAAAAAAAAATCATGCAAATTTATTATTTAACAAGGAATACAAAAATAAAAAGATTTTTTTCCTTAGTCCATTGATTTTCAAGAAATTAGTTCATCTCAGAGGAAATGTTTTTAGCAAAATTATTTTTATAGGCAGTCATAAATTTTGCTATTTAGCCCAGATTGAAAAACTAAAAGGCTTGCATGAAAAGCCTAAAAACCAAGATTGGCAGAGCATACCCCCCCCCGTCACTTTTCAGGGAGACTACATTAATAAAATAAATAAAAAGCTGAAGAAATTTTGTAATGATTTCTTGGAATGTATTTATTCACTTGGATTTAACAGACAGTGCATATTGTGTGTGCAGCATGGAAATCGGTTCAAATTTCCAGGCCTAGATTTAATAAAAAGAAAAAAAAAAAAGAAAAGAAAAATAAGGTCTTTTGAAAATGGGTGTGTTTCAATGAAATGAGATTTTAGTCAAGGAAAAAGAATGTTCAATTGTCAGCAGTTAGTATTTACCCCCCCCCCCACACACACACACAAAAGTAGTATATGGAGGATTATGCATCTTTAACATATTAATACATGTGGGTTATTTTCTATGTCATGCTTACATCCGGGTCGTTTAATTATGTACTTCCATTTCTTATAAATAATTTTACCAAGAATTCGTCATAAGTTTTGGTTTCGATTATGGCTGAAGAAACTCAAGTTATATGCATATATACATATATTATTTTCATAAGTTTATTTCGTTTCAAGCTAATGCACTCAAGTCATATGGATATATTTTTGAAATCGCAACTCTGATATATAAAAATCGAAAGAACATTAACTATAATAATATATACGAAATCTGTAAGAATTAAAATATATTTTAGCTTACTTTACGATCGGGCTTTGCCCGGCGTTCGTGCTAGCTTAGATAAATACTTTTGCAGTTTTAACAAAAAAAAAAAAAAAAGCTACAATAATATCAGAGCGTCTCCATTTATACTGAACATCTACATAATGCCAACATCAATATATCACATATAGATGAGTCCCATGTGGAATTTCCACAGGTCCCGCTAATCTTTAATGATCAGAATAAGTTAAAAAGAAAAAAAAAAAAAGTCATTTATTCCCAACCCTCTTCCCCATTTTGGGAAATGCCAAAGAGAAGAAACCAGACCAGTGCACAGATAATAGACTTTGATCAGATCCGGTAGCCAGCATGCTCCTATATTTTTGTTGTTGGTGCCCGCTTTTTGCCCTTAAAACAAAGGGTATTTATATGAGGGGGTTATTATATTTAAAGAAAAAATAATTGCGCATAATATGCTTCTTGTGAAAAAAAAAGTTGTTGAGGAGTTTAGAGTCCCGATTAACATAACTTATCAAAAGATTTTCTCATTGATTTGGATTTTATTACCACTAACTCAAAGCAAATGCTGGGAAAAAAAGATTAATAACTTTGTTATCTACATATCTATAAAAGTGAACGTGTCTGTACATTTCCCTACACAATAACTAAATTTTAAGCCTACAGACTCGAAATTTGATATACAGGGTACTGAGATTTGGAAAAATCTTTGATCGGTTTCCGGCCAGAAATTTGGCTGTTAAGGGAGCAAAGTTCAACGATTTGACCTTTGAGAACTCTACCAAACTCCAACAATTTTGGGTCTAAACACTTGAAATTTTAGATATAGGTTCCTTGGACATGGATCTAACTTAATAACTTGATTTGAGCCTAAAACAATAAATGTTAAGGGGTCATAATAAAGGGTCAAAGTAAAAAAATTGACCGCTTTTTTTTTGTGCTCAACATACACCTCCAAACACCCGGGCAACACCAGGCTGAAATGCTAGTATTTAAAGAAAGTAGTAGCGTACGTGCGACTGTGTCTCACTGTACAACTTTTCTACAGCCAAACCACTGAACCAATCATGACCAATGCTGGCATGATGGTTCCTCACCTAGGGATGGTGCACACCATTTTGACAAGCTTCTGGGCTTAACATTTACTCCTGATCTGAATTGGAACACATACATCAAATCCATTGCCAAGGTCGCTGGAAAAATGGTGGGATCGTTCTATCGCTCCAGTAGATATCTCACTGCTGATGCCATTCTCTACCTATATAAGATACAGGTACGTCCAAGGATGGAGTATTGTTGCCACATCTGGGCAGGAGCTGCTAGAAAGGACTTTTCCTGCCTTGATAGAGTTCAAAATAGACTTTGTAGCCTCATAGGGAATGTCCTTTTCTCTTCCCTGCAACCTCTTTCCCATAAAAGAAACTTTGTGAGCTTGTCTCTGCTCTATCGTTATTTTCATGGCAAGTGCTCATCTGAGCTCCAATCCATGGTCGCCAAACTTTCACGAAAAACACCCGTCTAGCTAAAACCACTATCAATAATTTCCCCCACTCTTTATCTGTGCCTAAACCTAAACAGATTCCATGAACAAAGCTTCTTTCTTAGAACTGCACACCTATGAAACTCTTCCGTTTGCCTGCTTTCCAGCTGACTACAATATGGTTGTCTTCAAGTCCAATGTGAACAAGTTCCTAATGAGCCGTTCCACTTAAGTTAATAAATTTACCGAATTTCCATTACTAACGATTACTACATTGTCTGATTCATTACTGTACACTCTTTGACTCTTCTCCTCGAGTGGCCTCTGGGCCTTGATAAATGATCATGCCTATGTAAAAAAAATATAAAAATACCACTGAACTGATCATGATCAAACCTGGCATGATGATTCCTCGCCTAGGGATGGTGCACACTATTTTTCAAGGTCAAATATTAAGGTCGGGACTTTGTTAGTATATCTATAAAAGTGAGACTGTGTATATGAGGACAACTCACAACCTATACATTCAACGAATAGACTTGAAACTTGGTATATAAGGTATTCAGACACGTGAAAAACTAATTGGTTTTCATCCGGAAAAAAAGAGCTAAGGGGTTAAAATTGAAAAGTTACTACTTTTGGGGGGGGGGGGATCAGATTTTTATCTGTCAACTGTTTCACGACTGCGCATGCGCAAATCGTTCATATGACAGCTTCCTTATGTTAAGAATAAGTAGGTTTGAAAACACTTAAAAATCACGGCAAGCTGGCGCAATGGTTATCATAATTGACTTACTGTTTTTAGGTTTTGGTTTCGATCTCAGCTTGAGTTTTTTTTTTTTACTTACAAGAAATGAACTATTTAGGAAAAACATAATATTCGTATGCAAATGTCTGTTTTTTTACATTTTTTTTAAAAAGGAATTTAACGTTTTTTTTTTTTTTTTACACAGGCATCACCACATTATCAAGGCCAAGAGGTCACTCAAGGATAAGGGTTAAAGAGTCTACAGTAGAAATTGGACAATATACTAATCATTAGTAATGAAAATTCGGTCAATTTGATAACTTATATGGAACGGTTCATCAAGAACTTATTTACATTAGACTTGAACACAACCATATTGTAGTCAACTGGAAAGTAGGAAAATGGAAGACAATTCCACAGGCGTGCAGTTCTAAGAAAGAAGCTTTGTTCATGGAATCTACGTTTAGGTACAGATAAAGAGTGGGGGGAATTATTGATAGTGTTTTCAGCTAGACGAGTGTGTCTTGTGAAAGTTTGGCGAGGGGGGACCATAGATTGAAGCTCAGTCGAACACTATCCATGAAAATAACGATACATCAGAGACAAACACGCAACATCTCTTCTGTGAGAGGTTGCAGGGAAGAGAAAAGGACATCTCCTACAAAGTCTATTTTGAACTCTATCAAGGCAGGAAAAGTCCTTTCTAGCAGCTCCTGCCCAGATGTGGCAACAGTATTCCATCCTTGGACGTACCTAGCTCTTATATAGATAGAGAATTGCATCAGCAGTGAGATATCTACCGGATCGATAGAAAGATCCCACCATTTTTCCAGCGGCCTTGGCAACAGATTTGATGTATGTGTTCCATTTAAGATCAGGAGTAATGGTCAAGCCCAGAAGCTTGTCAAAACTTGAGGCCTCCTCAAGACGAGAGCCATTCATTTTAATTGATGCCAGATGTGGATCAGAATGTTGATGATGTAAAGAGAGAAGCTTGGTTTTAGATGCATTAAAAGTAACCAGCCACTCCTTTCCCCATTTTACTACGTGCTCAAGATCAGAGGAGAGAGAATTGGAGAGAACTTGGTCGTTTACTGTCTTAGATGGGCTACCATAAATGGTAGTGTCGTCAGCATAAATGTCTACAAATGATGTAAACCAGCCAAAGCCAGGTACATCTAGTATATAATTAACTAAGGTAAATCGAGAACAATCTTAAAAAGTGGATAAATTAAGCATTTGTGTTTCTGTAATTTTGAGATGAAGATTAATTTGTATTATTTGGACTACTATTCTCATCACGGTTGTTATATTAACAACGTTCTAGCTGATGTAACCTTTGACCTTCAAATGCATCTTTTAAAACTTGGGAACCAAGTCTGACTGTAAGCCTCCTTGTCAAGAAGTCAACCCCTGAAATCAGGCTGCAAGATCCCCACCACCTCCAGCCAGACTACAGCCCCCCCCCTTAGTACAGCTTAGAAGCGCTTATAGTGTGTCATAGATTAAATCGCCTGAAATGTTGTATAACAACCCTGTTAAGATTAGTAGTCCGAATCATTTAAATGGTTTAGTTTAAAATTCTCAAAGGTTAGCAACTGCACTTTTTTTTTAATACAGTATTTCTCATGTCCAGTGGCAAAGAGTAAGTAATCCTGGGATATAGGAATAGGACTAGTGCTATTTTTAAGTTTTCCATCTCCTAAACTAGTTAGCCTACAGAGTCTTGTTTAAACGATTAAGGAAGGAGAGATCGTTTTGCTCTTTTTGTTAATATTAAATAGAAAGTTAGTTTAATGCTAAAAATCTCTTTTTAAAGATTTAATTAGGAAATTAAAGCCACCAGAATGTGCTAGATTAATATTCGTCATAAACCGTTCTTATAATTAAATTTTGGTCATTCCATTCATATCCTTTACTGTTTAATAGACAATCCATACACCTCATTAACCCTTATCCTTTGGGCCTTGATAAGTACTGACTCTTTAGTGAGGAAATAAAAATCAATTCTGATTTTGTATTAAACTTGGTTTCTGTTCTGGAGACATGCCTGTGGAACTGTTCCACTAGCCTGCTTTCCAGCTGACTACGATATGGTCATCTTCAAGTTCAATGTAAACAAGTTCTTATTGAGTCCCTCTCCCCAATTCATTTCTACTCCACTTTCACCATTGACTATTAATACGCTGTTATCTCTGACTACCGTATACATTAACTCTTATCAGGGCCCAAAGAACACTTGAGGATAAGTGGTGACTTCCATGTAAAAAACAAATAAAAAATAATGTCCAACATTATTAATTCTAATTTATTGCGAATTATTATCCTCATCTTTCTTTGTTGTTGTTGTTTCACAACGTTTCGGCCAACTATTCCTCTGGCCTTCGTCAGGTGGTAACTGCGACGGAATAGGAACTCCAAATCTAACTGCACCCTCAGCAATCAGGAGATTTGAAGTTTCTATCCTGTTGCGGTTACCACCTGATGAAGGCCAGAGGAATAGTTGTCCGAAACGTCATGAAACAACTAAAAATGATGAGGATAATAGTCCGCAATAAATAAATAATACTCATCTCGATAAACATTCCAATTAATTAAAAATATAGAATTTGTTTTTAAATTAAATTTCATAACATTCACTAACTGTTCATAGTCAGCATTGACTGGGAATCTTCACTAAAATTTTTTTTTTCAAATTAGAAAAAAAAAAAAAATTTTGAAAGTGAAATTTAATTTTAATGGTATAATTAAATTATTCAATGAATCAAATTGTTATAAAACTATAAGCAATTTTGTAAAAGTAATGTTTTATCAATTTGTAAAATTATTGTAAGCAATTAGCTTCCAAAAATCCAATCTTTTCGAAAGGCCGATAATTAAAACTGGTATATTTGCAAGAGTATTTATCTACAGAAGTACAGAATAGTATGTTACAAAAAATCTTCGTCTATTACTGTGGCTATGACTGTCACAACAATTCGTCATAACTATATATATATATATATATATATATATATATATATATATATAGAGAGAGAGAGAGAGAGAGAGAGTCTGGAAGAGTTGATCTGATCACGAAACGGGATAGATCAACATCATGCCATAACACTAATACATGAGGAATTTGCTAAGAGTCTTAAAACTAGAAATAATTTTCTATTCAACAGTTTAAATGACTCAAAACTCCTTTCAAATGCCCACATAACAAATCAATGTATAAAGCATGCACATGCAAAAGTTTGACATACAAAACCTAACAACCAATCAGAATTATTATTGTCAAAGTTACTTCAAACAAGGTTGAAATAATTATAAATTTGATTTGTAGATTATAAAAATGCATCTTTATTATTCATTTGAATGAAGTATTGGTCGTGTGCAAATATTCCCGGCATTTGTTTTTGGGAACTGCCAATAAAGTTGAAAGGTATTTTGTGTGTTACTTATATGGAAATGAACTCAGCAAGGCAAATTTAAACACACAGAGAAAGGCATGAATTCACACTTCCTTAGGGTTTTGAATAAAAGGCAAAAAAAAATAATGGTCCAAAGAGTGTTGGCTAAAAATGGGTAAATTCTGAATTAACCTTATACATATGGTTTAAATTTCATTAAAATCGCTAGAAATGCATGACGAAAATGTTTAATAGCTATGTAAGAGTTCACATTTAAAATACTTTATCGAGTTTCTGTATGTGTCATTAAACGAGAGAAGTAGGACAATGGCTGAATTTACAGTTGGTGAGATTGTAAAACTGCACAGATGGCAAAACTAGATGCATTCACAACTAGAGAAAATTGAGCATTAGATATAACTATAGCATGGTCGTTTTCAAGTCCAATGTTAAATTCTTGTTGAGTCGTTCGCTTAAATAATCTAATTTCTGACCAGTCTCAACCATAGTCACCAATCCTCATGTTTCACTGTCCTCTTACACACTTATTAACCCTTATCCTTGAGTAGTCTATAGGCCTTGGTAAGTAGTGACTCGTTAGTCAGAGAAAAAAAAAAAAATTCTGGACATATGGTAGTGTTTATCTCTTGCAACCGATGATCCAGCAATTTTTGTTTCTTGTGAAAATAATTCCTATTTTTCATGTTCTATGGTACTGATTATCATGCTATTTTTGTCCCTTGTTTATGCAGTTTCTGTTTTCTGATGGTGGTTTCTGAAGATCTGAAGGTTTTTAATTCATTCCCGAGGATTTTCATAAATCGACCCTAGAAGTGATCAAATCCAAAGTCTTAGGTTTCAGTGGGTGATGTCCAGCAAAAAAAAAAAAAAAAAAAAAAAAAAAGACGATGGCCAGAGGAATAGTTTGGCCGAAACGTCATTAAACAACTATGAAGATGAGAATAACAGTCCACAAATAAATAAATAAATGTACAAATTACTCATCTCAAAGGGATTCCAATAAAAAAAATAATATATACCATTCGATACAGACCTGACAATGAAAGAACAAAACCTTGGATCAAGAAATCCAACCTTGACTGCCTTTGGGGTGTGTGGCACAGTGGATAGAGGTGTTGAATCTCTATGGTTCCAGGTGAGCATTGTTTGAAGATAGTAGTTTCAATCCTACCCAAAGCAGGCCAAAGGATTAGTTGACCAAGATGCGGTTAGACAACAACTATGGAAGGCAGTAGTTATTGAGGATACAGTTAGGAGACTCCGCATTCTTATCTCATTGTGGTTAACTTCCTGATGAAAGTTGGAGGAATAGTTGGCTGAAACGTTGTGAAACAACCATGAAGATGAAAATAACAGTCCGCAAATGAACAGAAATATACAAAAGAAAAATGGAGCTCCATTGGTTATGAGTAAAAATAACGTTAACATTGAAATCATAATTTTCTCCTTCAAGAATATACCAGCTTCCTGGCGAAAAGATCACGAGAAAATCTTCAAACCTGGACCTGGAAACAGTTATGACATAGTACTCATGTGAGGACTGTGCAAAGAGAGGGAGAAATAAGCAGCCACGACTAGCATGTGTCCACTGTAAGGAAACAATGGCATGCAAACCATTTGAGTATAAGGAGAGTGATTATGTAAATTTAGGCGCTGTTAAGATTCTGAAATGACAAAAAGGAGATGGATATTCTTGCCCTGGAGACTTCTTTTGGACGCATGTCATTTGCGTGTTTTGTTGATGGCGAACAAAAAGAAAAAAAAAAAAAAGAAAAAGATTGCTGCTGCTATTGTTGTTGAGCAACGAGACTGAAAAAAGGGATTGGGGATAGGTTATAGTTGCGATAGGAGGGAGATGTCCAGAAGATCTGGCATCGCTTTCCATTTTTCCCTCAGATGGATTGGGGTGGTGGTGGAGGTAAGAGTATTCAGGGGTGGGGGAAGCGGTGGATGCATGAGCAGTCGTAGATGACGTGCTCTGCACTCTCTGCAGAGGCAGCACTTCCTGCAGGAGGTGCCTAACTCTGGAACGAACTTCACATGGTGATGTGCCCAACGAACAGTTCCCTTCTATAATGAAACAGACAGAATAACTGTTGCTGCTTATATAAACAACAAACGTCCGTTATTAGTGATGAAAACAAAATAATCCGACTGGAGTGTGTGTGCGTGTTCTTTTAACTAGAAATAATTTATGTGATTGAAGTAGGAATTACATCAATACATGATGTAAATTATAAATATATCTTTCAATTCATTAGCTTACATGGGTTGCATGATACCACCACTACTACATTATGAGTGATATGCTACTGAAAGAGGCACTGGCATAATAGATACGATTCAATAAAAAACATGTCATAATAGATACGATTCAATAAAAAACATGTCATAGATACGATTCAATAAAAAACATGTCATAATAGATACGATTCAATAAAAAACATGTCATAATAGATACGATTCAATAAAAAACATGTCATAATAGATACGATTCAATAAAAAACATGTCATAAATATGATTCAATAAAAAAAACCGTCATAAATATCATTCAATAAAAAACACCGTCATAAATATCATTCAATAAAAAACACGTCATAAATATCATTCAATAAAAAACACGTCATAATAAATATCATTCAATAAAAAATACGTCATAATAAATATCATTCAATAAAAAACACGTCATAATAAATATCATTCAATAAAAAACACGTCATAATAAATATCATTCAATAAAAAACACGTCATAAATATCATTCAATAAAAAAAACACGTCATAAATATCATTCAATAAAAAAACACGTCATAAATAGTATTCAATAAAAAAAAACCGTCATAAATAGTATTCAATAAAAAACACGTCATAAATATTATTCAATAAAAACACGTCATAAATATTATTCAATAAAAACACATCATAAATATTATTCCATAAAAAACACGTCATAATAAATATTATTCAATAAAAAACACGTCATAATAAATATTATTCAATAAAAAACACGTCATAAATATTATTCAATAAAAAACACGTCATAAATATTATTCAATAAAAAACACGTCATAAATATTATTCAATAAAAAACACGTCATAAATATTATTCAATAAAAAACACATAATAAATATTATTCAATAAAAAACACCGTCATAATAAATATGATTCAATAAAAAGCACGCTATAAATATGATTTAATAACAGTAAACATAACGACAGAACAACCCATTCCAAACATCAAAACGTTGTACGAAATCGACATTATGAATATTGTAGGCGAAGCATTGATAATCCAAGACTATAAAATTTCTTCAGGATTTCTTCAAGTGGCAATTATTATTTAAGTATTTCACTTCACTAATTGGAGGAGTGGAGGTGGGGGTAGGTGATAGCACTTGGTGATTAAAATCAGGAAGTCGACAGTGAAGCTGGAGACTTGGAATTTCAGTTGTAACTTAAAAAAAAAAAAAAAAAAAAAAAAAAGACAAAAACTATATTTAATCACTGTAAATCAACGATCTAACCACAAAGACATGAAGAACAGACAAAATGATTAAGTCGTAAGTCACCACAATAGTTAAGGTTCTCCCTGAAGCATGCATCCTGAAATTAATAAAAACCTACATATATTGTGGTCATAAATGTCCTAGTGTATAATTATTGTTATGGACCAATGATCTAGCCACAAGTATTGTCATATTTACGCTGGCGAATCTCCGTCCCATTTGAACGAGGCCAATTTCTGCACCATTATCTTCTCTGCAACCTTTTTCTAAAAGATGTGATGTCGCTAGTCTGTCTTTTCTTTAAATACTATTATGGTATGTGTTCGTCAGAATTGTCTTATCTAATTTCTGCTTCCTTTGTTGCAGGTTGTTTGACTTGTTCTAGTGATCTCCATCAATTTGCTGTTTCGATACCTTATTGTAGTATAGCTTCCTATTCCAGTAGCTTCTTGCGGAGAACTGCAGGTTTATGGAACTCTTTCTGCTGACTTCTCCTCCTACCTATAACCTTGATCTTTTCAAGACTAAGGTCAATAGGCACCGCTCATCTTTGTGATAATCATCTTTAGTTCCTGTTAGTTCCTTACATAAAGTGGCTTCGTGCCTTATCTGGAAAAATTTCTATTAAAACAAGTGAAGTATGCATGGTCCCCATGAATGCATAGTGAGTGAGGCATAAAAAAATGACTAAGTTCAGCATTTGCTCCCCTCTACCCGCAATTTAACCCCAAAAGTCCCCAGGGGATGTTAAATCCTGGTGAAAATGAACAAACGGTGCAGTTTTGAGCATCAACAAATGTAAATTTGAGTTCTGCACCAGGCAAAAAAAAAAGGAATGATCAAGTCCATCAACTTCCCACCACCACAACCACACATATATATATATATATAGCCCCATAAGTCTCCAAGGCCTTAATATATTTACATTTGAGTTCAGCACAATGCAAAACTGCTAAATAGACATACACAGAAAATTTTACAAATATGGTAAAATAGTCCCAAAGATGGAGTATTTTTAATAGCCCTAAAAGAGCCCCTGGCATACACCCAAGAGTAAAAAATCCAAGGCATCAATTTTTTTTTAATAAGCACAGATGTGTAAATTTTAGCCATGTTAACCCGAAAGGCACCCCTAGGGGGGCAACCTGAGTTTTCTTGGAAAATCCATTCTGTAACTTTTTTACTCGTATCATGTTTAATGTTTGTGCAAAATTTCAAAAAATTCCAAGGCATAGTTATTGAGAAAAGTGTGGACAGATGAACAAGGGTGAATTCACCTTCCTTTTATCAGGGGGGGGGGGGAGAAAATAAATAAAAAAATCAACAAAACAGAACAACTAGCCAAAAGAAGTCTTCAGATCGTCTCATCTTTGTCTTACCTCAGAAGGATCCAGTATAGAACACAAATTCCATAATCCGTATTAGCATCTATTATGCTTTGCCCCCACCCCACTTTTCCAGTTAACAGAAATTTAAAGTGAGGTAGTAAAAATAGAGGCCTTATAATATGAGCAAGTCTTTTATGCGCATCATTTACCATTGGCATTCCAAGGGAATTAGAAACAAAATGGCATTAAGTTGGAATTCTTTGGTGGAGGTAGTGGGGGGATATAGTAGGTGGGTTTGGTGAGCTATTTTGACATACAATAGAATTTATAGAAAAAAAAAAAAGGAAACCAGAATAATAAGTGGATACTGAGGCTTGGATAAAGAGACAAATATGGAGAAATAGAAACAGAAAATACCACGTCACCATTTAATACTTATTCACTGAGAAAGCTGTGTGCTATTGGCATAATGGATACAGTCTCAGACTATGAAGTCAGCTATATCGTGTACAATTATACACTGATATGCTTGAGAATTGCAGGGATCCACAATTTACTCATAGCTATGGATATAACCGAGCACGGATGAGCATACGGCAATTGTATGCAAATGACTGAGCTGTGTGCGAGGTGACGTCATGGCAAGAAAAAAGAAAAAGATTATAAAAAGAATGTGTGCGCAGATCAATGATCATGTTAGAAACATGTGGATGACGTCACAGCCGAGACGAGAAGTCGCACGTGGTTGGAGGAGGAATAAAGATCTTTTGTTAAAACCTGAAAAAGCGAGCTAAATTTCTTTCCTCTTACTTTATGTTCCTTGTGATGGAGTCTACAACGTGTTGGGTCCCTACATATTAATGATTACGTTACATGGAATAAAATAACGTCTATTTAATTTATCATATACAATGAATTTGTTTCTAATAGGTATCATGTAAAAAAAAAAAAAAATCGATATATACACACATACACACATTCACATTATATATATAGAGAAAGAGTGCTATCTGACTGCGCGTGCGTACTTCTCTTGCGCGTGTTTGTGTCCGTGAGAATATACGTCTCAAAAAACAAAAGCGCCTTTTGTTGGAGAAAAAAAAAAATGAATTAAGTCTTTAAATATTCAATTAAAAAAAATGCTTCCGACTGTTTTGATCACATGACCTGTACAGTAAAATTGAAGAATAGCGAAAGTATTGTATACATTTTGTGCTTTCATACTTCAATGGACATACGTGGGCGCCACCTGCCGGTGCGTTTGAAAGTTAGGGTCTTGCCTTATGCGCAGTTACCATTAAACCCTCATGTTTTCCCCTCTGTCAACCTATGGAATAACGGGCAGCGAACGCGCATTGAATGACTTCAACGGATACACTTTTTTAAAATTTTTATTTAAGATATTGCACTTCACATTTCGCTGGCGTTTGCAATAACCATTAACACGTCTAAAAATATTGTGTATCTACAAGTATTTAGAACATAAACATAATAAAAATACATTTTGTCTCTTGTTTGTTTTCCATTTAAACAAATGGAGCCACAGCAACGCATGGCCGGGTACAGCTAGTATACAATATTTTACATGTAGGATTTGTTACTTGCGTACAACATTGTGAACACGCCACCTGACGCAAGTACGAAAATTCTACATGTAAAATATTGTATAAAAACATATGTATGGCTATACACAGGAATTAGATCAATAAAAGTGAAACTGCATAGCAGGTTCCACCATTATATCTGGAATTGCGTCAGTTTGTCACACCTTTGTATTCTGCCTTGTATAAACTTGAATTTCTTATATATACACATTAAACAATGCTTTAAGCAAACTACTTTAACCTATTATTGAAAATTAACTTTTGTATGTGCATACAATGAATGCAATTTCTAAAGCTCATTTTTGTTTGCTAGCAAATTATGACTTCAATTGATTTAGGTAAATAAAATAGAGACGTTACTTTGGGTAAAAGACGTAATTTAACAATAGCAGGAAGTAAATAGTCATTTGTAATAGAGTTGCTATAAATTTCCCCCGCCCTGCCAAAAAATAAGTTACTTCAAAAATGGAGGCCAGGTCATGATGAGCCATTACAAAATTATTAAACAATATTACAAAACTAGCAAGACCTGTGGGAATAATCAAATATTTTTCTGGATTGTTTTTTTTTGACAGAAAAAAAAAAATAATACAGCAAATACGAGTTTAACATTTCTATAAAAATAGCAGCCATTGTATTTTAAATATATAATGGACCCAAACAAGAAATTAATAAGTACCAATAGATACTCAAAAAGTAATATTGTGTTACATAGTTCAAAGCAAATAAAATCACATTGTAAGAGAATCTTTTACTCCTTCAATCCAGCACTTCTTGACAGACAATGTTAATTTTTTGGCCAGTTTCTTTCAAATGTTTCCTTTTTTTTATGTAACGTTTAACTGACTTCTTTCGGTGAAGACTCACTGCAAATCGAGATTTTTTTCTCACACCATTAAAACAATGATCATATACATTATGATATTCAAAAACGAGATTACATCCAAGGAAGATCACTCATATTCTTATCCAAGGTTGTCAGATTGATCTTTTTAAAAGTAAAATTTTGCGAATTTGGTCCCTTTTTGGAGACTTTAGCCTTCAAAAATTGTACTTAGCATTTTTCAAAGCGTAATGTACAAACTAAGGAAAGAACAAAAAGAATATTATAAATTATTTTTGAATTTTTATTAAAATTTTTTTTTTAGTAGCCAAACCTATTAAAACGGTTAAAGAATTTTCTGACTCATTCACAAATGAACCATAAAATGATGAGGAATGTTCCATCCTTCAGTTACTCTTAAAAAGAGGGAGTTAACTCCTACCAAATTACCAACAGAAAATAATGCCTACTTTTCTAAATTGAAAAAACAAAACAAAAAACAAACAAACACACACACAAAAAACAAACAAACAAACAAAAAAAAAAACAAACAAAAAAAAAACAAAAACAAACAAAAACATTAAGACATGTAAGTCACTTGATATTCTTAAAAGGGAGATTGAAAAGAAGAGGGCGGGAAAAATTGGACATTTGTATAGGAAAACCAAAGAAAGTTATAATGGTAGAAAAAATAGTTAATTTCCACACCCAAGAATTAAAGCAGTTTTAGTTTAATTGGAAACAACTCCTGTAAACATTCCAAGAACGAGTTCATGGGAGTCTAACGATTCGTTTAATCAGAACTCAAAAAGACAAGAAACAAAGCGACGCAAAATAAAACAAAAATAAAAGCTGCATAAAAACTACAAAAAAAAAAAAAAAAAAAAAAAAGCCACTCTCGCAAAAAAAGTAATAAACAAATTGAATCATTTGATTAGTTAGCATTTTTTGCCTCTTATGAAATAAAATGGCTGCCAGACTGGCATACTTTTATCAAAAAAATGTTTAATGTTTATTAAATAAAAAATGAAACGAGAACATTAACGATAGTTACTTTTTAAAATTTAGTATTTTACTAGACTAAATGTCAGCCCTTAAAGGGTAAGACAAATATTATCAAAATAAAAATTTTGAGACTATATTCTCTTATCTTAAAGATAAGAAAATGAAATATTAAATCAGAACTTATTTACAATACTA